>NW_006921648.1:5167256-5175851 GCF_000298275.1 Orycteropus afer afer
GCCAAAGTAGGAGGTGGAACAATGTTTTGTATAGTATGTTATGCCAATTGAGCTTGATGTCCCCTGTGACTGTGGTCCCAAGCCCGCAGGTTCAACTACTCGGTCCCTCTGGGTGGCTGGCTGTGACCAAGCAGTGACCATAACTTTGCCCCTTGTCAGCTCTACTATACACCTGGGAATTCTGGTCCTTCATTGCTCTTTAATGCATAGCATTCCATTGTGTGACTGTGAGGGTGTACATCATTTTTGCTGACCCTTTGCCAAACGTGATGTCCTTTTCTAGTGCTTGGTCTTTCCTGATGACGAGTCTAAGGGAAATCCAAAGTGAAAATCTGACCCTCTTTGCTTCTGAGGCACATTCTGATCATGGCTCTTCAGGACGGCTTTGTTCGTTTTTCCAGCAGTCCACAGTGCAGTTTTCCTTTGCCAGCACCACACATCACACACGTCTGCTTCTTTTCTGTCTTCCTTTCGGTGATCCAGCTTTCACAGGCATACGAGCCTCTCTAAAAGCATTTGGTGAGTGGATGGGTATGTGCAGTGGAACACTTACTGCAGTGTTTAATTTTGCAAACACTTGTCATTAGAACATCAGATCAGGTACTTCATGAGTGGAATTCATTCATTCTGAACTCACAGTGTTTGTGATGGAGAGTCAGAATTCTAGGTCTCTTTAAGTCAAAGGAAGTGAGTAACACTGGGGATCTTGGACAGGAGAAAATCAACACAAAGCTCAGGTAGGTATTTCCTGCAGGAAGATGTTCCATGAGCACCTTATCTGTGGCAGATCAACCAGGACCCTGGCTAGTTTTCTTGCAGGAGAAGCCTTTGAAATCCAGGCCTCTTTCACGCTCCAAGAAGATTCCAGACGGGTCAGAGCTGTTTAGATTGGTTCTCTGCTCCAGCCCGGGAAGCCTGCTGGCTGTTCTCAGCATGGAACATCTTGCAGAGAGATGATGAGCGGGAAACAGACCAGAGAACCAGGGCACTTCCCAGCTTGAATCAGCCCTGTCTTGTGTAGGTTCATTATTTTGTTGAAAATCAATCCCCAGAACGGCAGACATGGCGTATTTGAATGTGGACCAGCGGTGCATTTTACAGCCAAGTGAGAGTGGTTTTTGGATTATCCACCCAGTTTGATTGCCCATGTCTCCAAAGCCTTCCATTAGTGCAGATAATTGAATGATACCCGGTTTTCTGTTTTCACACCCAATTGGATTTCCTTATGGCATCTGAGATGGGGTGGGAGGGTGAGATGGTACCATCCTGTCTGCTCCAATTCACAGGGGAACTGTGTACTTTGCAAACACGAGTGACTCTTGGTGGTGTTTAGTGAGTGCTTCTCATTGTGCACAGCCCTTTGCTGGGTTGTCACATTTAATTCTCACAGCAAGAATACTAATAATAAGCCATTGCTGTTGAGTCAACTTTGACTCACAGTGACCCTACAGGACAGAGTAGGACTGCCCCATAGGGTTTCCAAGGCTGTAATCTTTACAGAAGTAGACTGCCACATCTTTCTCCCAGGCAGCAGTTGGTGGATTTGAACTTTCAGTTAGCAACCAAGTGCTTAAGCACCATGCCACCCGCGCCCCTCAACAATCATCATAATAAAATCAATAGTCAGCACCTATTTAGCATTTCAAGTCCTTAAATGGTTAATGCCCTTGGCTGCTAACAGATGGTTGGGGTAGCATAGTGCCTAAGGCACTTGACTGCTAACCAGAAGGTTCGCGGTTCAAACCCACCAGTCACTCCTCGGAAGGAAGGTTGCGCAATCTACTTCTGTAGCGATACCACCTCGGAAACCCAAGGAGGGGTCGCCGTGAGTCGGGGCCGACTCGAGGGCACCTAACAACAACAACAGAGCAACCTGGGAGAAAGGCCTGTGATCTAGTTCTGAAAAATCAGCCCTTTGGAATCTTATGGAGTAGTTCTACTATGTAACACATGGGGTCGCCATGTGTTGAGGTTATCCCAAAGGCAACTGGTGTTATTTAGCATTTACTGTTTAACCTTTGGCTTATTTAGTATTTATAACAACCAAGTATTGTTGTAAAGTGCTGGATGTATGAACTCATTTAATCTTCAAAACAACCCATGCAGCAGATACTTCAACCCCAGGGGAAAATAAATCAAAAAACCAAATTCATTGCCGTCGAGTTGATTTCAACTCATTGTGAACCATCCTTGGGTTTCAAAAGTGGTATCTTTATGGAAGTAGATTGTCCCTTCCTTCCTCGGAGTGGCTGGTGGGTTTGAACCACCAGCCTTCTGGTTAGCAGTCAAATGCCTTAGGCACTACGCCATCAGAGAGCTCCCAGGGGATATTAGTCCATGAGAATTGAGCCAAGTGGAAGTCTTGCCTATGATGACATGGGAACCATAACCATACTCTTGTTACAGGGAGCTCAGATAGGTTAGGCCACTTGCTTAAGGTCATACAGCCAATATGTGGTGGGATTGAACTCAGGTGTTCTTGTCTCCAAAACTAAACCCAACCTACTGCCATTGAGTCAATTCATAGCAACCCCCATTGGGTTTCCAAGGCTGAAATCTTTATGGGAGTAGATTGCCTTATTATCTTCCCATGGAGCAGCTGATGGGCTTGAACTGCCACCCTTCTGGTTAGCAACCAAATGTCTTACACACTGTGCCACCTGAGCTCCTTCTTCTGTCTCCCAAAGCCCTTGCTTTCTCTTAATTATAGATGTTGAGGACCAAAAGCAAGAAATGTGTTTTCAGTGGGTTTGGGACACTTGACACTGTGATAGAGAAAGAATCTTCCAGATTTTCATAAAAGTACTCTTTGTAATGAACATGATGATAGGGTAAATATGGGAATATATTAGAATTGTGTATTTGCATGGGAAGTTGACTTGAAGGTATTCCCCAAAGAGCAGAATATCAGAGAATGCTCTTGGTTGGTTCCTTTTCCATCCCAAGGCATTATTTATTATTTATGTTTGGAAACTTCCATTCAGGACTGTGCACAGTCTAAAGCCAGAAGGACACCAGTGACTTTGTAAACTTGCAACAGATATTCAAATAAGATAAGTACATAATTAGCATGAAGGGACCGAGGAATTGATCTGGGAGATTTAAATTCTGCTTAGGGAGTTACCAAGAAGCACCTGATAACAGGGACTGGCCCAACATGTTGATTTCAGATAGGTGTGCATGGGGAGTGTGGGCACAGCCCATGGAGGCAGTTAATAATAGAACGAATTGTTCAATAGTTGTAGCAGCAGTAACAGCGTATGGTGTGCTCACCATGTGCAAATAATATGCTGGGCAGCTTACATATATTACATAATTTATGCCCACAATAACCCTGTGAGATTGATACTGTTACTGTACCCTTTTGTAGGTGAGGGGATTGAATGGCAGATTGGTGATGACACTTGACCAGGTCACTGTCTCTGTCCCTCTCCTCCTCCCTTCTTTCTTCTGGTCATCTGTCTCCCTAGCCATCTATTTCATTTATCTGCACAGTTAGTTACCTGTCTTCTTTCTACCTATCTTATCTGTCTACCCTTCTGTTTGTTTCTGCCTCTGTCTCTCTACCTATCTGTCTTTCTGGTCTATACAGCTACCTACCAACCTGTATTTCTGTTTGCCTGTCTGCTTGTCTGTCTGTCTCTGTCTGTTCACCCCCCACCCACCCGCCTGCCTGCCTGTCTTGTCTATCCATCCATCCTTTATCTTTGTCTTACACACATACACACATACCTCTAATAAATGTGGCAGATGTGGAATTTGATCTCAGGTCTCGTCTTACTCCAAGTCCTCTTCTCCTATAGAGAGGTCAGCCTCAGTGAGCTCATTTATTTTCCACCAACTAGATTCTTCCCTCAGAGTCATCCACCTGTTCACTTTGGTGCTCCCCACGGTACTCACACCTCCCACCAATGTAGCACCCACTTTGAAATGAGTGGCGAGCAACACCCTGGCTGCGTTAGTTCCTCGGAAGCTCACAGCAGTCCTCTAAGGTGGGCACTATCTTATCATGAGCAAGAGGCCTAAGGCTTGTTGTCCAAAGTCACATTTCTAGAAGTTGTGCCAAGATCAAACCCCAGTCTCTCTGACCCCTGAGCTTGCTTTCTTAATCACATGCTGGCTTCCCTCCCAGTGAAAGATAACGATATGTCTAGATGTATCTATATCAGAGCTTTAGAATTCCAGGCTGTGTCATTTTCTCTCTCTCCTATGTCCTCTGACCAGTTCACTGTGTTTGAAGCGACCGTGAGCTTAAGGCTTTGCTTACATTGGTATTCCTCCTCATAGCAGCCCTGTCACGGTAGCAATTGGAATAAAACCCAAAGAGTAGTACAGAGAATATAAATGGGTTATTTTTTTCCTGCACTCTGAGTAGGACAAAACTCTCATAAAGAACAAAGATTCCATGACAAACCTAACCCAGGGGACTCACGTTCACTCTGATGCAGTCTGTGACATAATGTCAAGAGTGAAAGTAAGAACAGAAGGGATTCCGGTGAGAATTGTAGGTGGCATTGCTTTATGGAGGTGCCTGGTCCTGTGATGGATAAACGTCATTGTCAGTAGCATTTATGGCATATCCACTTTGTTCCAGAAGCTATAGATTCTTGCCTAACTATAGAGCTTACAATTCAGTGAGCACTTGGGGATGTTACCGAACAGATGTCTTCAAGACATCATCCGTGTATGTGTCTACATATGTGATGTGATTGAGGGATGTGACCTAAACAGCTTCTTTAACATCTTCATCTATGTATGTGTCTGCTTGCGTGATTGGTCTTATCAGAATCAGGAAGATAGTGATTGGAAGTGGATTGAGAGCCCTATGATTGGGAATAAGAACTTTCTGGATAATTAAAACCTGAGGTGAAATTGAATTCTTTGTTTTGAGAGGCAGAGCAATGGAGGGCTTGGTTGAGTATGGGCTTTCTGCCTGATGCATCGTGCCTGATTCTGAAGCTTCACCTGGGGATTGTCGGATACTGGGCAAGGCAATTGGCCACTCTGACCCTCAGTTTCCTTTTTCATAGAAGTGAGACTCTTCATTATCTGTGAAACCCTCATAAACTTTGGCATGTATGTTTTATAAACATTTTCCCATTCAATTTTTACATGTACAATTCAATGACATTGATTACATTCATCATGCTGTCCAACAATCACCACTATTCTTTTCCAAATTATTCTACCACCATTAACAGGGACTCAGTGACCCTTATGTGGTGATTCCTGCTCGCCTTCTCTCTCCTAACCTGGTAGCCAGCAATACACTTTGTCTCTATGTTGTTGTTATTGCTAGATGCCATGGAGTCATTTCTGACTCACAGTGAACCCATGCAGGGTGGAACTGCCCTGTAGGATTTTCTGTGAGAGAAAGACCTAGTAATCTGCTCCCACAAAGAACGCAGTGTAGGAAGCCCTATGAGGCAGCAGGGTGTGGAATGGGTTAAAGTGCTTTGGTGGGTCTAGTATGTTAGATGCATGAGGAAGTGACACTGTCAGCCCTGAGACCATGGAGGTCAGGTCATCAGACACATGGGTGCAGGTGGGTAGGTGCCTGTAGGAGGAGGATGTGTTATTCAATGTCCTGTAAAAGTTAGTGATGTCCTAGGGGTCAGAGGTCCACTGAGAAGCAATTGCACCCCATCAGACCATCAGCAGGAGTAGCTCTGAGGCGTACAAGTCAGATTCCAGAAAAAGAGGTGCCAAAAGCCGGGTTGGTCAGCTGTAGCTTTATTTGAGAGATTACAGACAGAGGTCCCTGCAAAGGGTCTCAGAACAGGTAGTCAAAGCCCAAAAGTCATGATTTTCAGGGGGACTTCCTGTAAGATAGAGGAATAGGGAGACAAGTGACACAGACCCTCTTCAACAAAGAAAAGAAAAACCAGTTGACAGAAATACAGAAGATAATCCTGGGACCCTGAGCTTTGGAAGGAACTATACAGAAGTGGATTAGGCACCAACTAGTGAAAAAACCTGAATGAAAACAGTACAGAGATGGTTGGAGCTGTGGACTGTCAGCTACTCTGATGGGACCAGCAGCCTGAATATTTCCAAGTGATGTTGGAACCTGAGAATTGACCTAAAGATCAGCCCTGGTCACCAAGGGCAGTAGGGATGACTGTGTTGGTGGCCTGTGACTGGGAAGGGAAACAGCAAGGAGTGGGACAACCTGAGCTGTTGACTTTCTGCTGTCCAGAGGGCACAGCCATTTTGATTGTTTATGTGCAGCAGCCATTTTGGATATTTACAAGAAGTGGCCATTTTGGATTTTTAAAGTGACCGAGGGTGCAGCCATTTTGAATGTTTATAAGTGACGGCCATTTTGGATATTTAAAGTGACTGAGGGCACAGCCATTTTGAATCATTACAAGTGGCAACCATTTTGGATTTTAAAGTGATAGCATTCCTATTCGGATTCCAGGAACCTAAGAATAGGCACTGTTTGCCAAGGTCGACAGGGACATACAGGAGACTAACAACAAGAAAGGAGACAGGTGGTGAGTGTACAGGTGCTGCCAACTAGTGAATAGAGGAGCACAGCACAGTACCCTGCTTTTGTAGGTAACATACAAACAAAACAAATAAAAATCTCAGGCAAGTCACTCCAACATTCAATCACCAATTAAATATAAACACAAAAATGTCACAATGCCTCAGAGACAACAGAGCATCACAGTCCACACAAAGAAGCATCATAAAGCATGAGAAACAAGGGACCAGGATACAGATCCAAAACAGATCCCTGAGGAAGATGCAGCATTGGAACTCCCTGCTAAGGAATTCAAAAGAATTATATTTAGGTATCTTCAACAAATTGAGAGAGAGATTGAGGAAAACACAGAGAAAACTCTAGAACAATTTTGAAAGACAATACAAGAACAAAATGATAAAATAAATGAAATTAGAAATGATACAAAGTCTACACACAGAAATCCAGAAGATTAATACTAAATTTTCAGAAATAGATAAAATATTGAATGGGCAACAGAGCAGAGTTGAATTAATGGAAGACAGAATTAGTGAGATTGAAGGCAAATACCTGAACACCTCTTCGGAAGGGGATAAATTGGAAAAAGATCAAAACAAAATGATGATGTGGGACACCATCAAAAGGAATAACCTACGTGTAATCGGAATTCCAGAACAGGAATGGACAAATAAAACCACAGAGAAAATTGTCAAAGATTTGTTGAAAGAAAATTTTCCTTGTGTGATGAAACATGAGAATATACCCATTCAAGAAGTCCAATGAACCCCAAACAGGATAGACCCCAAAAGAAAATCACCTGGGCATATCATCATCAAACTCACCAAAACCGAAGACAAAGAAAAAATGAGAGCAGCACAGGGAAAATAAAAAGTTACCTACAAAGGGCAACTGCTGTCCAGCTGTTGAACTAAGCTCGGACTTCTTGGCAGAAACCATGCAGGCGAGAAGACAATGGGATGGTATATATAAAACCCTGAAAGAGAAAAATTTCCAACCAAGAATTATGTACCCAACAAAATTGTCCCTCAAATGTGATGGTGAAATTAAGACATTTCCAGACAACCAGAAATTAAGGGAACTTGTTAAAAGCAGACCAACCTTACAAGAGATGCCAAAGGGAGCCCTCTGGACAGAGAAGTAACAACAGCCAACAACAACAACTGACCATTAACACACATGATGATATAACCCAGAAACCAACCCAACTTATGGAAGTATCCAAAGTAAATAATCCTACAAGATTGTAAACAGGGAACCAGAGACATCAATTGACAAATGAGGACAGCTACAAGCCAAAAAGAGGGGGAAAAACTGTGTCATTACAGAACTTCTAGATGGTATGGAAGTCAAGACAACTACAAGATAGACTGTTCTAAACTTGGGGCGAAAACTATAAATCACAGGGTAACCTCAAAGAAAAATGATAAACCTTCACATCAAAATAAAAAACAGGACCAGCATAAATATTCAGCAAATACTTAAACAATAGCAATGGAGGAAGTGATAACATGATTCATAAACAAAATGAGCTCAGCATAGAAAATTATATGGAACAAAGAAATTGACACCATGGAAAAGCACATAACAAAAATGACAGCAACAAATTCCTATTTGTCTATAATTACATATATGGCAAGGGACTTATCTCTAAGATTTATAGATATCTCCAATGCCTCAATACCAAAGGAATTAACAATCCAGTTGAATAATGGACAGAAGACATGAATAGACACTTCATGAAGGAGGATATTCAGATGGCCAACTAATACATGAAGAGATGCTTACAATCACTGGCCATCAGAGAGTTGCATATCAAAACAACAGTGAGATACTGTCTCACCCAGCACTGATGGCAAGGTTCCACGAGACAGAAAATAACAAATGCTGGCAGGGATGTAGAGAGATTGAGACTCTCATACACTGCTGGTGGGACTGTGAAGTGATATAGCCACTGTGGAAAGCAATATGGCGATTCTTTAGAAAGCTGGAATTGGAGATGCCATTTGACCCAGCAGTCCCATTACTAGATATATGTCCTAGAGAGGTGAGAGCCAGGATAGGAACAGAGATATGCACACTCATGTTCATCGCAACACTATTTA
>NW_006921648.1:5181578-5190702 GCF_000298275.1 Orycteropus afer afer
TGCAAATAGCCTTGCCTGATAATCCCTGGTTTGGAAAGGTATAGCTAGCAGCAGGGTGTGGATTAGCTTAAAGTCCTAGGAAGCCAGAGCTAGGATACCCCTGTAGAAAGCTGTGGCTAATGTCTTAGGGAGAAATCACGGGAATGTGTGTGCCCCGACACCTCCCAGCAGTTCTGTTGACAGAAGACTCCCTGTGATACACGCAGAGGCTTTGAGAGAAGGGCCTGGGGCCGTGGGACATTGAGAAGCAGGCATGTGTTTCATTTTTGGTTGTTTTTTTCTTTTTCTGAAATGATTAAAATGGGCGCTCAGTCAAAGTAACAGTGCATTCACTCTTAGCAGAAGCCTTAGCCAAGGCGATGTTTCCCATCCAAATTAAAACACAACAGTGTCGACAACCTTGGAGGCCAAATTTAGGAATAAAATTCTCCCTGTCCTTATCTGGACAGACCTTGTGATAGCGTATTTCTTTTTAAAGCCTCTTAGAATTGTACATTTTTTTGTCTGGGTTCGCTCAACCCTATACAGCCAGCTGACCATTAAAGAAATGTAGGAAAAAAACGCTGAAGCAACTGTGCCCTTGTTTATATTACATAATCAACCGAAATAGCCCCAGAGTGATGATACTTGAAGTTACTGTGATAGCAAAGATACACCGTCATTCACCTTGACCCCGTTTGGACTATATCACTTACTTGCATTTTTTTGTCTATGTAAAGTAAGAATTTATCTTCAGAGTAAGTGTGTATGTGAGTGTTTGTATGTTTATGTGTATGTGTATGTGTGTGACATGTATTTTATTCATATCTATTCTTGTTGAGAATATTCATAGCAGAACATACACTAATTCCACAATTTCTACAAGTATATATATACACACACACACACACACACACATACACATACACATATATATATACATACGTATATATGTATATGGGAGCTCTGGTAGCATAGTGCCTAAGGCACTTGACTGCTAACCAGAAGGCTGGCGGTTCAAACCCACCAGCCACTCCTCGGAAGGAAGGTTGGACTATCTACTTCCGTAGTGATACTGCCTCGGAAACCCAAGGAGACATCATGAGTCGGGGCTGAGTCAACAGCACATAACAATAACAACATATGTATATATATGGGCAATTTACTTCTGTAGAGATACCGCCTCAGAAACCCAAGGAGAGGTCCCTATGAGTTGGAATCAACTCGACGGCAGTGAATTTGGTTTTTATATATATTTCTAAGCATTTGCCCTCTCCACTGAATCCTCTTGTACCCTGCTTCCAAATGAATCTTCCTCTGTCACAGCCCCATTTACGTCTCTCCTCTGCTTAAAACCTTCCATGGCTCCCTACTGCTTATGAGATCAAGTCCAAGCCACTTAAGAAGACACTGCCTGGCCTACACCCTCTGTTTTCCAGTTTTACCTAACCCTATTTTCTTTAGTGCATCCTGCCTTTTAACCAAGCCAGATAAATTAAACAGTGTTTATTTAAAGAAATAGGAAAGAAGGAATCAACAAGATTGTAAGTCCATTCACTACATTAGGTGGATAATCTGTAATAATAAGTTACATTCTTTCTTATACTCATTTTCTAAATCAAAACTGTCATTGGCCCATGACATCACGTCTGGTATTTAATTTCACTGCATAGGGAAACCTATAGCTAGCTACACACTCTACATTTATGAATTTTCTGTTCATTACCCTGACTGAAATTAGACTCAAGCTTAGCTTAGAAGTTCACCCATGGTTTATTTTTTCCAAGTTGTTATCCGGGTTACCTGCTGTCCAATGAATAACCTATCATGGTTCCTTTGCTGTGCCTGTTGCATTTTCAAAGTCTTGTCGTGAGGTCTTTGTGTGAAGTTCCCTTCTTCCTCTCCTATCCTTCATGCGGAATCCCACAACAGGTCTAGTGGGATGTCCAACATCACTCACTTCCTAAAAACCAAAAAACCAAACTCACTGCTGTCAAGTCGGGTCTGACTCATAGCGACCCCTCCTTGGGTTTCTGAGGCAGTATCACCACGGAAGTAGATTGCCCGGTCTTCTTTGCGAGGAGTGGGTAGTGATTTGAACTGCCAGCCTTCTGATTACCAATGAAATATATGCTTTAGGCACTGTGCTACTTGCTACTCTTTTAGTAAAAGTGTGTTGCTGTATCCACGTGTCTCTATTTCCACTTCCTTCTCTTTAATGATCTTGTGCACAAGCCCCATAGAATACTTTTCTTCTGTCGCTGTTCCACAAAGTCATCTGACCTTCCCCGTTCACCTCTACGTGTTCCCTTTCAGAGTTTTCTGTGGGTGGCACAGTGTAGATGAAAGTGCAAGTGGATCAGTGATTTTAAAATATCTGATGAAAATAAGTCTGTCTCTTCTTTTAAAGCTCCAAGCTTGGTGCTTTTGAAATAGTTATTTTTTTAATCTTTGTGAGCAGTGCCATTTGAGATTTCCAATTCAGGTAAACAACCACCACCATAAACCCACAGGCACTCACTCCCAGCTACCCAGTGCCTCTACAGAACTCCGTGGGTCCAGGAGAAAGTTCTCTCGTTGAAGATAATGCCACACTTTACACGCAGCCTGCATTCTGTGACAGTTGATGTATTGCCAAGGGCTGAAGCCTGGGTTCCTTTGTCACCGCTGGATAGCGAGGACTTTGCTTTATGAATGTTCCGGATTACTTTCCATCTGGTTCTCTCCACCGAGTCCAGAGAAGTTTCATGATCCAGCTCCTCCTCCTCCTAATTCCAGGTGACACCAGGTTGACCCCAATGTGTTGCCCCCAGGTTTTTAGATATTTTACATCCTTGGACACATACAAATGCTACCTTTTGCTTCCTCTCTGCAGATCAGCCGTGTTCTCTCTGGAAATATTTCCCAGGAGGTGGCCCAGGCAGTGATTAGACCAATTTTCTTTTTTCTATCAAAGGACATTCTGGAGCTGTACTTCCTGGGTTCAAATCTTGTACCTGAAGCCCACTAGACTCATGACTGGGTGCCTACTGGTTAATGTACCTGGTACCAGTTCCTTTGCACAAGGAGTGTGTGAAATTGATCCCTAGGAACACTGGTAGAATGCGGGCGACCCAAACTCCATTCCTAGCCAGTCCACCTCAGCCACCACCAGGCTATCCGTGGAGGCTTGCATGATGCTATGAGGTTGCTATGATGCTGACGAGGTTTCAGTGGCACTACCAGAGGAAGAGTAGGAAGAAATTCTGACAATCTATTTCCACAAACCGTCCACTAAGAAAGCCCTGAGGGTCACAGTGGTCTGATCCATACCCAATCATGGGGATGGCAGGGCAGCGCAGTGCTTTGTTCCAAGTGCAAGGGGGTTTGCCATGAAATGGGGGCTGACTTGATGGCAGCTAGCAACAGCAAAGACAGCAAAGTGATGCATACCATGGAGCTTTGTAAGAATTCTCTAAAAATGAGGCATGCAACGTCCCAATCAAAATACTGTGTACTGGGTAATGGTCCATGTCTTCATGGTTGTCACATGAGTGGGTGGTCCAGATGTACCGACAGGGAGGTTGAGGGCCTTGTCAAGCCATACAGCTCCAAAGCAAACTGAGCATGGCCTGGATCGTGGGAAGGGATGGGGTAGGGTGAGGTGGGGGCACTGGGTGGGGCGGCAGGATTAGCTCATCATAGATTCTAATTGTCAGAGAGGCTGTCTGTCTCATACCTGTATTAAGAAAGCATCCATCCTTCCAGAAAATGCAGGAGATGGTGCTGCCTAAGAAACACTGTTGATCTTCTCTGGGGACAAATGCAAAATACGTATCTGTGTCCACACTGGAATGACAAACAGGGCCTCCTGCTTGGAATGCTATTCCCACCTTGTTGTGTAACCTGAGATGTGCCCGGCCCCTGCACCAGAGGGAGAAATGAGTTGGAATATGCAACAAAGCTTTTAAAAACAATATAAATTAGAGTCTGTTTCTACATAGGCTGGTGAACAGAGGGCTGGAGGGTGTGTGGTGTTTTATTTTCTCAGTGGAGGAGTGAAAGCCTGCATGGTACTTTCCCTTCCAAGAGGCAGATAAGACCTAGCTTCCCTGTTTTCCAGTGGCTGGCTGTTCTTGCATGTTCCGGATGCTACATGATGGGGGTGATTGCTCCCATGGCTTGGGTGAGCTGCGTGAGAGTCCTTCTGGCCAACAGAAGCGGGCAGCCAGGCCATTTGCTGGATTGCATTCATCCTGAGAGTCAGGCGTCCAGGCCTCTTCAGTCCCATCGAGCTGCAGGGACTCATCTCCCTAAATGCTATACTGGGTCAGTCCGGGTTGGGCTGGGCTGCGGACAACAGGAAACGGTGGTTAAAAACGTTAGAAGCTTGCTTTTCTCTTTGTCCTGGCTGGCTGCCTTTGTGATCCCTGAAGGGTTTTCAGTGACTGATTTTCAGAAGGAAATCACCAGGCTTTTCTGCATAGTGCATCTTAGTCTGGACACTTAGTTGAAACCTGTCTGACACTTTGCTGAACCTCGCAACTTGCAAGTGTCCACGGACAGACAGGTGGAGGTCTGTCATGAGGTCCATTGACTGGGACTTGAACCCGGGTCTCTTACGTGGAAGGCGAGGATCCCACCCCTGAACCACCATGGCCCCCTTGCTTCCCTCTTCCATAAAATGAAATCCAGAGACAAGGAATACAAGTCTGGAGGCTCCAGAATTGTCTATCAGTTTACTCCACTCTCCTCAACACCTGGACTCCAGCTTCTGATCCAAGACGGTGACTTTGCCTTTGGTTGTTGCAGCCATGTTCCAACCAATAGGAAAGGCAGGTGGGGAAATTGGAGCACGTTTCCTCTCTCGAAGGCCATTACCTGGAAGCTGCATATAACAATTTCACTTATGTCTCATTAGCCAGAATCTAGTCCCCTGGCCACACCTATCTACAAAGGAAGTTGGTAGAAGCAGTGTCTGTTGTGGGTCGCCGTGTGCCCAGCTAAAGCGTTGTGTTCTCCCTAAGAGAGGGGGACCTCTGGTGGCACAGTGGTAAAGGGCTTGGCTACTAAGTGAAGGGTATCAGTTTGAGCCCACTACCCACCGTTCTGTGGGAGCAGGATGTAGCAGTCTGCTGCTATAAAGCTAACAGCCTTAGGAAGCCTGTGGGCCAGTCCTGCTCTACGCTGTAGGGGAGCTATGGGTCGGAACTGATTTGCCAGCAGTGGGTTTGGTTTGGGGGTTTGAGAGGAGCGTGGGCATGCTTTATCTCTCCTCCATGCTGATGGAGACTGCTTAGTTCAGTACCATCTCATGAGTGTCACATGATGCTATTTGTTTGTGGTTATTTTACTGTCAACTGGATTGCAACTTTTTTTTCAACCATTTTTCTCACTTTTATTTTCATCCTTTCATAAGGCCTGGGTCATCTTAGGTTCTGGGAAGGATCAGAATAAAAGGGAGTAGCCCATGACTTCTTCAGTATTTTAGGTTTGGCTGGAAAGAGCAGACAGCCTGCTTACCTCCCTGTGAGCGGGGCTGACGGCTTGCTTGTCTTTGGATTTCCTGTGTCCTCAATACTCTTTGAGAAAGAGAACACTCATTTTTCTAATCGCTAGTGTTAGAGTACTGGGCACAGTGGTGACTCAGTCGTGGAATTCTTGCCTTCCACGTGGGGGATCTAGGTTCAGTTCTAGCCAACGCTCCTCATACGCAGCCACCAGTCATCTGCCAGTGGAGGCTTGTGCGATGCTGAACAGGTTTCAGGGGAGCTTCCAGACTAAGACAGACCAGGAAGAAAGGCCTGGTGATCTATTTCTGAAAACCAGCCAGCAAAAACCAAAGGGCTGATCTCCAACCCATCCTGGGGACGGTTCAGGACCAGGCAGTGTGTTAGTCTGTGGTGGATGGGTCACCATGAGCTGAAGGCCAACTTGACAACAGCTGACAGCAACAGAGCATTTGAACGCGAGAGGAGGCAGACTAGCTGCCATTGCTCAAAGATTACAGATTGAGGTCAATGTCACTAAGGAGTTACAAGGGCTGGAGTGGCAAAGGGGCATGAGTTGGAGAGCAGTCTGCTTTCAATAGGCAGGGAAGGCTTCTTCGGGAGATAACAACTAACTCATGTACTGAAGGGTGGGACACAGTCACTCACGTCCAGAACCAAGGAAAGAGAGTT
This sequence comes from Orycteropus afer afer, assembly GCF_000298275.1. NCBI lineage: Eukaryota > Metazoa > Chordata > Mammalia > Tubulidentata > Orycteropodidae > Orycteropus > Orycteropus afer. The sequence continues at coordinate 5,187,719 of NW_006921648.1, forward strand.
CTGGTCAGAAGGACTGGGATGAGCTATAGTGTGAAAGACGAAATGGCTGGGTTCAGGAGAGCACCAAGGAAGTCAGTGTACTGGCCACATAAAGTTTGGTGGGGCGAGGGCCCATGGCACAGGAAGACACCCCATGGCTCTACTCAACACTGGACTGACAGACTTAAAATCAGTTAGAAACCACTTGCTGCAGAATTAACTCTGAGCATGTGTCAGAGTAGAACTGTAATCCGTAGGGTTTTCAGCGGCTGATTTTGTATAATTAAATTGCCAGGCCTTTCTTTCAAGGGGCTTCTGGATGGACATGAACCACCAACCTTTTGGTTCAAAGCTGATTGTGTTAGCCATTTTCACCACCTGCGTCTGAATCAACTTTATGACATGCGGTAACAGATTTACTAAACAACTACAACAAAAAAACTGCTGTCGAATCAATACCCACTCACAGCGACCCCTCCTTGGGTTTCCAAGGCAGTATTTCTACGGAAATAGATTGCCTGGTCTTCCTTCCGAGGAGTGGCTGGTGGGCTTGAACCTCCAGCCTTCTGGTTAGCAGTCAAATGCCTTAGGTGCTATGCTACCTGAGCAATAATTTTATTTCAAATCCCCTTGTACACAATTTCCCAGTTGCTTAAGCCTTTGCAGGAATAATTCTAAGTGGAGTGCTCATGCTGGCATGAAATGGTAGTGAGAAGGCTGTGGTTTTTACTTAAAGGTATAAAGAGAAAGGTTTTGATGAAGCCATTCAATTGGTTACGGACAAAAAAAAATAACAAACTTTCTTGAAACTGTCTAATTTGAACTGAGAAGTACAACTTCCAGTTATGAAAACGTTTCTCTCAATTCCTCTCTCTCTTCCATTGGATCTTGGCACCTCTTTGGAGTCTTCCTGCTTCCTCCTCGGCATGCCAGCCCCTCTGTGCAGTTGCAGGGAGATTTCCTGTTGTTTGTGCATCCCTTATCCCTACAGAGCATCCTGCTGTGGCTTGGTGAACATCTTGGTATCTTCACATTGCATCTGTGAACTACACGCCTCAGTCCCAAGATGCCATTCCAGAGGAGAAAGTTGGAACTGAAAGGGTTGGTGGCAGGGCCCTCGCCAGCTTCATCCACTATTACAGGATTGCTATGAATGAGATTGGCTTGAGGCCTAAAGGGAGCCAGAGCTTTGCCCACAAGTGGGGCTTCAAAAGGGCATTTCCGTTAGGACAATTGTCCCAGCTGACTCCGGACCTCATTTTGACTGCTGGCAAATGTGGGTTTGAAGCGCAATGACTGCCCCTTCCTGTAACCTGGAAGCTTGTGGTTACTCTGTTTGCACAAGTGCCCGCACATATTCTTTGTTCCTCCTCTCGTCATTTTGCTTGGCTTTTCACTGTTGTGAGGGATAACCCATGGGCATGGCTCTTTGAGTGGCTGGGTTGCAGTTTCCAGCTGTGAAGGGAGAGACAGAGAGGTCCAAAGAAAGGACCAGCTAGCTCCCTGTGTAACCACACTTTGTAACCACATGGAATAAGTTCAACTTCTTTCTAGCTCAATGGAACTAGGTTAGGGATCAGGTCCGAGACCATTAAAGTCATGATTGCTGCCATTGGTTGCCTTCTAGTCAGCCCCCGACTCCTCGTGACCCCACGCACCGTGGAACTAATTGTTGCCTGATACAGAACCATGATCAGTTGTACATTGGACCTTTGTACACCACTGGACTGATTTCCAGAAGTAGATCACCAGGTCTGTCTTCCCAGTTCATCTTAGTCTAGAAGCTCTGCTGAAACCTGGGTGGTGACTATGCATGAGGTGGCTTGCTTTGGAATCGAACTTGGGTCTTCCACCTGGAAGGTGAGAATTCCACCACTGAACCTCCACTCTGTCCTATTGGAGTGTTCCTGTTCTTGCTAAAGTGTTGTTGTTGTTGTTGTTAGGTGCCTTACAGTCTGCTCCAACTCACAGCCACCTTGTCTGCAGCAGAATGAAATGTTGTCCGGTCCTGTGTCAGCTTCATGGTCATTGGTATGTTTGAGTTCACTGTTGTGGCCATAATTTTCACTGACCCTCTGCCCAAATGATGTCTTTTCCAGTGATTGGTCTTTCTGGTGATACGTCCCAAATAAGAGGTGAAGTCTCACCATCCTCACTTCTTCGGAGCAGTCTGGCTGTATCTCTTTCAAGACTGATTAGTTCTTTCTTTGGGAAGTCCATTGGATATTCAGCATTCTTGTAACTCAGGGATTCCCTAGCCTTTCTGTCATGGGAAATAGGTGTCACCCACCAAATTGGCTTTGCTACACTCAGGTTGTTAAGGAACTTTTCCATGTTAACACCATTGACTGCTTTATTCAGATTCTTCTACTCTATTAAACTAATTCCTTGACAATCTCCACATTCCATTGTTGTTCTCCTCTCTCTCTTTTCCATTCTCCTTGCCCTTCCCCTCCTCTCTGTCCCCACTGGTTTTGTACATTCTGTCTTCTTAGAACACTCCTATTGCCGTCTCTTCACACATGCAGCTCTTACTCAAGTTGTGGTTCTGTGACAGGTTTATTGTTGGTTACAGATTATCCTGATTTCCCTTCCTGTGGCATCTTTCTCTGCAGGAAGATTTTAGATGCTTGATTTTTTGAACCTGGCACAAGAATGACCATGTGACTTGAAGTAGCCATTGAAGTTTTGGGAGAATGGAGGTCTGTCACTTTGGACAGGAGCTTCAGCAACCGGCATGTGACTCAGCACATTCTTTTTTTCCCTGTGCCAAGAGGTCAGAGAGGCACTGCTGTGTCCTGCAGGGTCCTCAAGAGAAGACATAGAGCTAATCCACAGCTGACACATAGCCCCGTGAGAACGGAACTTTGTTGTTGTAGGCCATTGCCATTTTGAGGTCTTTTGTTACTGCAGCATACCTGGTTTAATCTGACTAATACTGAGTTTTTTCTTAGAAGCCACTTCTCTGCAGAAACTTCCCTAGATCTTATAAGATGGGATCTGTG
>NW_006921648.1:5191107-5213210 GCF_000298275.1 Orycteropus afer afer
TGGCCCTCAAGACCAGAAGAACTAGATGGTGCCCAGCTACCAATGCCAACCACTCATGAAAGGATCAAATCTGGAGATCCTGGATAGAGTGGGAGGGGAAACGTGGAACAAAATCCAAAAACTCAATAATGACAAGAATTACTGGTCAGATGAAATCTGGTGAGACTCCCATTACTATGGCCCTGGAATACATTCTGCACCTGGAATAAAACACACCCCCAGGGGCTGGCTCTCAGCCCAGTAGTTAACAAGATGTATACACAGACTACTCAACCCAGGATGCCGCACCCACATACTCTATGGCAATACATCCCTTAGAGCAATAGACGACAGGACACCAGAGGACCACCATTCAAATTGAGGAAATGCAGGACAAACAGGAGTGCATTCATATGAGGGGCACAGGGGGAGGGTTACAGGGTAGGGAGGGGAGGAGACTGGGTTAGGGTTGGACGTGGTGAATGGGGAATGAAACTAAATGTACATGTAATGTTGAATGTAAAACAAGCTCTTAAAATTAAGAAAGAAAGAAAGAAAAGAAAGGGCCTAGCTGCCTTGGAGGATGTGGATACCACATGGGATCGTACTATTTGTTCATGGCAAACCCTGATCTGGATCCTGGTTAGGAAACTGAACAGAGGAAGAAAGTCTGGGGCCATGATAAAAGGAAAAGCCATTGGTGCCTGTGGGTGGAAAATGTCCTCATCAGCTACACTCATTTAAAATCATAATTCATACTCTGAAAATGTGTGGCCATGTTTCCCAGGTCAAGAAATGAACCCGTCGTTGTTGGTGACTTGTCCCACTCCTTATGATTGCACACGTCATGATCTACTTCCCACGCTCTATCCACTTGGGAGTCTCTGCTCTGCCATTAACTCATGAATCCTGAGTGCATCCCTGGCCCTCATGTCTCTCCCTCTATAGGCTGAGAGAAACAGGTCATGGAAACATCCACTTGCAACCAACTTTGCTTCTTTCATTAGTTTCTGTTTATGAGGATGGAGAATTTGGCGATGGATATATATATTTTTAACTTTTTATTGTGATGTGGGTGAAAGTTCACAGAGCTAGATTGGTTTTCCATCCAACAGTTCATACACGTTTTATTTTGAGACATCGATCGTAATCCCCAAAATGTAACAGCTCTCCTTCCCCGTTCCTCCCTGTGGTTATTATTCCCCCTTGTCCTTCCTTCCTATTCATTCTTGCCTTCTGAGCTTTATCCCTGGGCAAATGCTGCCCTTTTTGTCTCCTATGATTGATTGGTTTAAGGAAACTTACTTCTCTGGTGGTGGTGGTGGTCACCTTGGCAGTGGATGTTGGTGGTGATAGAACACCATGATTGATGTCATTGGTCTCCCTGACTTCTTGTTGTTAGTTGATGTAAAGTCGATTACGACTCATGGCAACCCCCTGTGTAGCAGGGTCGGACTGCTCCATATGGTTTTCTTAGATGTAATCATTACGGAGGCAGATGGCCAGGCCTTTCTTCTGCAGCACTGCTGAGTGGGTTCAAATCGCCAACATTTACTTTAGCAGTTGAGCGAGTGCAAGCTGTTTGCACCACCTGGAGACCCACTGAACTGTTTGCTTGAAAAATACTGACTCAGCAAATGTTGTGTCATCTATATGTTTACAGTGACTGAAAATAAAAAAAAAATAAATAAATAAAACAACCGCCTTTTCCATAACAGAGGGACCCCACCCTCAATTAAAAACGAATCGAGTTCACTTTTGGGTTCAAGTTTCCCTGAAGCCTTTGATAGCAGGCTGGGGAAGCATGAAATGATGCTCCCATCCTACTAACACAAGAATAGATCGACACATAAAAGTAAGCGGTAATGATTAATCCACTTTCCATGATGGAGTAGATGGAAAGAAATTGGCCAGGTTAATAACCAATATTGGAACTCACTGGGTGGCTCCCCTAGCATTCCTGGGGGAATTCGACAGGTGAGATACCCCAGCTGAGTTTCTCAGCCTGCAGGGAATCCAGAGAGCTGTAGATTTAAATGGGCTATTACCTTTTTATATTTATCCCAAACTGTTAAGGTCAGCATGAAAATTTGACCTTTTCTCTGCCAACCAGTTTGAAGTAATTAACCCCTGTGTCTTAAAACACAAGAAAGCTATGACTTTGTTATTAAATTCTCATAAAGAGCCTATTAATATTAAAATTGCTTCACTCTTGGGCTGACCATATTAACGGCCGTGCATTCAGTAAACACAAACGCTCAGCACAGTGTTTTAAAATGCATGAGTTGAGGGCCGGGCACACTCTTCCAGCTCCCTGCTCTGTAGCAGAACGGTCGGCCTTTTGTGACAATTTCCTTTCATATTTGTTCACATGTTTCCATTTTAAATCCGTGTCCCTAGATTTGCATCTGTTTATGGGGAGCTCATTTGACTGCTGGTAGTTACGGAGCGGGTCAAGTGAAGCAGAACCCCCAGCCAGTAATGACCTTTTCTCCTGCCACCCCTACCATCACCTCCCACCAAGACAGTGCTCAGACTTCAATCTTCCCAATGGGAGCACTGCTTCTGATTGTTCTTCGAGGTGGTCCAAAGAAGAGCATGTATTAGCTGGTAAAATAAACAAACTCACTGCCATGAGTCGATTCCAACACAGAGCAACCCCTATCGTGTTTCCAAGGCTGTAAATCTTTACCAAAGCAGACTGCCTCATCTTTCTTCCACAGAGCAGCTGGGGGCTTTCAACCACTGACCTTGTGGTTGACAGCCAAATGTCTCAACCAGTGCACCACCAGAGCTCTTTCATCATTTGGTAAATGTGTTCAAAAATACAGATTTTTGAGACCCATCATAGACTTCCTAAATCATCAGCGGTAGAGAGGAGAGGTTCCAGATAAAATGAATTCTCTAGGCATTAACATGCTCGATTGCTAACTGAAAAGCTGAAGGTTCAAGTCCATCCAGAGAGAGATGTGCCCCACAAGAGGGGTCTGGCAACTGACTTTCAAAGAACCACTTCTATTGGAAACTGTATGGAGTACGGTTCTACACTTATGCATTGGAGTCACCTTGGGTTGCAATAGACTCATCGGCAACTGGGTTTTGAGTTACTATATGGCCAGCCTGGCTTGGGCACTGCTTGTAGTTAATGAGCCCTACCCCAGATCAGTATGTTCTCAGTAATTCATAGCGTGCATTGCACAGGTGGTAATATGCCAGGGATGATGCTCGGCCTTGGGGATACATTGGCAAATGAAAGAGCCAGTACTTGCCCTTCTGGAGCTTCCATTTCATTGAAGAAATGCACACTAAACAAGAGTGCAAATAGGCACACATAGGAATGAGTGGAGGTCTGCTTCTGGGAAGATGTAGTAAATGTACGTCTCCTCTTCCTCTTCCTCAGTGCAGCTCACATGCCTAGACACACACTTGCAGATGCAAGGAGCTGACTGAAGAGGGTCTGCTCAGAGCAGCGCTTGTTTGATCTCTTCACCGAGGCAGGTGCTCAATAACCATATGTTGAAACATTTGTTGAATTAATTTAATTAAAGAAAAATATGTTTATCCAGAAAGATAAGGAAACAGACTTCCGTGGCAAGATGAGTGCTTTTCTCTTTACTGGATGTGGTATCACTGCACAATGAAAATGATCCATCTCCATAGAACTATATTACACACAGCATAAAGGAGCTCTGGTGGTGTAGTGGTTAAGGCCTTTGGCTGCTAACCAGAAGATCAGTGGTTCAAACCCACAAGGTGGTCTGCGGAAGGAAGATGAGGCAGTGTGCTTCTGTAAAGATCGACAGCCTTGGGATCCTGTTCTGGTTCCCTAGTGCCGCTTTGACAAGAATACACCCCAAATGGGGTGGCCTTGCCAAATGGAAGTTTATTTTTACAATTTGGAGGCTTTAAGTCCAAGTTCAAGTGTCAGGCTCTAGGGGCTGGGTGAAAGCCCCTCAACCTTGGGGTCCAGCTCTGCCTCCTGCTCCCAGCCCACTGGAGCTAGAGGTGTTTCTTCACTCAGAGAGCTGCTGGCTGCTGAGGCTGAGAAGCCCCAAGGTTGACAAGTAAAAAGGCACAGTCCCGATGTTACCAAACCACACAGCAGGCCATTAATTCAAGTTCATTGTAAGTCCCAAGGTCTGCAGAGCATGGCAGACTGTTCAACAAAGACACGGCTACATGCAGGGTCCAAGCGTGCCATAAGCTAGAGACCATTCCCAAGGCTTCTCCTTCTATACAGGAAGCAGATCACATCCCAAAGGCAGCTACTCAGCTGCTTGTGGTAGATCCCACCATGGAGTTGATTGCCAGTCTCATCATGGGGAATAACTACCACCAGCTGCCCAGCCACTCAACCAGGCCCAGCCAAGTTGACACACAACTGAACCACCACAGATCCCAGTGGGGGTCACTGTGAGCTGCAATCGACTCAACAGTAGTGAGTTTGGTTTGGTTGTACACACAACTTAGCTGCCAACGATTCAAATAACGTGGGTTCTGCAGTGACTCATAACTTGTGTCATTAAAAAAATCCATTAGGTATTGCTGTGAAAACATACTGACTCTCTGGATGCTGGATGCTGTATTGAAGTGCCTCACCACATACCCTTTAATGTGGAGTATGGGGAGGATGGTTGGTGCTAGAGACATAAATGGGGAGATTCCTTTAGAAACTTTAGATTTGCTTGGACTGAGTCACGATGCTATAAAGCCATTGAAGAAACACGGTTACCCTTATGACACTGTCTTTCACAGCTCACTTTGACTTGGTCCGAGTTTTATTTTCCATTGATCATTGGGCAGGTGATGATGTTCTGCAGCCTCCTGGAGCTGAACGAATTAAAATTTGAAGTCCCCTTAGTTTGTAAGTGGTTAGGAGTTCATTTGACATAGCCCATTAGTCACTTAATTTTTATGCTGTATAAATGGGGTGTCTCTTTGCCATTTTGTGTGAAAGGACTTTATGGAAAGCTGTAAAGAGAGACAATAAATTTGTGAGCATGCACTTTGTGACCACATCACCCTTTTGATTCCGTCTCCTCCTGAGAGATGGTCCATTGCAGGCAATTTCCTGCCCCAGTGCCTGGAGTCGCTCTCCAGCTGCAATCCTTCCTTTTAAGGATTTCTTGCCCCACAAGGTTCAAAGAAGCTCCCCCTCCTCTCCAATCCAAACAAGGGAAGTTGCAGGACTCAGCAAAACAGAGGCACAGCTTGGGAGAGCTTAACCGACTTGCATAAAGCTTGAATCCTGTGTTGCTCTTTTACTTAGCAAAGTACTTCTCAGTTTTCGGGTAGGGGAGCCTGAGTCAGGCTTAAGAAGAATTGAAAAAGTGACCATTCCACCATTCTTCCCTTCTTACATATTATGTCCTTCTAAGGGGTGGCTGGTGCATTTGAACTGCCAGCCTTCTGGTTAGCGGTCAAATGTCTTAGGCACTATGCCACCAGAGCTCCTATATATTATGTCAGGTCTTCAAAAACAAGATTTTCTTTTCCTTTTAGGATGTGAAGAATGTCACACCAGAGCTTTCTTTCTTGTAATCCTTTACCTGTTATTTGAAATATAGTCAGCTTTCCATATCTTCAGGTTCTACATTTGTAGGAGCCAGATCAACCAACCGTTGGTTCCACCAATGTTGCTCTGCCAGCTGTGAGTTGAAAAAGGAGGATGGGGGAATTAAATGTCAAAGCAATTCTTCAAAGCCAAGAGGGAGTAGAAAGTTGTATTTATATAGCGTTGATGTTGTCTTAGGTGTTGTAAGTCATCTAGAGATGATATAAAGTGTACAGGGCAATCTACATAGGTTTTATGCAAGTTTTGTTGTTGTCCGTTGCCGTGGAGTCTGCTGTGATTCATAGCAACCCCATGTAAACAAAACAAGTACTGCCATGTCCTGCACCAGCCTCACAACCCTCACTGTGCCTGAGCTCATTGTTGCATCCACTGTGTTAGTCCATCTTGTCGAGGGTCTTCCCCTTTTCCACTGACCCCTCTACTTTACCAAGCATGATGTCCCTCTCCAGGGAATGGCCCTTTCTGGCAATATGACCAAAGTAGGTGAGACAAAGCCTGGCCATTTGGGTGCACTTCCTCCTGGACAGATTGATTCACTCTTCTGGGAGTCCGTGGCATTTTCAATATTCTCTGCCAACATCCTAATTCAAAAACATCGACTCTTCTTGGTCTTCCTTATTCCTTGTCCAGCTTTCACATGCATATAAGGCAATTGAAAATACCATGACCTGGGTCAGGTGCACCTGAGTCTTCAAAGTGATAACTTTGCTTCCCAACACTTCAACTCTTTTATTTTATTTTTATTTGTTGTAATTGTGATTTAAGTGAAAGTTTATAGAGCAAATTCATTTTCCATACAACAAACATTTCATACACATTTTGTATCATGACATTGATTTCAATCCCCACAATGTAAGAGTTTTCTTCCCACTTCCTCCCTGTGGTCACCTTTTCCCGGTATCCTTCTTTCCGAGGCATTCCTGCCCTCTGAGATATCTCCATGTGCAAATACTGCCCTTCTTATCTCCCATGGCCAATCGTTCTAAGGTGTGTACATACCTAGCATAAAGGTTCACCTTATACACCTGTCTATTGTTTGCCTGGAAGCTGGGAGTGGGTTCAATTCTAGGCCTGAAGGGCAAGGGGCCATAGTCTTAGGGGTCTCACCAGTCTCTATCAGACCAATAAACCTGGTCTGTTTTATGATTTTGAGTTTTGTTCCACATTTTTCCCCTACCCTAAACAGGTCTTTTGCAATAGATTTCTGCACTATGTCTGATTTCTTTCTTTCTTTCTTTTTTTAATTTTTATTGTGATTTGGGTGAAAGTTTACAGAACAAATTCACTTTCCATACAGCAGCTCACATACACTTTATCTCATGACATTGACTACAATTTACCACAGTGCAACAGCTCCTCTGCCATTTCTTCCCCATAGTTACGTCTTCCCTGTGCCCTTCCCTCCCTTACACTCCTGCCTCCCGAGCTGTCTCCCTGTGCATACATAGCCCTTCTATTCTCTCATGATTGATCTCTTCAAGGAGTGTATCTACCTAATGTAAATGTTCAGCTTGAATGCCTGTCTTTTGTTTGGCTGGAAGCCCCAGGAGTGGATTCAATTCCAGACCTGAAGGGCAACTAGGGGCCATAGTCTTAGGGGTTCCATCAGGCTCTGATGACCAACAAACCTGGTCTGTCCCCCCCTCCAATGATTTTGAGTTTTGTTCCACATTGTTCTCCCACTCTATCCAGGATCTCCTACATAGATCCCCCTCCGAGTGGCTGACAGTGGTAGCTGGGCACCATCTAGTTCTTCTGGTCTCATAGTCATATAGGCTGAGGATCTCATGGTGTACCAGTCACTTGGACTAATTGTTTCCATGCATCTTTTTTTTTTTTTTTTTCCATTCTTCTTTGCTCTGGATGAGGAGAGACCCACTGTTGCATCTATATGGGCAGTTGCAAGCTTTTAAGATCCCAGTCACTACTCACCAAAGTAGGAAGTGAAACAATGTTTTTGTGTAGTATGTTATGCCAATTGAGCTTGATGTCCCCTGCAACTTTGGTTCTTAGCCCACAGGAGCTCTTCTCGCTCCCTCTGGGTAGCTGGCTATGCCCAAGAAGTGATTACAGCCTTGCCCGTTGTCAGCTCTACTGTTTACCTGGGAATTCTTACAGAACATACAAATATACTTGTAGAAACATTGTCTGCCAACCCTATACATGGTCATGGGCACACTCCCCCCTGCTTAGACATACCTAATAGTTCAGTCTGTCCACCCATCTATCTACCTTTAGATCAATGTTTGCCTTCACTGACAATGCAGTACTATATGTGCAAAAGGGTCCATCTTTGTTGTCTATACCTCCCATGCACCTCTCTATGTCTTCTTCTTCCTCAATGCCACAGTGTTGATCACTCACATTTGGTATATTGCCCTTGTCTTCACCCAAATCAATACTTGCCTCTACCTATCTAACAGTGTTCCCTGCCCTCCCCTCCCACCCCTGGTAACCAACACAGAAAATTTCCTTCCATATATAAGCCTTTCCTTGACTTTTTACGATAACAGTTTGTCTGATTTCTTGATTGCTGCTTCCGTGGGTGTTGATTATGGATGTAAGTAAAATGAAATCCCTGACAACTTCAATCTTTTCTCCATTTATCATGATGTTGCTTATTGGTCCAGTTGTGAGGATTTTTGTTTTCTTTATGTTGAGGTATATTCCATACTTAAGAGTGCCGTCTTTGATCATCAGTAAGTGCTTCAAGTCATATTCACTTTTAACAAGCAAGGTTGTGTCAACTACAGGTTATTTATGAGTCTTCCTCCAATCCTAATGCCATATTCTTCTTCATGCAGTCCAGCTTCTTGGATTATATTTGCTTAGTATACAGATTGAATAAGTATGGCAAAAGGGTACAGCCCTGACACACACCCTTCCTGATTTTAAACTAAGCAATATCCCCTTGATCTGTTTGAATGACAGCTTATTGGTCTATGTACATTTTCCTCATGAGCCATAAGTAAATGTTCTGGAATTCCCACTTTTTGTAATGTTATCTAAAGTTTGTTATGATCCACACAGTCGAATGCCTTTCCATAGTCAGTAAAACACAGGTAAACATATCTTTCTTGTATTCTTTGCCATTGACTCGATGGCAGTGGGTTTACCAAGATCCATATGACATCAGCATTGATGTCCCTTGTTTCACGCCTTCAGAATCCAGCTTAAATTTCTGGAAGTTCCTTGTCAATATACTGCTGCAACCATATTTGAGTTATCTTCAGCAAAATGTTACTTTTGTGCAATATTAATGTTTAATAATTTCCACATTCTGTTTGATCACCTTTCTTTGGATTGGGCACAAATATTGATCTCTTCCAATCAGTTTGCCAGGTAGCTTTCTTCCAAATTTCTTGGCATAGACGAGTAGTTTCCACCGTGGCATCTGTTCATTGAAAAATCTCAATGGATGTTCTATCCATTCCCAGAGCCGAGTTTTTCACCAGTTCCTTCAATGCAGCTTGGACTTCTACCTGTAACATAATTGTTTCTTGATCACGTGCTGCCTCCTGAAATAGCTGAACATCAACCAATTCTTTTTGATACAGTGACTCTTTCTTTTTTTCTAAATTTTTATTGTGATTTGGGTAAAAGTTTACAGAGCAAATTCATTTTCCATACAGCAGTTCACGTATGCTTTGTCTCATAACATTGACTGCAGTTTCCCACAATGTAACAGCTCTCTTCCCACTTCCTCCCCATAGTTAACTCTTTCCTCTGTCCTTCCCTCCCATGCACTCCTGCTCCAAGATGTCTCCCTGTGCACTGCTCTTCTGTTCTCCCATGATTGTCTCTCCAAGGAGTGTATCTACCTGATGTAAATGTTCAGCTCAGATGCCTGTCTTTTGTTTGGCTGGAAGCCACAGGAGTGGGTTCAATTCCAGACCTGAAGGGCAGCTAGGGGCCATCGTCTCAGAGTTCCACCAGGCTTTACCGGACCAGCAAACCTGGTCCCTTTTATTTATTTGTTTGTTTGTTTGTTTATTTATTTTCATGATTTTGAGTGTTATCCTGTCACAGCAACTCTTGTATGCAATTATTAATTATATCAGGGGCTTGAACATTTTTGGATTTTGGTGTGGGTAGGTTTTGGAACCAATCTCCTGCCGATACTGAGGGATGATGGTATGGAATGTTTGTAGATATTTGTGTACAGGTGGGAACTACATTGCTTGGCATCAGAAAGAATGGGAAAAAAACATAATCCAGATTGTTTTAAGAGAGGTTAATGTCATTTCCAGGTCCATAGAATCTCAACCTGTTGTTTTTGACAGTAAATCTTAACTTTATTGGTGATACTCATCCCCTTCCCCCATTCAGCTGCTAGCCAGAAGATGGAGGTTTGATCTCAGAGAGGGAGAAAGATGAGACAGTATGCTTCCTTAAAGATTTACAGCCTTGGAAACCCTATAGGGTCACTATGAGCCAGAATTGACTCAATGACAGTGGGTTAACCAAGTTTGAAATATGTCTCACCCAGTATGTGAGTTTGAATTGACGTTGGCGTTTCTTCCTCTTCTTCTTTTTAACCATCCCCTTGGTCTACAGTTTTGTTAGACATTTTCTTAGTTCACAATTAATTGATCCTGGGTGGGGGGATAAATCATTAGAAGTGAAGTCAAATTGCTTTTCACCCCACCTCTCACTTGTTTCAATCTTAGTAGAATTAACTCTATTAGGTCTGAGAGCATTTATGGGTATTATAAAACATTTACATCTTGATGAATTAAGGTACTTGAGTGGTTTTGGGCCATTATTAAGGGAATTATATTAGAATTAGTCTTGTTATTAATCTGTATCTGGCACCTAGTGAAGAAAATGGCTGTTTTATCCTCATCAAAGCCATAAATAGAACTTCATTAACTAGCACAAGTCAAGTGCCAAGACCGGTGGTTTAAAAAAAAAAAAAAACCCTTTCTGCCTTGGTGGAGATTTTGGGTTCCTTAGCTTCAAAGGAAGTTCAATAAATCTTTGACTGGTTGTAAAGAGCCACCTTGAAATTTGAAAATAGTGTGGGAGATAATGATTGCATGGAAATTTTAAGCATTTGGGGAAGAAGGGTTTAATCCTTTTGATGTGTTTGTGGAATTCTCACTAAATTTGAATCTCATTCTACGTTGGCCTTGAAGAAAGATGGTGACCATTTTTGGTTTTGTTAGTGGAGATGAGACCAAGGACCAAAATCCTAGCCATTAAGCACACTATCTTTCTGATTTTGAGTGATGCTCTTGATGTCGGAGTTTGGTTTTATTTATCTGAATTTTCTTTTGCCGTCAAGATGAGTGCTAATCGGCTTAGATGAAACCTGGCTGAAAGATTATAAACAAAAGGTACTGGGAAATGGTAATGTCCCCACTTGTCTGGGATCTGGGGAGAATGGAAGAGAGATTCATAGTAGTTTGGTCTTGGTGAGGCTTTTTTTTCTTTTAATGATCTGGAAGAGAAAGTAAATTGCACGCTAATGAAATTTGCAGATGATATTAAATTGGAAGGTGTTGCAAATAGGAGTGTGGACTCAGGACTGTGCACAAGCTTTCCCTAAACAGGTTAGAAACAAGGGAAGCAAAGACTGAAAGGAGATTAAAGTTGGAAAAGACAAGTTCACACATGCCAGGGATGAGCAACGGGAATAGATGGATCCTGAAACGGAGCTGGTGGGAAAACACAGGAGAAAAAAATATCCATCTGCCTTAGAGGCAGGGACAGCAACATCCTGTGCAGGTCTTAAGGTGGTATTGTTCCCAAGACCATCCCTTATTAAACTGATGATGACCGTCAGCTTCTCAGACTTTAGACACAGCAGCCGGCCTCCATCCTGTTAGCCCATCTCTGTTCTCCCTTCCTTTCCCTCTCTGCTGCATCTATCAGCTCTCTGTCTCATCTGCAGCGTTTATTTCTGGTACCTTCAGTGGGAGAAAGATGGAAACAGATTGGAGAACGTTTGGCAATGGAGAGAGAAATAGATTAAGGGAAGGGAAGGTTTGATTTATGAGGAGAGATTAAAGGCGCTGAATTTGCATAGCTCGTCCAAGCGGCAGCCAGAGGAGGACCCAAGTGCACAGACACTTAGGTGATGTAAACAGAAAGGTGACCGTGACATTATTTAGCCCCCTGAGCAGGGGTATAGCCAGAAGTAATTAAGATAGGGAAATTATATAATCAAAATTCATTGCAGGAGAAAATTAAAGGATGGGAACTAGTGGACTATGTGTCTGTGCCAGTCAGTCCCTGAACCAGGCACTTCCGGAAGGCTCTGAGTGCTTTGAACAGATAGCACTTACAAACAGGAAGCTGCAGGAACTGCCCATGTGGCTAGAACTTTTACACGTAAAGCATGTGGTTGTTTCTTTTACCTGTGAGTTTGTTGACAGGTATGTCTGTTGTTGTTGTTGTTATGTGCCGTTGAGTCAAACCCGACTCATAACGACCCCTTCTTGGGTTTCTGAGGCAGTATCACTACAGAAGTAGGATCGCCCAACCTTCCTTCCGAGGAGTGGCTGGTGGGTTTGAACCGCCAGCCATCTGTTTAGCAGGCAAGTGTCTTAGCCACTATGCTACCAGAGCTCCCGTCTAAGAAGCTGCTTAACTCTAACATTTACAAATGGATCCACCATCTGACAGCCCATTGGTACAAAAAGACAAGACAGTCATAAGTTCATATTGATATGAGCATGTGGTGGTGGGAGAAACAGTTACATGCTCAGCTGCTGACTGAAAGGTTGAGAGTTCACATCCACCCAGGTGCACATCAGAAGAAAGTCCTGGTGATCTCCTTTTGTGAAATCAGCCACTGAAAGCCCAGAAACAAATGGAGTCACCATGAGTTGGCATTGACTCTAAGACAACTGGTAAAATTAGTAATGATGCAAATTAGAACCTAGTGTGCATGGATGCTTGCTCTGTGGGAGATGCTGGGCAGGGCCCTTGACAGACATCATCATACTGAATTGTCAGCACAGCCCTGTGAGATGAGCTATTAGCCCCTTAAACGGATATGGAAGGGAATTTCACAGAGGTCTTGTATGTTGGAGGAGCCCTGGTGGCACAGCAGTGAAGTACTCTGCCGCTAACCAAGGCCACCAGTTGTACCCACCAGCTGCTCCACAGGAGAAAGATGAAGCAGTCTGCTTCAGTAGAGACCACAGCCTTGTCAACCCTCCGGGGCAGTCCCACTCTGTCCTCTAGGGGCGCTGTGAGTTGGAATCAACAGCAGTGGGCTTGTTTGGATTTTGATGTGCACTGGTCGGTGTCATTCAGCTTGGGAGTGATGGTCGTTGTTCCTGGCTGCCATGGAGTCACCCCCACCTCACAGCAATCCGTCATACTTCCATGCCCTATACCTCCCTGTGGTTTGTTGCGAATGGGACCATGGTGGCCCATAGGGTTTTTGCTGGCTGACTTCAGGGTGTCTGGCTGGCCGTGTTCTGTCTGTTCTTCTAGGAGGAGATCTTGGCCCTCTCAGCTTCTGGTAGCTCTGGGCATCCTTTGCTCGCAGCTGCAGCACACCCTCATCACCACTTAGCCATCTCCCTTCTGTGTCTAGCTCTCCGGCTATCTTTTCTTCTACAGTCCACTCAGATGGGATTAGGACCCACTTTGCTCCAGTGTGGTTGCAAGTTAATGATAACATCTTCAAAGACCCTGTTTCCAAATGAGGCCATGTTCACGAAAAAGGAAAAGACCATCAATGAGATGGATTGACACAGTGGCTGTGAGTGACACTGGGATCAAGCATAGCAAGTGTTGTGAGGAAGGTGAGGGTTTTGTTCAATTATGCATAGGGTTGCTGTGAATCAGAGCCAACTCGATGGCACCTAAGGACAACAGGGGTTAGGACTTCAACATACCTTGGGTGGCATGGACTTGATTCCATATACAACAGAGGGAAAGCAAAAGGGAAGGTTTTCCAAGTTTATGAAACGGAGAAAGGCACTTCTTAGTATTGACGCTGGAGCGTGGGTGGTGGAATGGATGGAGGGAAAGCACTTTTCCCATGCAGCTTGTTTGTAATGTTATTCTATAAAGAGCATTGGCTACTAATTAGACTCATACAACATCTAGGCCATTGGTACTCAAATGGTGGATGGTAATCATTTCACCCCATTATTCATATTATCTACTTAGCAGCTAGAAAATAGAATTCCTCTTGCAATTTCATCCCTTTTCATCCATTGGCTTTGCTAATGGTGCTGAAATTGGCTGGTTTGCTCCATCTCTTTGCCTCTTAGATTGGGGACTGCTCAAGGTAGTTCAGAAATCAATTTTCAATCAGTTCACACCTGTACCTAAAAGCAACGTCAATAATGTGTGCTGGTAAGCTGCCAATGTTTTGAAGAGCCCCTGTGCTAATGAGGGCCTAATGTGTACTCTCTGCACAAGTGGAACACGTCCTTTGGAGCCAGTGTTGGAGATGAGCAAGCTATAGGTTTAGGGCAAGTCTTTTTTGTTTGATTAATGATGTTCTGCCTCTTCCCTGCATCTGTATGCTTACAGGAGGCACCCCAACAGCATTGTTTCACTGCTTTGAATATGGTGTTAGTGTTTAATATGGTGTTAGTGTTTCTTTGAGTTAGGCAAGTCAGGTATGATTCCAAAGGGGGAGGAGGTCCTTGGTTTTCCTGTGCCACCTTGTAAAATCTTGAAAAGCCTTTCAACCATGATGCAGCATGCCCCTGACCTTGGAGGCTCCAGTGGGAATGGAAATTATTTTCCTGATCATCCATTGGTATTCAGTGAAGTGGCATTCATGTTAGGCTGTCTTCGAGATAGTGACACTCTATGTTACAGGCAGTCCCAAATCATGACTGAGTTCTGTTCCCAAGTATGTCTGTAAGTCGAATTTGTACGTAAGTCAGAACAGTGGTACAGTTCATATCCAGTATCAATTAGTCAAATGTTTGTCTTAGTATAAGGTATGGAGTTTACCTTTCTCTACATAGAAAAACAATAAAGAAGCACTTCCAGATGTACTATAACATCTTTAACATAATAATACAGTAATAATAAGAATGTTTGATGTGAGTCCCAAAGTAGGATCCATTTGTGATTACAAACCATCGCATGTACCTTGAAACTTTAATATAGTAAGAGTTGAGAGGGTTGGTTCATAATTGCAGGTTGTACGTTAGTTTGATGTTCGTAACCCAGGAACTGCCTATGTATGCATCTGTAAGTGTCCAGAGAACACATTTTTCTCCTTATGAAAAGCTTACTGACCTGCAGTCCATAGAATGGGGGAGAACAGATACACTTGCAAATGAACAACATACTTTCCCAGGCCTGCAATACAAACCTTAGGGTAAAGGGGGATTTACAAGAACAAGGGCTTAAAGAAACATTCAGAATTACTCACGGTGAGAAAGGCAAGAATACTTCAGATGTTGACATGGAAGCGATCAAGGGAGAAGAAAATTTAAAATAATAGCTAAAACCACTGAGGAATCTGTCACAGTGGTCTGTGGCTGCTGCGGGGGTTGGATGAGGATGAGGGATGGTGGTTCCTGTTAATTTGTAAACTTGGAATTCCACATACTAAATATATTAAGCTAAAGAACAAACCAACCATTGTCCCCACATCAGTTCCAACTCATGGAGACCCCATGTGCTTCCGGATAGAGCTGTACTCCTGAGGGTTTTCGATGGCTGTAATTAACAAAAAGGAGTCCTGGTGCTGGAACAGTTAAAGGCTCAGTTTCTAATCAAATGGTTAGGAGTTCAAACCCACCCAGGTGCACCTTGGGAAAAAGATCTGGTGATCTGCTCCCAAAAAGTTGACAGCCTAGAAAACCCTATGAGGCATTTCTACTGTGTGACATGGGATCACTGTGAGTAAAAACTCAACTTGATGGCACCTATAATGACAAAAACAATAATCTTACAAAGTGGATTGCCAGGCTGTACTTCTGTGGCGCAGGTGGGTAGATTCAAACTGCCAACCTTTTGGCTAATAGTCGAGCTCAACCTGTTTGCATCACCCAGGGACCGTATCGTATATGTAAATTTGACATAAGCCATCGTGGTAAAGGCAGTTGCTTAGAAATGAGGAAAGAAGCACATAATGAAAAGTTTGAAACTATTTCTGGAAGTATGAATTTGGAGGCTACACGAGCTGGACAAAAGGTGGTTGGTACAGATAAGTACTGTCCTCATGTTGACAGTGTAGTTCCCTGTACAGGGAGTCAAAGACCCTGAATTCACACATCATCACACCTGTTTCTTTCCTAAAGACAACTCTTGGGATTGGCTGAGTGTTCACTCCATGCACAATAAGAAACTCAGCTATGTCCCTTGCCTCACCCATTCTGAAATGCATAATAAACCCACTGCCACTGAGTCAATTCCTACTCATAGAGACCCACTAGGACAGAGTAGAACTTCCCCATACGGTTTCCAAAGCTGTCAGTCTTATGGAAGCAAAGCCCAAATGAAACCCATTGCTGTCAAGTTAATTCTAACTCACAGCGCCCCTAGAGGACAGAGTAGAAGTGCCCGATAGGATTTCCAAGGCTGTCAATCTTTATGGAAGCAAAGCCCAAATCAAACCCACTGCTGTGCTGAGTCGATTGCAACTCACAGCTCACCCAGATGACAGAGTAGAACTGTCCAGAGAGCTTCCAAGGCTGTCAATCTTTATGGAAGATGAATGCTTCATCTTTCTCCCATGGAGTGGCTGGTGGGTTTGAACTGCTGACCTTTTGGTTAGCAGCCCACTGCTTTAACCACTATACCACCCGAGCTCCTTGAAGTGCATAATAACTTCCATTTTTCTTCTGATGAAAGGTTTGCTTTTTCGGGTGTAAATTCATCACCTTAGTGTGCATCCCTTCACCCCCTATCCTGTGCTCAAGGACCAGCCCATCAGTCTTTGTATTTCTGCAGTCCCTGTGGCTAAGAAAGGAGAATGGAATCTGTTGGCAACATAATAGAAAGCTTTGATTCTACTAAGAACCCTGGTGGTGCAGTAGTTAAAAGGTCTGTGGTTCAAATCACCAACAGCCTTGGAAACCCAACGGGACAGTTCTATCCTGTCCTAGAGGGTTGCTATGAGTCGGCATCGACTGGAGGCCAGTGGGCTTTGGTCTGATTTGTTTCTAGGTAGATTCTGTCCCTCAGCTCTGTTCTTAGTGAAATGTACTAATTGTGCAGGGAGAGGTCGGCTTCTACCATGAGCACTTTACTTACACTGATCTCATTAACACAACATATAACCCAAGGAGGAATACAATGATCAATCATCAGTCTCACAATTAAATAAATGGAGGCTTCTTGTCTAAATACCGACATACCGTCGGTGAGGCGTTCTTTATTTCAAACCAAGCTAATATTATTAGAGTAAACAGTAAGGCAGGTGAAACGTGCAGCATCAAAATATTAATTATGCCCCATCTTGGCACGGATGGCAAATACTCAGGTCTGGCCTTCTTTTATGGGCACCGCTGAAACATGTTACAGCGCAGGCCTCTGCATAATTCATGAGAGCCGAATCTCAGCAGGTGGGTTTGAATGACATCAAAAGCAATGGTCTCCATTTTTAACCCCCATCACCAGTTTCCTCTCTCCTTCAAAGGGCTCTCTGAAGGCCAAGTCTCCTGGAATTGTCAGTGTGTCAGTAAAGCTACATTCCCAGCTAATGACAAACACAATGTCAGGAACTTGGGG
Organism: Orycteropus afer afer; assembly: GCF_000298275.1. NCBI lineage: Eukaryota > Metazoa > Chordata > Mammalia > Tubulidentata > Orycteropodidae > Orycteropus > Orycteropus afer. The sequence continues at coordinate 5,208,329 of NW_006921648.1, forward strand.
AAGGTTTAGAAGTCTTAAGTGATGTGTAGGAACTTTGGAAATTGCAGACCTGGGCAAGAATCCCAGGTCTATGTCCCACTGCCTGGTTGCCGTGGGTGAATTACTTAAAGCCTCTGAATCTCCAGTTCCTCATTAATTGATCAAAGACAGTAGTACCTGTCTTGTAAGAGTGCTGCATGGGCTAGTGATAACACACGTATACATGGTAGCCGCATAGCTGACATTTTACCAACGGTGATAAAATGATGGCCATTAGGAATGCCAGCTTGTGTCTTGTGAGTTCTCGGAAATCACAGTTGTCACTCATCTCCTTAATAAGTGAGATCTGACTTCCCAAAAGCCCTGAATGGATTCTGACCAGATGGCTGTTGTGTTACCCTCATTGTCTATTGAAAAACCAGTTGTCAACGAGTCAAATGGAACTCATGGCAACCCCATGCATGTCAGAGAAGATGTGTTCTCTGTGGGATTTTCAATGCCTGTTTTTTATTTATGTATGCATTTATTTATTTGGGACATATATGGTCAGGCTTTTCTTCAAAGGTACCTCTGAGTGGATTAGAACCTCCAACCTTTTGGTTAGCAGCCAAGTGCATTAACTGTAGAATTCAGGCACTCTAACTTTCCGTTGTTATTTATTGCCATCAAATTAGTTACAACACATGGTGACCCCATGTCTGCAGAGTAGCATTGCTCCGTAGGGTTTTCACGGCTGTGTGGTCTTTGAGAAGCAGATCTCCAGACAATCTTCTGATTGCCTCTGGGTGGGTTCAAACAGGCAACCCTGAGGCTAATGCAGGAACACTGAACTGCTTGTGGCTGTTCTTGCATTTACTTCATGAACTATTGAACCATTCCAGGCACTTCCAAAGAAGAGGAGAGAACTAACCAAGTACTTTGCAGATTCACCTGAGTAGCAGAACCTTTCCTTAGAGACAAATACCTTATACCCCAGGTGACAGCTATTACAATACATTCCATCCAACACAGCTTGATACCAGGAGCGCTGATCACTCTGATACTGCTTGTGTGCTGTTCCTTCTCTATGAACTTGTACTAGAATTAAAACTCCACAAGAGCAGGGATCATGTCTACCCCATTCATGACAATTTTTGCCCCATCCCTGAGATAGTGCCTGACACAGAGTTGGCTTGCAGGATATATTTGAGTGATGAGGCAGGAATGACCAAATTCACCAGTATTGTCAGTGGTCACATACTCAAACATCTGTGTCAGTCTAAACATTTTGAGTTGGGCTGGGTATGAACAATATGGGGCACAAAGCATGTCTTGATAAATTTTTAAAGATTGAAATCATACAAAACGTTTTCTCTGACCACAATAGAGTGAAGCAAGAAATCAATAACAGAAAAAAACCCTGCAAAATACACAAACATATGAAAATCTAGCAACATGCTGTTAACCTACCAGTAGGTCAAGGAAGAAACCAAAGGAGAAATCACAAATTTCTTAGAGTCAAATGAAAATGGAAACACACTACAGAAACTTATGGGATGCAACGAAGGCAGTACTCAAAGGGAAACTTAGAGTATAAATGCCAACATAAAGAAATGAAGCGAGATCTCAAGTTAATGGCTTAACTCCACAACTTTAGGAACTAGAAAAAGCACACTAAGCCTAAACCTACCAGAAGAAAGGAAAAAAACAAAGATGAAAGCATAAATAAATAAAATAAAAAACAGAAAACAATAGAAAGAATCAACAAAACCAGAAGTTGGGTCTTTGAGAAGATCAATTATATCGACAAACTTTTAGCTAGACTGACAAAAGAGAAAAGATGCAAATAACCAAACTGAAAATGATAGAGAGGACATTACACATGACCCAGTAGCAATGAAGAGAATCATGACAGAATGTCATGAACAAGTGTGTGGCAATAAACTAGGTAACCTAGATGAAATGAACAAATTCTTGGAAGCACACAACCTACCCAAACTGACTCAAGAGGAAACAGAAAGTCTTAACAGGTCATAACAAGTGAAGAGACCAAACCAGTAATCAAAAACTTCCCAACAATAAAAAGTTGTGGACCAGATGGCTTCACTGGGGAATTCTACCAAACATTTAGAGAAGAAATAACACCAATATTGTTTAAACTCTTTCAAAAGGTAGAGAAGGATGGAATATTCCCCAATTCATTCTATGAAGCAAACAGAATCCTGATACCCAAAGCAGACAATGACACAAGAAAAGAAAACTGCAAGTTTTCATGAACAACTGTCTCATTTGTCATGAGACCAGAAGAACTCACAGATGGTACTCAGTACCATGACTGAGCACTTTGATCCAAGATTCCATGAAAAAATTGTGATCAGGGATTCAAAATGGAGTCTCTTCAGTAATCACCACGCTATTTACCTCTAGCATCTTAGTGCTTGAAAAACTAGGTACAGCAGTTTGGATTAGAGATTCTGATGCTCTGAATAGCTCACGGAGTCAGAGTGCACCAAACTCAGAGGAGTAAAATTAGAAAGGAGAAAGGGACAGGGAAAAAATAACAAGATCAGTAGATCTATTCTGCAGAGTGCCAACAGGCAGCTGAGAAAGGCAATTGGAGACTTCTCTGGGGGAGTGCCAACTGGCAGATGAGAATGGCCATCCAAGACTTCCCTGGGTTAAGGAAGAAGACACACCACACCAGCATATCAGTGACCACACCAGCAAACCAGCCATCACCCCAAGGATCTACCTTCAGTACCTGATTTTATTGGTAACTTGGGTTGGCTAGGTGCAAGTGAGCACATCCAGCGCCACTGAAACCAAGCAGAGAGTCCATTGGTACTGTATGCCCCTGCGGCATGTCACCAAGTAGGCTTAGGTCAGCTTACTTGCACCAAGAGGCCTGCATTTGACTTTATCAGTAATATTGGGACCACAGATTACTAGCAGGCACTCTCCCAATTCTAGTGCCACTGAAACTGTGTGGATCTTTGGCGCCGCATGTGGGTGGACCCAAAGAGAAATTCCCGAGGCAGATCGCGGTCTGGGCTGGATGGGCTGGTGCCACGGGTGGGTGGGGTCAGAGAGAGAAACTCCTGTGGCAGATCATGGAGCGTGAACTTGTGTTGAGTTGGCTTTTTGGCGCTAAGGGGCCTTGGGAGTGTGATTTTTGCATGTTGTGAGCCTGGTGGAAAGTGATGACCCCCCCAACAACTGGAGTCTTTGCTGAAATTGAGCTGTGGGCCTGTGAACAACAGTACAACATCATCAGTAGCAGCCTGCTCAAAGCCCTAGAAACCGCCCCTAGCAACAGCGAACTTTCCTTCTTCTGCTCCTACCTTCTCTGCCAATAAATTCACTCATCCAGTAGAAGAAACCACATTCAGCCAACATAAAACCTCCCAGTTCAAACTCTAAACCTTCTTTATGACAAACAGAAACCCATATCCACAATCCACACAGTGATTCCACCATCACAAAGAAAACTGCAGAGCAACCCACCATACCTGAATTAATAACTAAAAAAATAAAATACACCAGCTTCACCTTTTCAAAATATAAAACTAAGACAAAACAGATCAATACATAACCAATGGTTAAAGACAACCTCAGAATATCTAGGAAACAATAGGCAACCTTAAATCAAATAAACAAACCAAAAAAACAGGACAAAGCATTAGAAACAAAACCAGAAACAAAGGTCTCATTAAACATGGAGGAAGAGGAGGCAATAGAATTATCTGAGAAGGTATTTAGAAGATATGTTTATAGAGCTTTACAAGAGCCTAAGGAAACCCCAAACAGAAACAAGGAGAACACAGACAGGTCCCTGGAAGAACTCAGGAAAATCATTCAAGAAGAAAATAATAAGATTAATGCACAATCAGAACTCATAGAAAAACAGCAGTTAGAAATCCAGAAGATGAATACCAAAATTACAGAATTACACAGTAGAAGCACAGAAGAGTGGGTTAGAACTGGCTGAAGAATGTATACCCCAACTAGAAGACAAATCCCTGTGCACCAGCCTATATGAAGAAAAATCAGAACAAAGATTTAAGAAAAATGAAAAGAACCTAGTAATTATATGGGGTGACATGAGAAGAATCCACGTAAGACTCATTGGAATTCCAGAACAAGAAGAGGTGATAAAAACCACTGAGAAAATTGTGAAAGACCTGCTAACAGGAAACTTCCCCCATATCATGAAAGAAGAAAAGATATTTGTCCAAGAAGCTCATAGAACCCCACACAAGATAGATCCCAAGAGAAAAGCATTGAGGCATATTATAATCAAACTCTCCAAAACCAGAGACAAAGAAAACATTTTGAGAGCTGCCCAGGACTAAATATTACTTATAATAATCAAACAGGCTGAGCTCCGATTACTCAGCAGAAACCATGCAGGCAAGATGGCAATGGGATGGCATATATAAAACACTGAAGGAAAAGAACTTGCAACCAAGAATCCTATATCCCGCTAAATTATTCATCATATATGAGGCTGAAATCAAGGCATTCTCAGACAAACAGAAATTAAGGGATTTTGTAAAAACCAGACCAACCCTACCAGAAATGCTTAAGGAAGATCTTCCAACAGAGAACCCACAACAGAGATCAACAATCAGGATACATGGCATCAACACTAAAATCAAATCAGAAGTAGAAACTCAAAATATGACCATAAAACAATGTACTCTAAAAACTAAGGAAGTCAATCAGCACAAAACAACAGCAACTAACCTATCAGAGGGCATAAAACTTCTAGGTACAAATTTCCAAGTGGAGAGGAAAACAGGACAATGTCTTCACAGTACACATGGTTCTAAAAATGTAGAGACAAGAATATACTCCAAGGTAACCACAGAGAAAAGTAACAATCCCCCTAAGCAAATCCAGAAGGAAGGAAAACATATGGGTT
>NW_006921648.1:5219105-5220501 GCF_000298275.1 Orycteropus afer afer
TTTTTTACCTGGCAGTCACATAAAACACATTTGCATACAGATTTTACCTTCCTGAGTGATCAGAGATATTATGGTTCTCAAACGGCAATGGATGGTTACAATAACAAACTGACTAATCAGTATTTCAAATGGCCAACGAGTGCCACCAGAAATAGTGTTGCTTGCTCTGTCTTGCCCATCTGTTCAGACTTGGAATTATGCTGGTTGTATTTTCAGTAGAAAACAAACATGTTCTCGGCCCCATATTATAATTGTTCTATGTCAATATGATAGTCATTATGTTAACCCATGGATGTGTTCTGAGTACCTATTGCATCTGAGACATGCTGTTAGGCGTTAGGGCCACAGTATTGAATGCTGTAGATCACAGTCTCTCGGCTTATGTCCAGCATCATTCTCACCACACAGTGCAGCGACCGGGCATGTTGTTAACCACCATCATGTCAGCCCTGCACGCAGGGCAAACCCAAGCGTAGGGAAGGCAGGCTGCTTTGTCCTTCACCATCCCCATGGTTGTTGCGGATCAAATTACCATGACCCATAGGGTTTTCATTGGCTGGCTTTTGGAAATAGATCACCAGGCTTTGCTTTCTAGTCAACTTTAGTCTGGAAGGTCCTCCACTGAAACTGGTTCAGCAGCCTAGCAACACACACGCCTTCACTGACGGTCGGGTGGGGGCTGCACATGAAGTGCAGTGGCCTGGAATTTAATGCTGATCTCCTGCACCGACTTTGGTCATCTGTCAGAAGGGACCAGTCTCTGGAGAAGGATATCATGCTTGGTAAAGTAGGGGGCAGCAAAAAAGGGGAAGACCCTCAACAAGATGGATTGATACAGGGGCTGCAATGATAAGCACAGCAGGGATTGTGAGGATGGTGCAGGACTGAGCAGCGTTTCATTATGTTGGAGCTAGTGTCGCTATGAGTCCAAACTGACTTGATGGCACCTCACAACAACAACGACAACTCCTCCAAGGAAGGTGAGAATTCTACCACTGAGTGACCAGTGTGCCTGGCACATAGGTGGTCTTTAGTAAACACTTGTTGAATTATAAAATGTTTAGTACTCATTGCCATCGAGTCAGATCTGACTCATAGAGACCCCTCCTTGGGTTTCCCAGGCGGTGTCACTGTTGGAAGTAGATTGCCCAACCTTCCTTCCGAGGACTGGTGGGTTTGAACCACCAGCCTTCTGGTTAGCAGTCAGATGCCTTAGGCACTGCACCACCAGAGCTCCTAAAATGTTTAATTGTTTTTGTAGCTAAGTGCCATCGAGTAGCTAAGTGCCATCGAGTCGTCTCCAACTCATAGCTACCCTATGCACAGCAGAGCAAAACACCGCCCAGTCCTGAGCCAGCTCCATGATTCTTGCTATACTTGAGCCCATTGCTGCCAC
>NW_006921648.1:5220961-5229315 GCF_000298275.1 Orycteropus afer afer
ATTGATTGTAGAACCCAGCAATGTGAAGTCTTTGACAATTTCAGTCTTTTCTCCATTTATCATAATGCTGCTTATAGGTCAGGTTGTGAGGATTTTTTTTTTCTTTATATTGAGATATAATCCATACAGCAGACTGTATTCTTCAATCTTCATCCATAAGTGCTTCAAGTCATCCTCACTTTCAGCAAGCAAAGTTGTGTCATCAGCATATCACAGGTTGTTAATGATTCTTCCTCCATTCCTGATGCCACGTTCCTCATATAGTCCAGCTTCTCGGATTATTTGCTCAGCATACAGATTGAATAAATAAGTATGGGGAAAGGGTACAACCCTGACACACTCCCTTCCTGATTTTAAACCATGCGGTCTTCCCTTTTTCTGTTTGAACAACAGCCTCCTGGTCTATGTACAGGCTCCTCATGAGTACAATTAAGTATTCTGGAATTCCCATTCTTGTCAATGTTATCCACAATTTGTTATGATCCACACAATCAAATGCTTTTGCATATTCAATAAAACACAAGTAAACATCTTTCTGGTATTCTTTACTTTGAGCCAAGATCCATCTGACATCAGCAATGATATCCTCATTCTATATCCTCTTCTGAATCCAACCTGCACCTCTGGAAGTTCTCTGTCAATATACTGCTGCAACTGTTTTTGAATTATCTTTAGTAAGATTTTATTTGCATGAGATATTAATGATGTTGTTCAATATTTCCACATTCTGTGGCATCATCTTTCTTTGGAATGGGTAAAAATATGGATCTCTTCCAGTCTGTTGTCCAGGTAGCTGTTTTCCAGATCTCTTGGCATAACCAAGTGAGTGCCTCTAGTGGGGATCTGTTTGTTGAAACATCTCAATGGGTATTTCATCAATTCCTGGTGCCTTGTTCTTTGCCAATTCTGTCAGCGCAACTTCAACCTCTTCCCTCAATACCATTGGTTCTTGAACATACGCCACCTCCTGAAATGTTCATTGACCAGCTCCTTTTGCTACAGTGACTCTGTGTATTCCTTCCATCATCTTTTGATGCATCCTGCATCATTCAATATTTTGCCCATAGAATCTTTCAGTATCGCAATTTGAGGCTTAAATTTTTTCTTCCATTCTTTCAGCTTGAGAAATGCCGAGCATGTTCTTCCCTTTTGATTTTTTAACTCCAGGTGTTTGCATATTTCATTATAGTAATTGGCTTTGTCTGCTCAAGGTACTCTTTGAAATCTTCTGTTCAGCTCTTTTATCTTGTGATTTCTTCCATTTGCTTTAGCTACTCTTTGCTCAAGGGCAAGTTTCAGAGTCTCTTCTAACATTCATTTTAGATTTTTCTTGCTTTCTTCATGGATGATGCTCTTGATGTCATCCCACAATTCTTCTGGTTTTCAATCATTGTGTTCAATGCATCAAATCTATTCTTTAGATGGTCTCTAAATTCAGGAGGGATATATTCAAGATCATATTTTGGCTCTTGTAGACTTGTTTTAATTGTCTTCAACTTCAAGTTGAACTTGCATATGAGCAGTTGATGGTCTGTTCCACAATCAGCTCCTGGCCTGATTTTGGCCGAAGATATTGAGCTTTTCCATCACCCTTTGCCACAGATATAGTCAGCCTGATTCTTGTGTACTCCATCTGGTGAAGTCCACATGTATAACCACCATTTGTGTTGTTGAAGAAAGGTATTTGCGATGAATAAGTCATTGGTCTTGCAAAATTCTATCATGTGATCTCCAGTGTTATTTCTGTCACCAAGGCCAAAATTTCCAACTACCAGTGATCCTTCTTTATTTCCAACTTTTGCATTCCAATCACCAATGATAAACAACACATCTTGATTGCATGTTCGGTCAATTTCGGATTGCAGAAGTTGATAAAATTTTTCAATTTCCTCATCTTTTGCTTTGGTGGTTGGTATATAAATTTGAGTAATAGTCGTATTAACTGGTCTTCCTTGTAGGCATATGGACATTACCCTATCACAGCATTGTACTTCAGGACAGATCTTGAAACATCTTTTGTGATGATGAATGCTACGCCATTCCTCTTCAATTTGTCATTCCTGGCATAGTAGATCATATGGTTGTCTGATTCAAAATGGCCAGAACTGGTCCATTTCAGCTCACTAATGCCTAGGATATCAATCTTTATGCGTCCCATTTTGTTTTTGACAACTTCCAATTTTCCTAGATTCATATTTCTTACATTCCCTGTTCTGATTATTAATGGATGTTTGCAACTGTTTCTCCTCAATTTGAGTCGTGCCACGTCAGCACATGGAGGTCCTGAAAGACTTACTTTATCTGTATCATTAAGGTTGGTTCTACTCTAATGAGGCAGCTCTTTCCCAGTCCTATTTTGAGTGTCTTCCAACCCAAGGGGCTAGTCTTCCCGCACTATGTTGGACAATGTTTCCAAGCTATTCATAAAGATGCCCAGTAATATATCAGGCAGTGTTTCTCTGCTGTTCATAAAGTTTTCCGTGGCCAATTTTTGAGAAGTGGATGGGCTCCTCCTTCTTCCTAGTCTGTCTTAGTCTGTAAGCTGTTTTGAAACCTGTGCACCATGTGCAACTCTGCTGGCATCTGAAACACCAGTGGCACAGCCTAAAGCATCACAGCAATGTACAAGCCTCACAGGATGACAAACTGATGGACAGGTTTGTCTCCGTTAGCTGTTGGAAACCTCTGCACCCTCCTCTTACTTAATTCCTACCTGAAATCTGCCACTCTGTGGTCCCTAGCGGCTCCTGGTCCCTCCCTTTCCTGGCTCTAGGGGCTTGGGGCATAGCCTTGCCTCCCTCCCCTTTTTACCTGGATATCCTGCCACTTCTGAGGTCCCCAAGGCTGCTCCTGGTCCTTCCCTTTCCTGGCTCTAGGAAGAAGGAAATGAGAATCGTGCCCATTGCTAATCAAAGCATACATGTAAATACACTTCAACACCCATGCACACACACATACAAACACACATATGTAATGATATTAAAATCTTTCTCCATTTAGTATTGTGTAACTACTACAGTTAAGAAAATTTCCTTAAATGTGAAAAACCCTAAAGAGCTCTTTTTCTGGGCTAGAATGTATTTAGGAAGTATTGTTAGTGTGTAAAGTCTTCAGAAGAGCCTTTTAATCTCACATATACATACTTCCATAAAACTTGAAGAGGTTTCCTTTCTCATTAAGGGGAAAATACATAGATTATTAAGCATTGGTGCCCTTTGCACACTCCGACCATCTGTGTCTGTAACAAGCACCTGGAAGTCACAGTGAAGTCACCACTGAGGTGCTTCACGTAGTCTCCCTTGTGACTGGGTGCTACTCCTCCACCTGTGTGGTCCCCAGATGGGATGTGCACTCTCTGATTCCGTTTACAAACAGGACAATCACTTCCCCTTAAAAATCCATCTCCATGTTGTTGAAATTTATGGAGACAATTACTTGTGGTCAGCAGTGCTTAGCAGAATGATACCAATTGCCGTGTTTCTCAGGCTGCATCATGGAGCTGTATCACTGGGAGCTGCAGTAAAAATGCAAATGCAGATGTGAGAGGTCGGGGTTAGAGCCTGAGGTTCTGGATTTCTCATGAGTGCTCAGCTCGAGGCTCTCAGTGGCCTTTGACCCCATCTGTGTCATGTACTGTGCTTCAGACTGTACACACACATACATACATATGTGTGTGTGTGTATGTAATTTCATCCCACCTCACAGAAGAATCCTGGGCTAGGTAGTTACTAGCATTTTATTATTATTATTTTAATTATCTCCATTTTATAGTTAGACAAAAATAAAAGTCAGGGAGCTAAAATACTTGTCAGAGGTTGCACCACTAGGAAACAAAACAGCTGGGGTTTGAACCCAGAAACTTTGGCTTCAAGCTGTGTCCTCTGCCTGTTGCTGTTTCAGTAGCTGAGACAAACTCCTAGCTCAGTAATCAGACAGTGGCTGTAAGGCGATTGGAGCTGAATACTTTCGGGTGCCCTGCCATGGGGTGACATTTCTTGTTGGTTACCATCAAGTTGGCTTTGACTCACGGTGGCCACGTGTGTCACGAAATGAACCATTACGCAGCCCTCTGCCTTCTTCATGGTTATTCCTGTGCTGGTATGAGTCCACGGTTGTGGCCATCCTGTCACCATCTCGTGGATGGTTTCCCTTGATTTTGCTGGACCTTGTTTTACCAAACGTAATGTCCTCTTCTGGAGATTGGTCTTTGCAGATGATGTGTTCAGAGTGAGGCAGTTGAAGCCTCACCATCCTTAGCAGCATTTTGGTGGTACTTCTTCTGAGAGTGGTTTGTTCTGAATGTACTTTTGATGTCCCTGCTGGGAAAGGCTGGATTGGATTCTGGAGCTTAGAGTGCTGAAACCACCTGCAATTTCGAGATCTTAATTGTGGGATAAAGTTTCTCATTCAGAGACCCTGGTGGTGGAATGGCTTAGCACTCAGCTGCTGACTGAAAGAGAGGTCAGCAGTTCGAGCTCACCAGAAGGCTCTGTAGGAGAAAAGACTTGGTGATCTCAAGATTGCGGTGAAGAAAACCGTGAGGAGTGGTTCCATTTGGTACTATAGGGTTGCGATAAGTCGGAATTGACTCTATGGCATCCAACAACAACAATTTCGCCTTAAGACTCTGTCACCCCTGGGAGGGTACAAAACCAATCTCTTTAGCTCCCAGCAAGGCGATAAATGTAGGCAGTGTGAGGATATGGGTCCAGGCTCTGAACACAATGAGCTTGCTTCATTTCTACCAACCCTGCCCTTGGTTTGTGCACAAGTTATAGAATAACTTTTTTGGTTGTTATTTTTAGAATCACACAGAACCACAATGATCTCTTTAGAAGTGGGGAAGATTGTTCTCCAAAGCACACCATGGAGCGTGCTCTCAACAATAGAATTTCTTTTTGTCGATGTCACAGAGCCATTGTTTCATTGATTTGTTGGGAAGGGTGACTATAGATTGATAGAATTATGTTGGCCTTTTACCTCTGATTGGTGCAGCAAAGAATAAAACCCTGCCAATGTACCTTTTGCATGATCAATAGGAAGTGAGGAAGCCACTCATTCCAAACTGGGTGCTGGCTGGCACCATCACAGTCAGCTCCCATTTCAATCACAGCAGTAGCCGGAAGAAAGACATGCACAAATCAGCTGATGGCACATGTTACAGAACCGTAGCCGCTCATTGAAACTGGCTGGAGGGCTGCTCCCTTTCACCATTTAAATCAAGCATCTTTCCATCTTCTGGTGGTCCAGCCTCTGCCTCATACACTAACAAGACAAATTTTGATTCAAAACACACGATGCAATGAGTGAGAATTACCAAATACAAAAGTAGGGATGAACACTTACCTTTAACACTGCCATCCTGGGCAATTTGAAGGCTCCAAAGAATGCAAATGTGTCCTGTGTGTAGCAAGGATTTAAGGTCATTGTAACACAGAGCAAATTGAATGTGGAATGTGGGAAATCAGCCCACAGTAACAGAAAAATGATTTCAGGAAGCAGTGAGGACAGGAGGGGAGGACAGGGACATTGGAATAGCTTGGACAGTTGAGAATGAAGTGGAAATGCAATGGCCTAATAAAGGGCAACACAGAGAAGCAGTTGGAGAAGAGGCAACAGGATCATAAGGGAGAACCAGTGCTCTGAAGAAAACAAGGAGAGATGTTTAGAAGCTGGGAAGTTATGCCCACAGCATCTTAAGACAATAAGAGGGAAAAAATGGAGCTCGGACATAGCATTTAGAAACTACTTGTTCTCGAATTCTGCTTAACAGTCGTAATTAGTCACGTGTAATAAAAACCAGTGTGGACTGAAACAGCAGACACACTTTATTTTGGTAGGTTTAGTACGTGGCATGGCAACGTAAAAGCCAAGTAGCAATATGGCAGTCTTCCAGCTGTGGCTAAAATGAACTGAACACACGTGAGCTCAAAGTGATTCAGGGGCTGTGAGGTGCTGAACTGAGGCAGTGGTGGTGCCCTGGTAAAATCCTCACCTTCCATTGGGAGACCCAAGTTTAATTCCTGGCCAGAGCACCTTAGGCACAGCCACCACCCACGTCTCAGCTGAGGGCTTTGTGTTGCTATGATACTAAACAGATTTCAGCAGAGCCTCCAGACTAGGATGTGCTGGGAAGAAAGATCTGGTGATCCAGTTCCACAAGGTGACCAATGAACTCTTTGGATTGCAGTCAGCCCACCCACAGCCCATCATGGTTGGCTCAGGACTGGGAAGTGCTTTGTTTGATTGCACATGGGGCCGCCATGAGTCAGGGGCCAACCTTGCTGCAGCTATCACCAACAGAAGGTACTCAACTGCTATTGGAGGTATTCATAGTGGTAGTGGGTAGCTTTAATCATTGTATAAACTGTAGAATTACAAATAAAGGGGCATCATTTCTGCTTTAAATAGTAGGAGAAATGAAATTTTTCTAGTGTGAGGATCAACATGTTCTTGCCAGGACTGGACCATGGTGGGGGCAAGTGATGGAGACTGTGAGAATGAGACTCTCTCTCTTCCGGATCCTTCCTTCCTTTCTTTTTTCCCATCACAAGCTCTCTCAAACACTCTGCTCTTGTGAGGTTGGAGTGTGTGTTCAATTTTGTTCTATACTAGACAAGATATATGTTATCGTTGTGTGCTTTTGAGTCAAATCTAACTAATAGTCATCCCATATGATGGAGTAGAACTGTCCCATAGGGTTTCTAGGAAACCCTATCTTTACCTTAAAAAGCCCAAACCAAACCCACTGCTGTGGAGTTGATTCCGACTCACAGAGCCCCTTGAGGACAGAGTAGAATTGCCCCATACAACTTCCTATGCTGTATCTTTAAGGAGACAGATCCTCAGGTCTTTTTTCCTGAAGAGGCACTATGTGGATTCCAACCACTGACCTTTCAGGTGGCAGCCAAGCACTTAACCCTTGTGTCACCAGTGCTCCTTGCACAGGATCTAGAGAATGCATTTTGCTTCTTTATGACCATGTCTTAGTTAATCCTGGTGTACCTTGGGACTTTGGAGTTAATCCAAGAAAGGTGGTATTAATATGGAAATTGACGTCTTTTCTGAAACAGTCTCACAGAAAACAATGTGGAGCAAACACTGCCAGTAGCTTCTGATGAGAGGAAACACTAGTTCTAAAGATTTCTTAAACCAAAAGTAACCAAATGCACTGCTATTGAGTCGGACACGACTCACAGCGACCCCTCCTTGGGTTTCCGAGCCAGTATCACTGCAGAAGTAGATTCCCCAACCTACCTTCCGAGCAAGCAGTCAAATGCCTTAGGCACTATGCCACCAGAGTTCCTAAAGATTTCTTAAAAGACAGACCTAATTACGAATGAATTTTTCTCTGGTGGGAGGCAGCTGAGAATGTGTCAAGAAATTAAAGATCCCAGAAAAACAGGTGTATTCAGATACCTTTGCTTGTTAGGTGCTGTTGACTCAGAGTGATCCATATGGCAGAGTATAACTGACTCATAGAGTTTTCTCTGGTAGTGTAGTGCTTAAGGCATTTGACTGTTAACCAGAAGACTGGCAATTCAAACCCACCAGCCACTCCTTAGAAGGAAGGTTGGGCAATCTACTTCCATAGTGACACTGCCTCGGAAACCCAAGGAGGGGTCGCTATGAGTCAGTTCCGACTCGATGGCAGTGAGTTTGGTTTGGTTTTGGAAGCTCTAAAGGGAGCAGATCATGAGGTCTTTCTTCTGTGGAGCACCTGCGTGGATTCGAACCTCCAATCCTTTGGTTAGTAGCTGTGTGCTTAACTGTTACACCACCAGGGCTCCATGTCCAAACACTAAAACCAGGCTATTAATAGTCATGCTCTTATTGGCCTCAAGTACTGCTTTGTCTTACAGAGTTTCTGATATTATCTAATGGACAACAGCAAAATGGTTGGCAGGTAGACCTCAGACCTCAAAGTGCCAGTTGTTTTTAATTCCAGAAAAGTCCTATCAAACTCAAACCAAATCACTGTCATCAAGTCAATTCCGACTCATAGCAACTCCTTTTGGGTTTTCGAGACAGTAAATCTTTACAGAAGTAAAATATCCAGTCTTCCTTCTGTTGAGTGGCTGGTGGATTTGAACCACCAACCTTCTGGTTAGCAGTCAGATGCCTAAGGCACTACACTAGAGAGCTCTGAAAAGTCCTACAGTCAGACTGATTTCTTCTCTCCCTTCCAGATGAATTGGCTTATTTGCTTGTTGTTCAAATACCATGGAGCCATCCATTTGCAAAGACTTCACACATCCCTGTTCCCAAATTTGTAGTTCCCTGGTTTTGACTATGGAAAGAGTTGCTTGAAATGAATAGTTCTCTAGAGTGCACCCTGGGACCCTGAGACATTG
>NW_006921648.1:5230350-5232594 GCF_000298275.1 Orycteropus afer afer
CCACAGAACAGCTGATGGGTTCAAACTGCTGACCTTTTGGTCAGCTGCCGAGCACTTTAACCACTGTGCCAAAGAGCTCTTCAAGCCAGTTTATTAGGACAAAAGTGGCATTTGTCAGAGCTGGCTGAGAATGTCAGCTCCATCACTGGCCAGTTGAGCAAGTTCCTTGGCCTTTGAACCCTCAGGGTTGTGTCATCTTTGATGGGGATGAACAAACACCTACTTCCTAGCACTGCTTAGATCGCTGGCTGGCACAAACTGTTTGGGCATCTGGAGGCACTGTGGAAGAAAGGCCTGGCAGTCTGCTTCCATAAGGAAGACAACCAAGCAGACCCCATGGAGCAGTTCTACGCCGTAACCCAGGGAGCTGCCATGAGTCAGAATCTACTTGAAGGCGATAGGTTTGGTTGTTGGATCATGTAAGGAGACAAGCTGCTAGGTTCGATACGTTTGTTCAGTTAGTTCCTTCCCTAACCGCCCCCTTGCCCATCAATCAGTTGGGCTGTACGTGGGGGCTGTCAGATAGAGTCAGCATGTGACAGGCTCTGCTTGTTTTTACCACATTCCTGCTTTATCCTGGGTACCTCCCTCCTCTTCCCTTCTCTAGTCCGATTCCATTTGTGCCCGAAAGCTCTTAAATGAGTCTTTACACTGGAGGTTTGTGTGCGCAGCCTACCAGCCCGAGAATCCGTGTGCTATTAGGAGCTTTATCCTCTGAGTACATAGCCTTAGTTGGGCCTGAATATTAAGTGTCAAACTCAAATGCACAGGCGAGAGATTTGCAGCCGCCAGCAGGCCCCTTCCGCAGCCCTGAATGCTGCTGGGCCCTCTCTGTATTGATAAACGGTCTAATTTCACACATGTCAGATGACTGGGGTGAAGCCGCCGACACAGTGAATGATGAGGAAGGTCCCCCTACCTGCGGCCGGCCTCTTCCCTGAGACGCCGGGACACAGGGGTGCCGGCTCAGGAGGAACACATGCGCTGCCAGCTATCCGCAGACGCGAAGGTTACTTCCCAGAGCCCTGGGAGCGTTTTGTCAGTTTTGTTTACAGAGAGATAGGGAGTGAAGGATTATGATCCTCGGCACTGATAATGTCCCCTGGGCCACCATCGAATCCAGCGGGACACCAGATGTTCCACGGCCATTTGACTCACACATTTCTGCATGGTTATCATCAAGGGCAGGTCTGGACTATAAAAAGGCTTAGGAGGGCTTCCTCACATGTGCTGTCCTCTTCTGCAGAGAAAGCCCAGAGCCCTGGTTCTTCACCCATCAGTCACACAAGCAGCTGTTCTTCCAGCAAGCATTTATCAAGCTCCTACTGTGTGCTAAACACCTTGCTGGATGCCGTGACAGTAGGTGTGCAGGTACCCGACACCACAGAGATTTCATCCAATAGCCTGTCAGCCATGCCCTTCCCTGTTCATCAGCCAGCATCCTTGGTCATTGAGTTTGTACCAGGTTCAGTGGTAGACATTCAAAGAAGAAGGAAGTGAACTGTTTGGCTGAGTGAGTTTGGGCGAATTACCATTTACTACGAAGCCTCACTTTGCTGAGGTTCCTGCATAGACTATTGGACGTTATTGTTAGGTTCTGTTGAGTCACCTCTGACTCAGAGCAACCCTGTGTACAAAAGAATGAGACACCATCCAGTCCGGCACCAGCCTCACAATCCTTGCTCCACCTGAGCCCGTCATTGCAGCCACTGTGTCAATCCATCTCGTTGAGGGCCTTCCCTGTTTCATTGACCCCCCACTTTACCAACCACGGTATCCTTCTCCAAGGAATGGTTCCTTCTGACGGCATGACCAAAGTAGGCGAGACGAAGTCTGGCCATTCTCACTTCCAAGGAGCATTCCAGCCGCACTTCTTCCAGGACAGATCATTTGTTCTGGCACTCCGTGGTGCCTTCAGCGTTCTTCACCAGCACCACGAGTCCGTGGAATGGTAATGATGTTATGGTTGGGTGCTGATGAGTTCATTCCAACTCACGGCGACCCCGTGTGTTGCAGAGGACGTGCCACTGCTTCATAGAGTTTTCTTGCCTGGAATCGTAAAGGAAGCACATCAGCAGGCCTTTGCTTCTGCTTCACCGGTGGGGTGGTTTGAACTCCCAGCCTTTAGGTAAGCAGTGGAACACAAACTGTTGGTGCCATCTAGGGACCTGGTGATGATTATATGGCTGTTTGCCATCGAGTCAATGCTGACTCACTGCAACCCTAGAGGACAGAGTAGAACTG
>NW_006921648.1:5238203-5239330 GCF_000298275.1 Orycteropus afer afer
TTTTATTTTTCATCATTGAAATCAATTCCATGGCAGTGGGTTTCTATGTGTGTGTGTGTGTATGTGTGTGTTTCAGGACACAGAATTTGGATGGAATGTCTACAGATAGAGCATGTGACAATACATCTTTGAAAAGTACCCTCAATGACATGGGGAAAAAAATATGCATTATTAGCTAAGATGGCATATATTTTGTGTTTCTCTCTCTAACATACTGGGAACAGACCGCCACCGTGTCTGTACAGAGCTCCGAAGTTTACCATCCTTATGCATAAAGATAACGACACCACCCTGCCTTGATGGTTTTACTATGTCTTCAAGCTTACATTCTTGCAGTGATGAGACCAGCTGGAATTTTCAGTGCAGTCGCGAGGCCTTTCTTAGGTTGAAATGAATTCTGATAAGCTCATTATCTCTGGGCAGAAAATATGATGTCCACATCTCATAGCTTCCTTCTATCACTCCAGTGCCATTTTTATTCTGAGGCGCGATCCCTGGTCTGAATTAAATAAGGTAATAAGGTGCTGTGGAGTCCGACACATATTAAATAGAATTAATATATATCTATACATTTGAGACCCCAGGGTGGAGGCTGGGCATCCTTTATGGTACCTTGTGCTTCTCCCTGGTGAACTGGGAGCCTGGCTGCTTGCTGCTTTCCTTTGCTTTATAGAGCAGTGAGTTATGAAGCCCCCAAATAAAGTGCTCTCAGCGGTGTAAATAAAGCAGTAATCTGAGCAAATCCATCACACTGTGTACTGAGGGCTTTTCTCTTTCTTCCTCTCATCTCTCTCTCTCTTCCCCACTACAGTCTGGTGTGTGTGGTTGTGTGTTGTTGACGTGTCAATCTAGGTTTAATAGAAATAGAAAGCTACTTTTCATGGAGAAGGAGAATGAAAGGGAAAGATGATTAATGAACAAAGGTGTCGTGCAGTCCCGATGATGGGCTCTGCGTCCCAGCTCTATAAATCTGCCTGCATCGTAACCGCTTGCAAGCTTTCTGATTACTGTACCCACTCTCCTTTTTAACTCAGTGGGACTGGTTGGTTTAGTCTCCAACCCACCTGGTGCTATATGAATAGTGGGTGTTCTGGTTACCTGGTGTTGCTCTAACAGGAATATACCTC
>NW_006921648.1:5239730-5241517 GCF_000298275.1 Orycteropus afer afer
GGGAAGCAGACCACATACCCAAAGGCAGCTACTCAACTGTTCACAATAGATTCCACCATGGAGTTGATTACCAGTCTTGTCGTGGGGAATACTACATCCAGCTGCCCAGCCACTCAACCAGGCCCAGCCAAGTTGACACACAGACTTAACCACCACAGAGGGCAATTGAGATATTGGGGGAAAAGAATCATCTACATGGGGATGCGTGACAGCCTGGGAGAGCTGAAAGGTTAGGGAGGGAGGCCTGCTGTTAAGGGGAGCAGATTGTTGCTTAGAATGATGACCTGAGAGGCTCCATTTGTAGACCTTGTGCTTGTACCTTCTCCTGATGGTGACAACAATCAACCACAGTGGTGAGATGATGGACACTAACCAATGGGAATTGGCTGGAATAGCTTCCTGAGCGTGTGAGTGGATCACGGTTTCGTGGAAGTTCTCTACTCTTCTTTTTCAGAAGAGTGCTAGGCCTCTTTCTGGTGGCCCCAGATTGCTCTTCAGGTGGTCACAATCATCAGGTGTCTACCTGGAGTGGGACCATCCTCTTTGAGAGCGAATACAGTGTAATTGCTGTGTGGATCGCTGTTCAAATCCTGGCATCCCCCCAGGACCCCACACAGACGTGGGGCCTCTCTGAGTCTTGCGCTTCATCTGAACATCATTGACAAGGAAGCTCACAGCGTGGGGATGAGGTGCAGATTCAATAGGGCACTTGTTTGTAGTGCATGATACGGACCTTTTTGTACTTGTTCTTGTTGTTGTTTTAAATTGAGCTGTGGTTATGATTTTTATTATTTCATGAGCACACTCATAAGCATATATCTCTATTTATCCCAAACAGGTACTTTAAATACTTCCTTTAAGTCACAATACTTCTATCACTTTCAATCATTTATTAAATAATAATAAATTAATTAATTACCCAAGAAAACTTATAAATAAGATAAAAATATGTACAGCTTTTTGAGCACCCACTGTATACGTAGTTATACACTTACGTTGGTGCGTTTAATTGATGCCTTTGCATTGTGATGTTGGTGAAGAATAGTGAAAATACAGTGGACTGCAAGAAGAACAAATAAATATGTCTTAGAAGAAGAACAGTTGGAATGCACCTTAGAAGCAAGAACAGCCAGACTTTGGTTTTGGCACAACAACAGATGCATAGACCAGTGGAACAGAATTGAGAACCTAGAAATAGATCCATTGACCTATGACCCTCCCATTTGTGGTATATTCCTGTCAGAGCAGCACTGGGTAACCAGAACACATATCAGTAGGAAAGTTTTGTTTTCTTTTTCAGCATGTAGTTAGCAAATGTAGAAGGAGACGGTTGAAACTGGTCAGTTATAATTTTATAAGAAAAAAGGAAAACCTCTAAGTTTTTTTTTTTTCAAAAATAGTAGTGTTACGTTCACATTTTCAGAACATTTTATTTTAAATTTTTAGAGATCTCTGGAGTTGAAGGATCCTCAGAAGCTAGTTAAAAGGAAAAAAAAAAAGGCAGCCAGACTTTGTCTTGAGTCCTTTGGTTATATTGTCAGAAGGGACCAGTCCCTGGAGGAGGGTATCATGTTTGATAAAGTAGAGGGTCAGCGAAAAAGGGGAAGCCCATCAATGAGTTGGATTGACATGGTGGCTGCAACAATGGGTTCAAGAATAGCAAGGATTGCGAGGACCCCTCAGGACTGAGCCGTGTTTCATGCTGTAAATCAGTCACTGTGAGTTGGAGCTGACTTGAAGGCACCTAACAACAACAGTAGCATAGCCATGTGCGAGGCCTTTTCCCT
>NW_006921648.1:5241617-5243175 GCF_000298275.1 Orycteropus afer afer
GCAGCTGTAAGGTGTCCTGGCTTCCCCTTCAGCTAAGCAGATCCTGATGGGTTTGGTTACCGTTGTGCACACATGGGATTCACTGAGGCCTGCCTTCTGGGTTGGTGACACGCTCATTACGAAGTACATATGCCATTAGTGTTAACGTACCAAGGAGGGTTCAAGAGTCTCAAACATGTTTCCCAAAGTTAGCTTTTGCAATGCAACAGATCATGGCTTCGTGATTAGTTGGCAGCAGCGGCAGTTGCATATGTAAATGTGACACGCCCCCAAGTTGTTCATGGGAAAACTTGGGATTATAGTCTATTTTCATTCATGGATGACCTGGTGTTCCCCCACAGAATTATTTGGAGTGTAAGAGCCCAAATGGGACCCCTAGAAGGGCAAACCAAGGCATTGGCAGAATTGCGTGGAAGAGAATCCCATGACTGCGACCCTTTCCTATCTTGTTTCTGTCATTGTCACTGGCTCTCATTGTCTTTGTACGCACTGCATCTGCTAATTCAAGGAAAACAACCCTGGGTGACGGTATAGGTGACGGTAGGGTTAAAGTTGAGGATGTGGGGTAGACGCAGACAATGTAAGACAACAGTGCTAGTGCCTGAAGCAAGCCTTCTCCCTGGGGCCGTGTCTGGAAAGGTTAATAAGGCGGCCTTCTCTTAGCTCGTCAGCACATCCTCCTTCAGACTTGGTAAACCAGCTGCCCTGGGGCTGGTTCTGACTCATGGTGCCCGCACGGGTGTCAGAGTAGAACTGTGCTCCATAGAGTTTCAGTGGCTGTGTTCTTTTGGGCATAGATTGCCAGGCCTTCCTTCTGAGGCACTCCTGGGTGGAGGTGAACTGGCCACTTTCAGTTAGGAGCTGAGCACATTACCATTTCTGCTCCCACTGAATCTTCCATCTTCTTTGTTGTTATGCCGTCAAGTCCATGCCAACCCATCCTGACCTTATGGGTTGGAGTGCAACGAACTGCCCTGTAGGGTTTTCCAGGCTGTGATCTTTATGGGAACAGATTGCCAGGTCTTTTCTCCTGTCGAGCCACTAGATGGGTCCGAACTCTCAACCTTTTCGGCCGGTAGCTGAGTGCTTCACTATCATACTACTAGGGCTGCTTACGTCTTCCTTAGAAGATGATCAACTAACAAACTCTAAGGGGCCACAATTAGCCAGGCAAATCAAAGCACTTTTAATCAATTGTTTCATTCAGTCCCTAAAATGCCCCTCTTGAGATGAGTGGATTAACTAGATGCCCATATTACAGATGCAGAAACTGAGGCTCAAAGAGGTCAAGTAATTTGCTCACAAAGTCACAGAGCCAGTTCATGGTGAAAAACAAATAAACAACCAGATGAAGTGCTTTCTGAGATTTCATTTCACAGTAGCTTTGCGAGCCCCCATGTCTCCCACCTCCAATCCATTCTCCACCCTGTGGCCAGCTATTCTCCTAAAACATAGGTGAGACCATGTCATTCCTTTCCTCGGACATCCTCGTTGTTCTTAGCTGCTGTTGAGTCGACCCCAACTCGCGGCGACCCCATGCACAGCACAACAGAATGTT
>NW_006921648.1:5243275-5244637 GCF_000298275.1 Orycteropus afer afer
TGTTATTTCAGTTAATCAGTGTAAGGATATTGTACAGGAGTCATTCCCATTTCCCCCTTATGCCTGAGAGTACTGAGGCCCAGAGATGTAAAGTAACTTATCTGAGGTCACACAGCTGGGAAGTGCTGGAGCCAGGAATGTATCAGGTGGACATGGCCCCTGGGTCAGTCCTCTTCCTCCATGCTTATGCTTATCTTTAACGTCCATGTCTGTCCTCTAACTGACTTGTAAGAAACTGGAGGAGGCATAGGCAGGGGTTCGGGCTTAAAGAAAGCTGTTAGCGGAGGGTGGGTAGTGATGAGTTGTGGGTTCTTACCTTGAGACCCTCGATGGGGGAGAAAAATGTGGCTCCACTTGGGGTTGTTCATTCATTCAGTCAGTCCTGTTGCTTGCTGTTGACTCATCTCTGACCCATGGCAACCTCACTTGCATCAGAGTAGAACTTTGCTCCAGGAAGTTGTCAGTGGCTGGTTTTTCAGAAATAGATCACCAGGCCTTTCTTCCAAGGCACCTGTGGGTAGACTCGATCCTCCAACCCTTCGGTGAGCAGCCCAGTGTCTTAACTGTTCTCATCACCCAAGGAGTCCTTCATCCATTCACTCAACATGTATTTAACAAGTGCAGATGTTATTCCAGGTACTGAGTTGGGTGTGGAGCAGTTCAGTGGGGAACAAGGTCCTACCTGGTCTGAGCCTGCAGAGAATTCAGTCTAGTGGGAGAGGTGGATGCTCACCACATGGTATGGTGTAGGGTATAATTATGAAGAAATGGAATGACAGGCAAGCCTCTCCTAGGGTTGCTGTAGAAAGAGGGTACAGGGCTATGGGGAGCTTTGCTATGGGAGTGACATTGGAGTTGAGATTTGAATGATGACAGGAAACCACAGGGGAGTGTGCTGTGTCTTGGAGCCTGGTGACTGGCAAGTGACAATGAGCCATCTCGGTTATTGATTTGATTTTTTTGTGCATTTGCATTGATTTTTTGTGCATTTCTGCATTGAGTTTCTGCAGAGACTGGTTCTCTTCTTCCATACTGAGGTTTTTATTTTATTTATTTATTTATTTTTTGGTGAAAATATACACAGCCATATACCATTTCAACAATTTCTACATGTGTGACTCAGTGTCTTTGATGACATGCTTCAAGTTATGCAAATGTTCAAGTTATACCTCCTTCTCCAAATTGTTCTACCACCTTTGACTTAAACTCACTGTGCCCTAAGTTTCTCATCTATCCTTTCAAGTTGCTGTTGCCAATTTGCTCTCACTTAGATAATTCTTTAAAAGATGTCAATGCTTGAGGCAGACATACTTTACTTATTAAGAAAAAACAATTTTGGGCTTCAAAGAAGACTTCAGAGGA
>NW_006921648.1:5245757-5247731 GCF_000298275.1 Orycteropus afer afer
TGGAATTCTCGGGGTTAGGGTATGATTGGTTGAGGGGAACAGCTCAGGGAAGCTGCTGGGTGACCATGATGCTCCTCCCACTTTCTCTCCAGCTGCTAAAAATGGCCTTCAGTTTGAGCCCCCCAAAAAACCAAACTAGTCAATGTCTCTGTTAATAATTAAGAGAGCGAGGCTGACTAAATAACAGCTAAAAGTGTGAACTTTAAAATCACCCAGTAGTGGCTTTGCTGATGACTGGCAGTCAGACTGGATCCAGCTGGTTCTTAGATGCCTAGGTTCTTATCAAACACAAACAAATGCAAGCACTGCCCTCCAGTCGGATCCGACTCCTAGCGACCCCTCCTTGGGTTTCCGAGGCGGTATCGCTACAGAAGTAGATTGCTCAACCTACCTTCTGAGAAGTGGCTGGTGGGTTTGAACCTCCAGCCTTCTGGTTAGCAGTCAAATGCCTTAGGCACTGCGCCACCAGAGCTCCCAGGTTCTTATCAGCAAAAGGGAAATGATAGTTGTCTGGGGTGGTGCAAAAGGTCATCCTCCTTGGCTGCTAACTGAAAGGTTGGAGGTATGAATCCACCCAGAGTCACCTTGGGAAGCTGCCTGGCAGTATAGTTAAGAAAAATGATCCATTGTGAACCCTGTGGGGTATAGTTCCACTCTGACACGCAGGGGTCTCCATGAGTCGGAATCCACTTGATGCCAGCAGATTTTTATTCTTCTGTCCTGGGTCTGGCCTCGGGGATAACTCCGCTCTGATCCAGAGACAGCAGCCTGGTGCTATTTCCCTGCTGCAGGCATGCACCCCTTCCCTCTCCCTGAACCCAGAAACTTTTAATTTCACAGATATTGAAATAATCAGGCCCCAGGCGTATCTTTCCTTTCGCAGAATTCCCACCACATGCTTTGAATTCAGTGTCTTGTCTTCTGTACTTGGGAGGAGGAATAATATAAGCACACCTTGAACCTTCCCTGGAGTTCAGCTTCCCTGTTCCTACTGGGCGAGCCCCGAGTCTGCAGCAGAAGGAAAAGAGCAGCCACGTGGTGTCTCCCAAGCCTCTTTTCTCTCTCGGGTTCAGGTACAATTTCTCTGAGAAGTGAATAGTACCTCCGCTTTCTCTGGCCTGGCATCTGAAAATGGAGGATTTCCCAGTACACACAGCTGTATCCTTTTGACAGACAGTGCAAATTAAAAGATCCAGCGCGACCCCGGCACCAGGGACCCCAACTTGCCCCTTGGGTTTTCATTTACAGTTAGATGCTGCAGACACAATTATTGGTGACAGAGACACCGAGGCCAGTGGCAGAGTGGGAGACGGGAGTTTCACGCCAAACGGTAATTGGGAGGGTTATTTTTAATCAGAACATACCCTACAGCCCAAACACCAGAAAGCTCCTGTAAGGCCAAGACAGGAAATTAAACACACCAGCAGTAAACCTTCCTGGGGGCTGTGTGGGGCGTCCTGTGGGTAGTCTCTTGGGGATCCCTGAAGCTTTGGGAGAGGGATTTGCTTCCACGGGAGCACAGACACCGTCCACAGACACCGTCCCCCTGCCCTCGTTGGATGGATAAACCCGCTGCCGTTGAGTGCGTCCAACTCAGCGACCTTATAGGACAGAGTAGAACTGCCCCATAGTGTACCCAAGACTATAGATCTTTACAGAAGGGAAACAAACTGCCTCATCCTTCTCCCATGGAGTGACTGGTGTGTTCGAACCACTGACCTTTTGCTTCACAGCCCAAAGCCTTAGCCACTGCACCACCAGAGTGCCTTGTTGGATGGGTGATTGCAGCCATGTCACATGCAGTAGGTGGGCTGATGGATGCTTATTGCATCTAAACAGTGTGGCCAGTTACATAATAAACCTTAGAGTTGCAACTACAGTTGGTTTCATCCATAAAGCAACAGCCCTGTGGGTTCATTATTATTATCAGATTGGACGGTGATTAAGCGCATGGCTGATAACTGAAAGGTTAGC
>NW_006921648.1:5249031-5250072 GCF_000298275.1 Orycteropus afer afer
GTGGGGAGAACAGAGATCTGGTATGGCCATGAGGTGAGGCACAGCAAGAGATGATGCCTGTCCTGTGGGAGAGTGCCCTCCAAGACTCAAAGGACATTTCATACTACCTGCCTCCCAAGGCACAGAAATTGGTCTCTATTCACCTGGAGCAACAAGGAAGGAGGAGAGTCAGGAAAAGAAAGGGGATATGGAATGTGTGGTTAATTGCCTCCAGGAACCACTGCCTCCTTTGTCATGAGACCAGAACTGGATGGTACCCAGCTACCATTACTGAACATTTTGATCAAAGATTCTATAGAAAAATCTTGGTCAAAAGGGGGAAAATGTAGAACAAAATTTCAAATTCTCATGGAATCCAGACTTTCTGGAGTCATTGAGGCTGGATGACCCCAGAAACTATTACTCTGAGGAAATCCTTAAACCTTAAACCAAAGCTATACCTTTAAAATCATCTTTGCACCAATAACAGTATAGCCTAGTTAGAAAATAATGTCTACAGAAAGCATTATACTGTTTCAAAGAATTATGTATATGTGATCAAATAGACAACTGCAATTCCACAGAACAGATGGGGCAATGAGTTGGTGGTAACACATTACTATTGAGTCACTCGTAGGGATCCTGTAGGACAGAGTAGAAAAGCCCCCATGGGGTTTCCAAGGCTGTAATCTTTACTGAAGCAAAGCCCAAATCAAATCCACTGACACTGAATGGGTTCCGACTTGCAGCACCCCTAGAGTATAGGGGCGAATTGCCCCAGACAGTTTCCAAGGCTGTGATCTTTATGGAAGCAGAGCCCAAACCAAATCCACTGCCTTGGACTTGATTCTGACTCACAGCGCCCCTAGAGGACAGAGTAGAACTGCCCCAGAGGATTTCCAAGGCTGTTATCTTTATGGGGTAGCTCTGGTGGCATAGTGCCTTAGGCGTAGTGCCTAAGGCATTTGACTGCTAACCAGAAGGCTGGCAGTTCAAACCCACCAGTCGCTCCTCGGAAAGAAGATTGGGCAATCTACTTCTGTAGAGATACCACCTCAGAAA
>NW_006921648.1:5250748-5252659 GCF_000298275.1 Orycteropus afer afer
ATGGGCTTCCGTGTGTTGGATGTAATTGGTTCGCTGTTTTGTGCATCCATTTGGATGGAGCACAGAGGTGGAGGCCGCTAATATTCAGAGCCTGCGCTCACCCTCTGCTCTGCCCGACATCCTTCTGTGTCCTTTTGAGTTTCCTTCACCTGCAACTCATTCTTTCCAAGGTATCCCCAGTACGATGGCAATTCTGCTGGGGCCCAAGGGGCACCCAGGTCACAAATTGCTCTTCGGCGATTTGCAAGAGTAATTGCAAACTCTGGACAATCTTACTTTGCCTTTTTTCCCCCTGAAGTACCATTCCTCTAGAACTCTAGAGAGCATCTTAGATTTTCCTTTCTGTCTGGAGCCATTGCTAGTGACCATTTTCCTTCTCACCTTGTAACGATACTATGCAACCCTCCAGCCTTCCTCCTCCCCATTACTGTTTGTTTCTTCCTTTGTGTTTTTATTTTATTCTGATTTTTATTCTCGTAAATATGTATAAAACACATCATATACTGTTTCCACATATTTCATGTGTACCCGTGACATTGATCATTTGTGCAACCCTCACCAACCAGGCACGTTGCTAAGTTTTCCCTCACCACAAACAGAAGCTCAAGGATTTCACACATTCTTATTCACATAAAGCAGGATTACAGAGTTCCCTTCAACAACAGGTTGAATTATAAGCAGATATAAAGATATGCACATAAAACTTACATGGACGCAAAATTAATGTTATTACCTGGGTGCCAAGTATGAGAACATCAAGAACACCCGTTTGCTCAGAGAATGCCACTTTCTGGAAAGACTTTCAAGGCCCTTCCTTGGTGCTGTGACACCTGGGGTTAGTGAGGAATGGCTCCTTAGGCTATCCAAGCTAGTGAGCAGCTGTTAAGGGGCTGGGCACTGTGCCAAGCGAGAAGGCCACAAAGTTGAATAAAACATTCTCCTTCCCCTTCAGGAGGTCCCAGCCTGGGGCAGGCCAGGTCTACAAAGGCTCAGAGAAGCTGCCTAATTCTTGTTCTGAAAGAAGGATGTGTGTAGAAGCCACAGGAACCTGGGAAAAATTCAGCCCAGTTAGAAAAGTTGATGCAAGGTAGAGAGAGGACTTAACACTTGAGCTGACCTGGATGGATGAGTCAAATGTGGGCCAAGTGGGAGGGCAGTTCAAGAGGCCAGAAGAATGTGATCAAAGGGTTGGAGGTGTGATAGCAGTGCCTTTTGTCTTTTAGTGGTTTGATTAACTGGATCTGAGAGGATGTGAATGAATGCATAAGGGAATGGAGGACTTGGCTGTGGAGGAGAGGTTACAAAGTTGGTCCTGACCATAGAGGCTATCATTATTTCATAATAAGAGGATAAGTAAGAGATTTTGATAGGGAGCCTGCACCATACAAAAGATTTCATGAACCTGTTACTGTGGCTCCTACACCAACTAGTGTTGTCACCATTGAATTGATTTTGAACTCATAGTGACCTTGTGTTACAGAGACTTGCCCCACTGGGTTTTCTTGGCTGTCATCTTTACAGTCGCAGATCTCCAAGTCTTCCTCACATGCAGCTGCTCAGTGGCTTCAAGCCACCAACCTTATAGTTAGCAGTCAAGTGCTTCATGACTGTGCCACTACTGCTGTTACTGCTGCTGTAATTACTGTGTGGTTAGAATTCTTCAGCCAAGTGTAGCCTGAATTTGTAGAAGGCAGTCATATAGTGGAGTGCTGGTGGCACTGTGGTAAAAGCATCAGGCTGCTAACCAAAAGGTCACAGGTTTGAAACCACTAGCCTCTTCGAGGGAGAAAGATGAGGCAGTCTGTTTCCATAAACATTGACAGCCTTGGATACCCTGTGGGGCACTTCTACTCTGTCTTCTAGGGGTGCTGTGAGTCAGAATTGACTTGATGTCAGTGGGTTGTTTTTTTT
>NW_006921648.1:5253271-5254647 GCF_000298275.1 Orycteropus afer afer
CCTCTTCCCTGTGTCCTTCCCTCCATGCACTCCTGCCCTCTGAGCTATCTCCCTGTGCAAACACAGCCCTTCTATTCTCCAATGATTGTTATCTCCAAGGAGTGTACTACCTAGTGTAAATGTTCAGCTCATATGCCTGTCTTTTGTTTGGCTGGAAGCAATAGGAGTGGGGCAATTCCAGACCTGAAGGGCAGCTAGGGGCCATAGTCTCAGTGGTTCCATCAAGCTCTATCAAACCAGCAAACCTGGTCCTGTCCCCCCTCCCCCCCACAAATGATTTTGACTTTTGTTGCACAGTGTTCTCCTCTCTATCCAGGATCTCCTACATAGATCCCTCTCTGAGTGGTTGACAGTGGTAGCCGGACACCATCTAGTTCTTCTGGTCTCAGTCATATAGGCTGAGGAGTGCATGGTGTACCAGTCCCTTGGACTAATAGTTTCCATGTGTCTTTGGTTTTCTTCATTCTTCTTTGCTCTGGATGAGAAGAGACCCATCGTTGCATCTAGATGACTGCTTGCAAGCTTTTAAGATCCCAGTCACTACTTGCCAAAGTAGGATGTGGAACAATGTTTTATGTGGTATGTTATGCCAGTTGAACTTGATGTCCCCTGTGACTATGGTCCCGAGCCCACTGGTCCAACTATTCACTCCCTCTGGGTAGCTGCCTGTGGCCAAGAAGTGACTACAACCTTGTCCCTTGTCAGCTTTACTATATATCTGGGAATTTTTACAGAACATGACAATACACTTGTAGAAACATTGTCTGCCAACCCTATATATGGTCTTGGGCACACTCCCTGCTTCATAGACACACCTAATAGTTCAGCCTGTCCACCCATCTATCCACCCATATACCCATGTTTGCCTTCACTGACAACCGTATCTGCAAAATTGTTCATCTTTGTTGCCTGTACCTCCCATGTACCTCTTTATGTCTTCTTCTTCTTCCTCAATGTCACCATGTTGATTACTCACATTTGGTACATTGCCCTTCTCTTCACTCAAATCACTACTATCTAACAGTGTTCCCTACCCTTTCCTCCCAGCCCTGGTAACCAACAAAGAAAATTTCCTTCCATATGTAAACCTTTCCTTGACTTGTTTACAATAACAGACTAATACAATATTTGTCCTTCTGTGATTGACTTACTTCACTCAGCATGTCTTCCAAGTTCATTCATGTTATACGGTGTTTTGCAGATTCTAGTTATTCTTTAGGGTTACATAGTATTCCGTTGTGTGTATGTATCATAATTTGGTTATCCATTCTTCAGTTGATGGACACCTAGATTTTTTTCCATCTTTTGGCTATCATAAATAGTGCTGCAATGAACATGGGTGTGCATATATCTATTCTTGTCCTGGCTCTCACTTT
>NW_006921648.1:5266153-5268061 GCF_000298275.1 Orycteropus afer afer
GGATGGATGGATGGATAGAAAAGTGGATGGGTGGATGATGGGTGGAGAAATTGATGGATGTGTAACAGGATGGATGATGGATCAGAGATGGATGGATGGATAGATGGATGAAGAAAGGATGGATGAATGGATGGAGATATGGATGGATAGATAGGAGCTCTGGTAGCATAGTGCCTAAGGCACCTGACTGCTCACCAGAAGGCTGGCGGTTCAAACCCACCACCCACTCCTCAGAAGGAAGGTTGGGCAATCCTATTTCCATAGTGATACTGCCTCGGAAACCCAAGGAGGGGTTGCTATGAGTTGGGGCCGACTCTACGGCAAACAACAACAACAACAACAACAACAGATAGAAAAGTGGATAGATGGATGAGGGGTGGGAGGAATTGATGGACATATAACAGGATGGATGATGGGTCAGAGATGGATGAAGGAAGGATGGGTGGAGGATGGATGGAAGAATGAATGAGGGATGATGGATGATAGATGGGCAGATGAAAGGATGGTTGGATGATTGATGGACTGGTGTATAGCAGAATAGATGGTGGACGAAAGGATGGATAGATGGAAGGATAGATGGAGAGAGAGAGGGAAAGATGAACACTGTCACTCCAGTGCCCAACATTGTAGCTGAGTGTGCCCTCAGCCCTCTCCAGACACAGGTCTCCTCTCTTCCCAATATTTTTGAACCATTTGATGTTCTCAAATATTCTAATTTATTAACAGCAGTGGAGTCATCAAGTGTAAAGATGGAAAAAAAATATGTAGTAATGACATTAAGAAGGGGGGCATATTAATTAAAGACATACCTTCAAATAATATTTATAATTAAACTCTGAAATTTTTGAATTTTTGTATTGAATCTGTGCATAAATTATATCAACCCCTTTATACGATTAATTGGAAGAGCACTGGATCAGGCTTCTAGAAGCCTAGAAATGAATCCCATCTCTTACGTAAGATTTTCTTAGAGGGAGCAGCTAGTAAATTTTGATTTTCCCGGTTGGAGATTCCTTCTTTCCCACCTCACTGAGTTATATGAGATTCTAATGGCCATTTGCAGTTCAAGTGATACTTGGTTTATTTGACTATTAAAGAACATAAATCGTACTCCTTGTATTAGATGGAGAAAGTCCTGTTTATGAAATCTACTATTTTGATGGAATGTCTTTTATCACAGTTCCATTCATTGCAAAATAAAGTTGTTTCTGTCCTTGAACTGTAATGGTCATGGAAGTGAGCAAAATGGGATCCCAGACTTCTAGAGCTGAAAAGAGACTTCGATTCCATTTCATGCAGCTTAACTCCATACCGTGAAGTCCAACGTGACCTCTCTGAAAGGCTCACTTCAAGCCCTTTGCACATGTCTCGTGGCAAAGAGCTCAATTTGTACAAGAAGAACCTAGCAGTGTTGTTGTGCCTCTGGTATCCATTTGCCTGAGTTCAAATCCAGAGTCCACGGTGTATGTGCAGGGGAACTCTGCATAACTTAATTAGGACATCTTTGCATTGTTTCCTTCTTCGGTAAAATAGAGAAAATAATAAACCTTTCTCATTAGGGAGTGAGAGGATTCAATGAGAATTTATTTAAGGACTTATCAGTCCTTAAATAATTATCAATCTTAATTATCATCATCATCATCATCACCACCACTGTTGTTTAAATTCACAGTATATTCAGAAACTGCTTTAGGGGTGAAGCATGAATTTCTGGGTAGTATAAGTGGTTCATGTGCTCGGCTGCTAACCTGGAGGATGTACCCAGAGATACCTTAGAAGAAAGGCCTGGCAATCTCCTTATGAACAATCAGCCGCAGAAAACTATACAGAGGACAGTTCTCTGACACACATGGGGTTGCCGTGAGTTGATGGCACTGCTATTAACGGGAAGAAAATGATGCAGACACA
>NW_006921648.1:5268826-5298852 GCF_000298275.1 Orycteropus afer afer
GCTTAGAAGTGGCAGTGGTGGTACCCAGCATCTCTGTAAAGTCTGACATCAGCTCTTCTCTGCAGGAGTTCTATTAATGAACAACTTTTTCTAGGAGTAAGTTTGGAATGATGGAATGCTCGAGATCCCAGTGTAAGGAGGCTGACCTGAGGGAGTGTTTATTTTCCACAGGCTGCTTCCCTCCCAGGGCTCGGAGTTGCTTAGCAGTTCTCCTTCTGAGAGTGCTGAAGTTCAATCAGGGGCTCTCCCCTGTCATCAAGGAGTTGGCAGAACAGGACGCTGTGGGGATCTGGGCTGATCAAAGGGAGTTCTTCTGCTCTCTGTGGTATGGCAGGGACTCCCCTTACTGCTATGGTGTTTGCATATGAGAATGGAGAGAAGGAGGGAGACAGACAGAAAGAAGGCCAAAGATGGTGCAGCAGCTATTAGCTGGAGCAGAACTCCTTAGCATAACCCAGGTCAGATAAAGCTTGTTGATCACTGGAGACTCGCCCCACTGCTTTTGCTCCTTGCAATAAGGGAAAGTTGTGGTCTAATTCCCTGCATGCCACATCTTTCTTTTCATGCCTTTGAACTTCAAGCTACAACATCTGAAAATGGCTAGGCTCATGAGTAAAAAGCAGGGGGCTGTTTGGCGTACAGTCTCTCGGACTCCTTTTAGTGTAACGTTAAATGTTCTTGTTACATGATCTTTTCCTGCATCAGCCCTTCTGGGTGCCTCCTGTGGGTGATGGGCAGGTAGAGGAGGGAATGAGGTTGCAGTGATAGCTTTTCAGATGGCATGTCACCCTCTGAAGCCCCTGCCTTCTCAACAGGATACAAATTGCTGCTGCTCAGAGAGAAACTCGGGAGCCAGCCCTGGGTTGGGGCTGATGCTGCTAACCTAGGGGAGGCTCTGGTCCCTGAGATAATTAGTACAGTGTTGTGAGGGAGCACGTGTTAATTTGTCTAAGGATATGGTGTTTCCATATCTACAACTGCAGTCCAAGGAGGAAAAAATACTTTAATTTGCTGCTCCAGATGAGTGTGCAAATATCTGATTGTTTTTCAAAAGTTAGAAAGAAAGCAGTGGGAGAGGTCCTCACTGGGGAAGCTTCAGACTCCTGCCCAGACTCCGGCCTTCATAGGCACCATTGCTTCCTTGTGATCATAACTTCCTGGGAACAATGAATCTCAGTCAACTTCCGGGTCAGGATGTCAGTTCCTCTAGAGTGAAGACGAGCCAGTTCTAGGAGGTTGCTTGGCAGGAAGACAGATGATCGAGCATCTCTGTTGGCCATAGGACCCAACTTTGGGACCTCTTCCTCCATATTCCTCCATAACATGAGTAGTAAGTCATTGTTCAAAAACTGCTCTGGGCCCCCTGGGATTTCATGGGGGCAGTGATATTGTAGGTAGAATTTGCTCCTAATGGATGTTATGGCATTTGGTGAAGGTTTAATCCCTTACCTTGCTCTGTGTCAGGGTTTTGAAGTTTCTTTTGGCGTCCATTTTCATTTCCTGATTCCTGAGTTGGGTTATCTTTTTGTGTTTTATTTTTTTCTGGGCTGACAAATGGGTTAGCTCCCTGGTGCTCACTTCCTGTGTTCAAGGAGGATAAATGATCTTGAAATACTGTTCGGTGGTACATTGCAGCTCAGGATGCTGTGGTGCTAATCAGTGGGGTCAGCGGCTCACCTGGCAATCTCATTCTCCCTCCCTCCTCCTCCTTCCCTTCTTTCTCCCTTCCTTCAACAAAGAGCTATGGAAAAATTCCTGTAGAGCCTTCTTGCTGGCTACTGGGGATATTCTAGTACATGGACAGCCATTGGTCTCTGAAGCCCATGATAAAAGCATAAGATAACATCTTAAAGTAAATAGAATGATCCACATTGTAATAAATACTTTTATCCTTACCCCACTGGTAACAGGGTGGTGGGCGAGGCGAGCAAGCAGGTTGGGGACACAGGGACTTCATTGCCCTATTAAGAAAGATACGCATCTGTGATATATTTCAGCATTTAACAATTTTCTCAGTGTGATACTTCCTACAGATGTGTGTGTGTGTTTAAATGCAGGAAGTCTCTGGGTTGCAAAACTTCCTACTTATGGACAACTTTTACTGCTGATAAATACTGTCTAGTCAGTTCTGACTCATGTTGTTGTTGTTGTTGTGTGCCGTCGAGTCGGCCCCGACTCATAGCGACCCCTCCTTGGGTTTCTGAGGCAGTATCACTACGGAAGTAGGATTGCCCAACCTTCCTTCCGAGGAGTGGCTGGTGGGTTTGAAGCGCCAGCCTTCTAGCAACCCTATATACATATACTCCTATATACTCCTATACTCCTATATACCCCATAGGAACCAAGCACTGCCCAGCCCTTCCCCAGGCTCATAACTGCTGCTCTGTTTGAGCCCACTATTGCAGCCACTGTGTCAGTCCATCTCGTTTAGGGTCTTCCTCTTTTCCGCAGACACTGTACTTCACCAAGCATGATGTCCTTCTCTGGGGATCGGTCCCTCCTGATGACATGTCCGAAGTAGGCAGGAGGATGTCTCATAATCTTTGCCTCTAGGGAATATGGGCTAGCAGATTACAGAGGGAACATATGTAGGGCTTTTATGCAAAGACATACTAGACCCGTCTCAGGTGTGGAAGAGGGCCACGGAGCATCCCTGTTACAAGGTAAGTTTTTCTCTGTCCTCCCAGGCCAGGTTTGTTTTCCTCCTGACCCTTCTTCCCCTTCCCAGAGGACACTGCCCTCCCCGGTAGTCTCCTCACTGCCAATGACCACGTAGGCCCCCCGGAGGAAGCCTGCTCCCACCAAGTTCGTGAGCCTGCACTCCCGCCTGCTAATGCATTCATAATAGAGACACTCATGGCTGTGACCTACCTGCGTCAGTGCACACTAATCATAAGAGGTCATTTCCAGCAGATTGCCTGGTGATCGACATCCTTCCTGGCATCCAGGGAGGAGGACACGCACTCCCTTCACATCCCATAAGCAGATGGCCCACGAGCGTAATCACACCCCACAGCCCTGCAGGTCTGGCTCGAGGAAGGGGAACCTCCATGCCTTGCATGCAAAGTGGGGCTCACTCCCCCACAGGCCCCATGCCACCTGCCTGCTTTCATTTCAGAACACAGTTCAAGCTTCCACTGACCGTCTTTGTGTCCGTTTTAAACTGATTGTACACACATCTCTCTGAAGACCTTGAGGAACTGAGCATCACCTGCACCTGAGTTCCACCAACAAGCACCATATTTTCCAGGCCCTTTGATTCCCTTCCCGCCTGTCCCTGTGATCCCTGTCCAACTCTGTCCTCCTCAACTGTGACTCTCACAGGCTTGTGATTTGGCAAGAGGGTTTCTTCCCTTATATTTTAACTTGACCATGTTACTCTATCATCTTCTAAAATAATAATTTTTAAGGCATCCTTGGGTGGAGCAGTTACGCACTTGAGTACTAGCCAAAAGGTTGATGGTTTGAACTCACCCAGAGTGCCTTGGAAGACAGGTCTGGAGATCGGCTTCTAAAGGGACCACTTTGAAAATCCTGTGGAACAGTTCTACTTTGCACACATGGGTTTGCAGTCTAATACAGAGGGTCATGCCTCAGCTATGAAAAAAAAAAAAATAGACTTCTAATCCAAGAGGAAGCCAATTCAGTACCTGGACAAAGCATTAATTTTTAATGGCTGCACAATGTGTCATGGGAATTTCTGTTTAGCTGTATCATTATGGAATATCTGGGAAGTTTTGTTCTTTTTACCAGCACAGGTGTCACCAGAGTTAAGGACTTAGGACTTGTGGAGTTTTCTTTCTTACAGTAATGAGTCAGTCAGAGGGTATCAGCATCTTTATGACTTTGGATGCATATTACTAAGTCATATTTAAATGTGCTGTGCTAATTTCAGCCAGCTCATTGTCTTTTGGACTTTCCACTCTTAGCTGCTTATTGTTTATTTGCCCATAATGAGGACTCAGATCCCATTTGAGTAGAGTTTGGTAATGGAGTTGGAAAGATCAGTCAGATTGAATCTTTACCGTCAAGGAACTCACAGAATGGAGGGGGAAACTAGGTAGAAGAGAATCCACTGCCACGTTACCTGGCAGGAGGGCAGTGCTGGTTTAGTGGCAGAATTCTTGCCTTCCATGCGGGAGACACAGGTTGGGTTCCTGCCAACGCACCATGCACAGCCACTACCTGGCTGTCAGTGGAGGCTTCCATGTTGCTGTGTTGCTGAACAGTTTCAGCAGAGTGTCCAGAGTAAGAGACTAGGAGGAAAGACCTGGTGGTCTAGTTCCAGTGAAAACCCTGTGGATCACTTTGGTCAGATCTGCATCTGATCATGGGGATGACAAGGACCAGACAGTGTTGTATTATGTGTGGGGTTCCCGTGAGTCAGGTGCCGACTCGATGGCAACTAAGAAGAACAGCAACATGGGACATGACAAGTGTCCTAAGAAAAAGGAACCTCCAGGATACAGAACACATAGATTCTTGTTCAGGGCATCATTTATGAGTCCTGTGCAATCCAAGAGATCCACTGAGCTGAGATGAAGGTCTCATTATCACTTGACACGGTTTTGGAGCTGCTGCATATTGGGGATCTGGTGGTTCCCTCTTCACCTGGATCAGTATTCTACCCATACGTTCATGCCTGAGAACTTTATTAAATACATTAGTTCCCAGTGTGTTTTAAGGGGCATAAAAATCCAGTTGCCTCGACTGGGCTCCCATCAGATTGCAGGCTCTCTGGTGAAAGCGACTCTGTAAACTTGCTGTTATGAAGAGCCTGGAGACGCTACATCTGTACTGATCTCCCACAGTGCCCCATGTGTCTTTGCATCCTGTACAGTAGCCTTCACAGTACCGAACTGTACATGGCTGACAGAACTGGCCAAACCTACTAGTCCCCTTGCGAGAGCTTTGATCAGAATTGGCCCTATGCCTTTCCTGTGACACTCTTCCTTACAAGAGTGGTGCTCTCACTGTGTAAGGCAAGGTGTGGAGTTGTTCCTTCCTTCCTTCCTTCCTCCCTCCCTTCCTCCCTCCCTCAAATGCCTAGTCCATGCTGTTCTGTGCGAGACATGTCACTCGCCACCAGGGATACAAAGGAAAACAAGAGGAGTGTGCTTCCTACATTCATGGAATTTGCTTCCTACTTCGTGGAATTTATAGTCTCCTGAGTAAACAGATCTTAGGTAAGGGTCATACAAATAAATGCATTAAAAATTCCAATGAACGTTATGAGGCACAGCATGGTATGAGAGTGGGCAGGGTGCCGTCATTTAATGTAGGTCAGTGAAATGACATTTAAGTTGAGACATTCTGAGGAAAGGCTCTGGGAATGGAGGACATTTCGTTTGGCTCTTTTAAGGAATTAAGAGAAGGTGGGAACGGAACAGAGCACAGGGTGGGCATGTGGCATATGATGGGGTTGAAGGAGTGGACAGATTTCAGATTTTGTCCTAAATGCCATGGACAGCCATTGAGATATCTGACAAAGTAAGGA
The DNA here is from genome assembly GCF_000298275.1 of Orycteropus afer afer. Lineage (NCBI taxonomy): Eukaryota > Metazoa > Chordata > Mammalia > Tubulidentata > Orycteropodidae > Orycteropus > Orycteropus afer. The sequence continues at coordinate 5,274,324 of NW_006921648.1, forward strand.
TCAGGATTGTTGTCGTTGTTGGGTACTGTCAAGTCAATTTCAACCCACGGTGACCTCAGGTAACAGAGCAGAACTGCCCCATAGGGTTATCTTAAGGAGCTCTTCTGACACAATGCCTAAGACATTTGACTGCTAACCAGAGGTTTGGCAGTTCAAACCCACCAGCAGCTGTGCAGAAGGAAGATGGAGCAATCTACTTCTGTAAAGATTTACCACCTTGGAAACCCAATGGGGGTCACTATGAGTCAGAATCAACTCAATGGCAGTGATTTTGTTGTTTTTGTAGGGTTATCTTGGCTGTCATCTTTATGGGAGCAGATTGCCAGGTCTTTCTCATGTGGAGTCACTTGTAGAAGCTTTGAAGGAGGAGGAGAAAGTTGAAAGAGGTTTGCTCCGCTTGTCTGGGAGAGGATGGCCTTGGCTTGGACTAGGGCCACAGCCAACAGGGAAAGAAGCCAAAGGCTCCAATGCATATATTCAGTGTTGCATACAACCCAACCATTCACTCAATTCCTATGGCATCTGTGACCACCACTGGTGTCTTCTAAGTCTTTCAGAAATCGTAGGAGACTGGTTGTCTTTTCACTCTCCCTAGTCCTTTTCTGCTAGGGCAGTGGAAAAGCGTTGCATCTTCCCCATTAAAGTTTGCTTGGAGGCCGTCTTGTTGGCTCCTGTGCTTCTCTTGGCTGCTGTCTCTGGTTTACCTCAGATGACACCTTTTGTTTTACATAAGTTTCTCACGCATTGAAGGCTGACATTCTTAATAGTTCTGTCACCCGTGTTACAACAGACTGCTGCAAAGATACAAGCAATGCCTGCAGGAGATGGGGCCTTCTCAGCGGTGTGTGTAACACCAATGGGGTGCGAGGTAGCAGGGAAAATAATTAGTTTAGTTAGGCGTGAATGGAAAAGGAACTGAGACAAGGCTGGTACGTGGGTGCCTGGGAGGAGGGCTTGCCTGCCTCAGTTACGATTTGAGGAAGAATAATTGAATCTGCGGCCATGCAAATAAAAGTAATGTTAAGGGATGTTTACACCAACTTCTAAGGCAGGAGGAACTAAATGCAGTCCTCATGCATTTGCTGAGTGCTTATTACGTACTTGGCACTATGGGAGGCACTGTAGCCAAACCAAGGATGAATCATAGTCATGAGGCCTGAGTAAGACTTCAGACTCTCCTTGGGGAGTGGAGATTCCAGATCCTGATGCCTCAAGAACGTATCAGAAACATCGTTTCTGTTGGTGGTTCCCCTCCAGTCATCTCTGTCTCCTGGGACATCATGTGTAACAAACGAAACTGTGTGTCCTGTGTTATCTTCACATTCATTGGATGCTTGAGTCAACAATCAACCAAACTCACTGCCATCCAGTGAGTTTGGATTCCCACCCACAGCGACCCTCATCAGGTTCCCAAGGCTGTAATTCTTCATGGAAGCAGACTGCCTCATCTCTGTGTTGCAGAGGGGCTGGTGGTCCAACCACAGACCTTTTGGTTAGCAGCCTAATGCTTTAACCACTGCACCAGAAGAGCTGCTGGAGTAAGTGATGGTTGCAGCTATTTTGAAATGCTTTCACCCTGTAGGGGACTCCTCTCCCAACACTATTATCAGGCAGTATTGACTTAGGAGACATGAGGCTTAGCTGACTGATTCTCAGAGGCAGATCACCAGCCCTTTCTGCCTAGTCTGTCTTAGTGTAGATGCCTTGCTGAAGGCCATCTACTATGGCTCACCTTCTGGTATTTGAAATACCAGTGGCATAGCAGCTGGCATGACAGTCACATGCAACCACAGTGTGACAAACTGACAGGCAGCAGTGACCATAAAGGTTAAATGGCAGTTACAAATTACAGGAATAGTGGAATTAGTGCTAGCAGGGGTAGCAGTGCACGGCGCAGACAGGGCTGAGCCTGTGAGATGAGCAAGTTACTAGACCTCTCTGGTCCTTACTTGTCTGCTTTACAGAATCCTCATCTAATGGTGTGAGGTGCCGCTGCACCTTCGCAGACCCCTTCCCCAAACTGCATCCAGGTCAGGGCTGCATTGGTGATGCTGGAGACAGGAGGCAGGTGGAGGAAATGCTGCCCGTTAGCCATTGGCTCCTTTAGCACCTGCCACTTTGATGCTGTGTGCTGCCGAGTCAGTTCCGACTCACAGGGACCCTGTAAGACAGAGTGGATCTGCCCCAGAGTGTTTCCTGCGCTGTCATCTTTGAACCTTTATGGAAGCAGATTGCCAACTGTTGGTGTCATGGAGCCTCGGAGTGGATTTGAATCACCAACCTTTTGCTTAGCAGCTGAGTGCTTAGCCGTTGCACCACCAGGGCTCCTTACCTAGTACTTTAGTGAAAATATATATACGTACATGTATGTGTGTGTGTATATAGGTATGTGGATTGACACAGTGGCTGCAATGAGGTGCTGAAGCATAGCAAGGGTTGTGAGGCTGGTACAAGATCAGCCAGTGCTGTGTTCTGTTGTACATACAGTTGTTACGAATCAGAGCTGACTCAGTGGCATCTAGCAGCAGCAAGAACACAAACGTAAATATCCTAGATGTTTGGAGAAGAGTAAGTGCCAAAATGGCAAGGAGGCCACATCTCCTGACCTCCTCTAACCCCACAAGAGGAAGACAGAGTCACCATCAGTAGCCCAAGACCTATTCCTGCGAGGCCAGACATGTTGCCTCCCTCTAGCCCTTTCATCAACCGTTCCTCCCAAAGCACCCACCACCTCTCTTCTGGCTTTAATAATTCGCTGCAGTGGCCACACAGAACTCACAGATTACGGGGTTTATTAGGGAAGCACCAGGCTATAATTCAAGTTCAGGGAAAAAACGCTCAGTCTCTCTCCCAGCCCACCATCTCTCAGCCAACAATCTCTCACAGTGTCTCTCCCAGCAGCACGTGTCCCTCGGTGTCTCACTCAGCAGTGTGTGTCTCTTGCATCTCTTTCCCAGCTGTGAGTGTCTTAGGAGTGAGAGTCTCTTTCAGCAGCACGTCTTCCTCAATCAGCAGTCAGAGAGAGTTCTGCCTCTAGGAGGCCTCCTTTTGAGCCTGGCAGAGTGACCAAACCAACCAATAATAACATCAGAATTCTAAGCACCGAGAGAATGAGCCTCCCAGAACATTGTGTTGTGCCACGCCCAACAGAAATACCCTAGGTGGATAACATTTACAATCAGGAGCTCCTCAGTTGCTCATTCCACCACTGAGTCTACAAAGACTTATGGGTAGAAAAGCCACACTAAGTAATTTACTACACCTCAGTAAGCCAGCGTAAACCGTGGCATGATTGATGGAGAAACTGGATTGGAAGGGTAGGTAAGTGCAGGAAGAAATGCCCAACCAATCGTTTGTTGAGTGTGCCCTCTAAGTTACAGAGCATGTAAATCAGTGCAGCGAGCTCCCCAGTACAACACACAGGTGTTCCTGGCAGATCTTGTTACCTGCAGTGGTCTGCTGGTTCATTGTGCTTCATCACTGTCCCCAGTTCCATTCCATGGTCTCCAGGCTCAAACACTTTCCTATGTTATGTTCTTGTGTGCTGATCAGAGCTTGTTTTGGCATCTGAAACTTGTTTTTCTTAAGTTGTAAGATTTCTCCGTTTCTGGCCTGCTTTTTTTTTAAGCAGACAATTTTTAGAGCAATATTAGGTTTGCATAAAAATTGTGCAGAAAGTACAGAGTTCCCATGTAGCCCCTCTCCCCCTGCATAGTTTCCCGTTATTAACGTCTTGCATTGGTGTGTGATGTTTGTTACAGCTGGTGAACCAATATGGACACATCATTGTTGACCGAAGTCCAGAGCTTACATTAGCCTGCTCTCTTTGTGTCGTACACTTCTGTACATATACTAATGCCCGTATCCAGCATTACATATCATGAACAATTGCTCCACTGTCCTTATGAGGCCCTGTGTTCTGCCTGCTGTCCTTGACCCTGCACCGCTGCACCCCTGCAGCCACGGATCTCTCTCCTGCCTTTATCATTTTACCTTTCCCAGAATGGCATGTACCTGGCTGGAATCACACAGTATGGAGCTTTGTCAGCTGGTTTCCTTCAATTTGCAACATACACGGAGGTTCCTTGATGCCTTTTTGTAGCTTAATAGCTCATTTCTTTTCTTTGCTGAATAATGCTCCATTAAATGGATGTATGGGATCCCTGGTGGCACAATAGTTAAAGCGCTTGGCTGCTAACCAGAAGGTCGACACTTTGGACTCACCAGCTGCTCTGTGGGAGAAAGAGGTGGCATTCTGCTTCTGTAAAGATTTACAGCCTTGGACACTCTTTGAGGCAGTTGTACTCTGTCCTACAAGATCACCATGAGTCAGAATCAACTGGGAGCAATTTTTTTTTTAATATATGGTTGTACCACAGTTTGTTTATCCTTGCATCTATTGAAAGACATCTCAGTTGCTTCTAATTTTTGGCCATTTTCAATAAAGCTACTACAAGCATTGTACACAGATTTTTGCATAGACGTAGGTTTATCTGCTCACTGCAGTGAACGCCTTGTTTTGTATCGTACGGTAAATCTGTGCTTAACTCGAAGAAGCTGCTCCAGTCTCTTCCCAAGTGCCAGCACCATTTTGCATTCCCACCAGCAATGAACGGGAGTTCCTGCTGCTCCATGTTCTTGCCACCATTTGATGTTATCATTTCTTTTGGGATTTTAGCCATTCTAAAAGTTGTGTAATGGTATCACTTTTTAGTTTGTTTTTTTGTTTTCTGTCTTCTTTTTTATTTGATTTCCTCTTTATTATCATAACTTCTCATTTCCTCATTTTTTATCACTTGTGTAATTTTTCATTACCTTTTCATTTTTGATGTTTTATTGTTCACTCTATTCAGTGATTCAATTTTCTACATGCCTGAAGACTTTAAAATTTCAGTTAAAAACTCAGAAAGGGCTATTCTTATAAGATAATGTGTGCTATATTATTTTAAATAAGTAATGTGTTTAAATGTATATCTTACAGAAATTATGACTTGATTTTTAAAATATATAAATGAAACTTATAAAGTTTTTTCTTAAAATTATACATATCACCTGTCAGCTTATTATTTATCTATTGATAGAAGAGTTATTTTTAAATTTATTTTTTATTGTGATTAAGATGAAAGTTTACAGAGCACAGTGGTTTTCCATTCAATAATTCATACACACACACACACACACACGTATTTTAACTTTTTATTTTGATTTGGGTGAAATTTTACAAAGCAGATTCATTTTACATTCAACAGTTCATACACATTTTGTTTTGTGACACTTGTCACTTTCCTTGCACTGTGACATCACACTTCCCACTTCCTCCCCGTGGTTACCCTTTTCCTGTGTCCTTCTTGCCTATGCATTCCTGCTTCCTTACTTTTCTCCTTGTGCAAATGCTGCCCTTCTGATCTTCCACAGTTAATTCATCTAAGGAATGCACCTTACTGGTGTAGGTGTTCACTTCATAGTCCTGTCTATTGTTTGGCTGAGAGTTAAGCCGTGGGAGTGAGTTCAATTCCCGACCTGAAAGGTGACTCGGGGCCATGGTCTCAGGGCTTCACCAGTCTCTATCAGAGCAGTAAGCCTGGCCTTTTTTTTTTTTTTTTTTTAGTAATGATTTTGAGTTTTGTTCTATATTTTTCTCCCACTCTATCCAGGATCTCCAGTTTTGATCCTTTTCTGAGTGATTGGCATTGGTAGCTGGGTACCATCTAGTTCTTCTGGTCTCAGGATCATATTGGCTGATGTTCTCATGGTCCATTAGTCCTTTGGACAAATTGTTTCCATGCATCTTTGATTTTCTTTACTCTTCTTTGCTCCAGATGAGGATAGACAACAGCAATTCATATTTTGTTTTGTGACATCGATTGCAGTTCTCACAATGTGACAGCAGTCATCCTACTTCCTCCCTGTGTTCACTGTTTCCATTCATCCTTGTTTCCTATCCCTTCCTGCCTTCTGAGCTTTATCCCTGGGCAAATGCTGCCCTTTGGATCTTGCATGGTTCTTTGTTCTGAGGAGTGTGTACCTCCTTCACCTTATACACTTGTCTGTTGTTTGGCTGAAAGTTCAGCCACTGTGGTGGGTTCAGTTCCAGGCCTGAAGGGTGTCTAAAGGTCGTAATCTTTGGAATTCCACCAGTCTCTCAGATCACTAAGCCTGGTCTTTTTTATGCTTTTGAGTTTGGTTCTACATTTTCCTCCCACTCTGTCTGGGACCTCCTATTGTGACTCCCATCAGATTACTGGGTGGGACCATGCAAATAAGGTGTGTGTAACTCTAACGTGAGGATTGGTTAGTTTTGCTATGCTATTGGGCTTAAAATGAGCCCTCCTAGAGGCAGAAAGTGGGATCTCACTGCCATGAAGAGGGAAGAGCCAGAGTTAGAGTGAAGTACGTCCTTGGACACAAGGTCCCGGCACTGGGTCTCCTTGGCAGAGATCCCCGGCAGAGAGACAGCAGCAGTGAAACCTAGAGGCAAGAGTGGGATGTACCTAGGTGTACCTATTAGCAGAGCTAAAAGAGCTTTGTGACATTTGCCCAAGTAGGGCAGAGGCTAGGCCCAGAGGCCAAGGGCCAGAGAGGCATGCCTGAGGGCACAGCAGAGGGAGACTTACCTGATCTGAACCTGAGTTGTATGTAGCTTGTTACTTCCCTAATAAACCCCATAGTTGTGAGAATTGTCTCTAAGTTCTCTGTGGCCATTGCAATGAATTATCAAACCCAGAAGAGAATTTGTGAGTGCTGTGGGAGGGACAGTTGGTTTCAGAGATGGTAAAAAGTCTGGAGGCTGGCAGCATGTCTGGCTTTATAGGAATCAGCCTTGGGCTGTTGATGATGACTCAGTTTTCCCCTTGTGAGGTTGGAGGAGGTCAGAAGATGCTGCCCCTATGCCCTTTTCACAAATGCTTAAGACTCAGAAAGATTTTCTAGAGATAGATTTTAACAGTTGGAAAAAAAAAAATTGCCTTGATTAAAGAAGGAGATAAGAACTTGGAGAGGAAAAGCAAGTATTACTTCAGGGTTATTGAGAAACGCTAGTAGTGGTACTGATGAAGATAAGGACAACTTGTCAGCCACTTAAGAGAAGTAGTTTTATTAAAAGTCAGCAGAATATGCCAGAGCAGTCATGACACATTGAGAAGGAAGGGTCCGGATCCCATGGATTTAGGCACTCTCCAATCTGTGTATCTGGTGGGGGACATAGGGAGTTTTGTACACAGACCTAGTAAAAGAAGACTCTAGACAGAGGGCAGGCAGATAGATTTCTTCTTGCTTGCCAGTTCTGATTAGCAAAGGCTCCCTGTAGTTTTGTTGAGAAGAATCCATCTGACCTCAGTGGGAAAGTGCTGTGATTGATTAGCAATGTCTTCCAGGGATACAGGAAGAGGGGGTGGGAGCCCATGTGCCAAGTCTTACCATTCTACTCTAGATAGTAGAATGTTTCCTCCCGTGATCAGAAAGGGGAACTCTTTGCTCTCAAGCCCATATCTGGTTGACTTGATGCAGAAATATTAAGATCGATTAGTTTCATATTACTCTCCTTCGAGGAACGGCTGGTGGGTTCGAGCCACCAGCCTTCTGGTTAGCAGTCAAATGCCTTAGGCACTATGCCACCAGAGCTCCTTACTCTCAAGCATGTGAGAGCAATGGCATTCTAGTTTCTCAGGAATGCCATAGTTCTGTTGGAAATACCTAGTAGTGTTTCCAACTAAGAAGGACCTCTGGTGGCATAGTGGGTAAGGCATTTGGTTGCTAACCAGAAGATCGGCAGTTCAAACCCACCAGCTGCTCTCCAGGAGGAAGATGAGGCAATCTACTTATGTAAAGATTTACAGCCTTGGATGCCCAGTGGGGGTTGCTACGAGTTGGAATTGAATCAGTGGCAATGGGTTTTTTTTTTGTTGTTGTTGTTGTTGTTGTTTATTTCTAACCAAAAAGCTTATTTCTAAGTCTCTCTTCAACATAGAGGTTTAATTCTAGGAAAAAACGTTTAGGGAATACTGTTTGCATGGGGCTTAATCAGTTTATGCAATTGGAGTCGGCTGCTATTTGACACCGAATTGCGAACAAATCTGACTTAGATGAAGTCTTAGATGAAGTCTTAGATGAAGTACGGCCAGAATGCTCCTTAGAAGCGAGCATCGCATGACTTTACCTCTCGTACTTTGGTCAAGTAATCAAGCAAGACCAATCTGTAGAGAAGATATCGTGATTGCTGAAGTAGAAAGTCAGTGAAAAAGGAGACGACCCTTCATGGAATGGATTGATGCAGTGGCTTCAACAATGGGCGCAAGCATAGCAACAATAGAGGGGATGGTTCAGGATTGGACAGTGTTTCATTCTGTTGTATGTGGGGTCATTAGGAGTTGAAATGACTCAACGGCACTTAACAGCAGCAACAACGACAAGCTGTTAGACACACCAGGAAAACCAGGAGACTTGGCTCCATTCATTTCTGGAGGAGATGAGTATGATGTGTTCCCATTTTTGAATCTGTATTGGGCCCCAGGTGGAAGGGCTTGGCACTGGGTATCCATCCATCTCTCTGAGCAGATGTTTCACTTGAAGAGTGAGCCAGCAGAGGGAGGATTGTACAGATGTGCTGTTTGTAGATACATCTAGGGATGGTGATATTTCCTTCACCTACTGTATTAGCATGATATAAAAAATGTTGCCAATGCCAAAGTTTTTCAAATGAAAGTGTGGTGCAGGACCAGACAGTGTTTCATTGTGTTGTATGTAGGGTCACTATGAATTGGAACCACCTTGATGGTGCCAAACAACAACAGTAATAAAATAGGGAACCTGCAGTGTGATCTTTGCAGGTAGCCAGCATTGCTCTCTCTGCATGGCCCAGTTTTCCAGCCTCGCAGGAGGCATAAGCAGAGATTCAGAGAGGTGTGTGCCAGAGGAGGAGCATGTGGGCTGTGGATCAAGCCACCATCTTGAAACCTTGATAGCTTCTTGGCTTGTCAGAGCCTTGGCTTCCTCACCCAGATAGAGAAGGGGATAAAACTTCTTGTTTTTAGAGAGTGGATTCAGCAAGTTGGCTACCTGAGAATCAGAGGGCTAAATAGCTGCCAGTTTTCCTCTATTTTGAAACAGACTCTGTAGTTGACAGAAGTCAGGGTACCCAGGTAGCAGGGTGTCACAGCTGGATTAGGACTTTGACACTCTTCCCAAGAGTCAATAATACGTCATGGTATGCCACAGAGAGGACTGCATTTATAACCTTCTGGATTCTGAGGCTAAAAGGGGAACTCAAGGCTAGCCTCACCCCCAATTATCTGTGGGACCTTGGCCAGTTCTGAACGCCCCTTGGCTTTGAGCTCCTCGTCTATGAAAGCAGGAAGATGAAATCTTCTCTAAAGACCTAGTGTGACAATTGAATGACATAATAGACGTGACCACAGTTTCAGAGCAGGGCATATCAAGTATGTTCAGGCAGCCATCTAAGCAAAGCTAGATGTACAGCTGCAGAAGAAAGTCAGAGAGGACTTGCAAAATGTTTTAGCTGAGGAGTGAAAATGATGCAGAACAACTGATTTTAAAGCTACCTGGATCCTAGTCAGAGGCAAATCTGGTATTTATTGAAAGTCTACTGTTTGCAAATCACTGTTCTAGTTTTCTTTTGTGATTGAGGGCACTTTACAGCACAACCTCTCAACCCTAAAATAAAACCAAACACCTGTTACTGTGGAGTCCATTGCAAGTAATAGCAGGTGACCTTATAGGACAGAGTAGAACTGCCCCATAGAGTTTCCAAGGTAGTCGATCTTTACAGAAGCAAAGCCCAAACCAAACCCACTGCCATCAAGTCTATTCCAACTCACAGCGCCCCTAGTGGACAGAGTGGAACTACCCAGAGGGTTTCCAAGGCTGTAACCTTTACTGGAGCAAATTGTCACACCTTTCTCCCATGGGACAGCTGGTGAATTCGAAACATCAACCTTTTGGTACCAAATGCTGTGACACCAGGGCTCTTCTCCTTGATTTAATTTTAATTTTTTTTTTTTTTAATTCAAATGTGCAGGGCATTTCTTACTTGCCAGCAGTCTCTCTATAGGGATACATTATAAATGCTTTCTGTGTACCCGTGATAGGAATTCATGCTCCAGAAATCCAGCCTCTGGCAAGTTGATCCCCCTTCTCTCACTCTCCAAAATACCAAAGAAGGGGGCCTGTATGATTTGTGATGGCCTCTGTCAGTGGTGCTTTCAGAGTCAGGATGGTGATGCCAAGTCTTGTCTGTCTATATCCTACCTTCCCAACAGGGACAGTTTCTGAGAAGGAAATCCAGGATGGGGGAGTATGAACCACTGTTGTCTTCCTGAAAAGTCAAGGTTGTAACCCAACCTGAAGCAAATGGAAAAAGTGAGCAAATGATGCAGTGGGACATGAACATATGCAGGCAACGAGATTCAGGGCTCCAAAGGAGTTGAAGAGAATGAAGGGGTGAAAAAGGCATTCAGAAATGAGGTAGTAAGCAGCATCCAGATGCTGCTTTCTTATGAGCAGCCCTTCAAGGCAGGTAGGTGTCTAGGCTGGAAGGACTCAGAAGGTGCACTGACATGTACCATTTATTGTGGTGCGATCCATAATGAGTTGTAGGGATGACACAGGACTCTACAGACCCTACAGGAATGGCACAGACCTTTTGGTCTGCACGATGTTGTTCACCATGAAATGGGGGCCAACTCAACGAGAACTACTTACTGTCTTTGTTCTCTAGTAAGTAAATGTCTTAGGAAGGCTGAGGCCATCACTTGGAACCATGTGTTCTGGTAAAAGCCTCTCTATGAAGATACGTTTTAAAGTAGTGGTAGCAGAGAGCACCATGGGAAAAGAATCCCAAGGTTAAAGAACAGGAGAGATTCTCTTCTCTTCTGAGTTTCTCTCCAAAGACTTTCTTCTCTTCTCCTTTGAGGTCCAACCCCCCTTGAGCATCATCTAGTTGATTATCAGGAAAGCAGCTTGCTCTTGGTCCCAATCACAATTTGAGACAGCTCAAGAAGTTGGTAGTATTTTGGCGAAGGGTCTGAAAAGCAAAGTTTGATGTTGAGGCTTTGTGTTTACTCTACATGACATATGAGCAGTGTTCGGACACTTTAGTCCATAAAGTCTATATTCCAGGTAGCACTTACCTTTAATTAATATTGGCGAGTGGTGATAATGCTGTTGCTAGGTGTCTTCAAGTCAGTTCTGACTCATAGTGACCTCACGTACAACAGAATGTGACGTTATCCAGTCCTACACCATCCTTCCAGTCGCTGCTATGCTGGAACCCATCGTCATAGCTGCTGTATCAATCCACCTCATGGTGATAATAAATGCCAAACTCACTGCCATCAAGTCGATTCCAACTCATAGTGATACCCATTGGGTATCTGAGACAATAAATCTTCATGGAAGTAGATTGCCCCATGTTCCTTCTGTGGAGCAGCTGGTGGGTTTGAACCGCCAGTCTTCTGTTTGGCAGTCAAATGCCTTAGTCACTATGCCACCAGAGCTATGGTGATAATAGCCAGATATATTTATTTTCCATTAAGTTTAATAATTTATGAATATTTTATTATCTGTATGGCTCAGTTGAATTCCTTCCTACGCTAACATTTAAACATGCACGGGATTTCCCTTACATCAAATAAGTATAAGCTTTTGAAGGGATTATATCAAGAGTAGATAGCTAGAGATGGGTAGTTCCCACTGAGTCGACTAGACTCATTGTGACAGAACCACACGTTGTTCAGTCCTGTGTCATTCTCACTGTTGCTGGCATAGTTGAGTCCATCACTGTGGCTGTTGTGCCCCTCCATCCCATCGAGAGTCTCCCAAGCCCTCATTGGCCCTCTGCTTTACCCAACCCGATGCCTCCCTCTACCAATTGATCCTGCCCAATGAGGCATCCAAAGCAAGTGAGTCAGACAGTGTTCTGTCGGGATCCATGCTTTCATTGGCTGATTTTCACTCGTGGATCCATCACCAGGACTTTCTTCCACAAGTGTCTGTAGACACTCTGTTAAAACATGTTCAGCATCGTCGCAACACACAAGCTTCCACTAACAGACACGTGGTGGTTGTGTTTCAGGTTCTTTGACCAGAAATTGAGCCAAGTCTCCCACACAAAGGGCCAGAGTCCTACCGGTGAACTGTCATTTCCTGTGTGTGAGATGCAGCAGGAGGTTAGGTACGGATGCCTGTGGATGAGAATGGACTTTCCGTCTATTTCCTCCAGACAGGACTCCACTCCCTGCAGTTGCTTTGGAAACTGTTTGGTACTTGATACATCTCTCCTGTGTCTATCTTTAACTTTGGAGTTAGGAAGCCTTATCAGGGATGTTTTGTTTGGACCACTTTGGATTAGTCTATCTGCACTAATAACCTTGACCTTTCTTATTCATTTGGTGTAAGGAGAAGGCTTAATCCTACATTGCTGGGGACAGTTGTTTCTAATGGGAAATCTCATGAACCACTAAATGCCAGAACATTTGGGTGCTTTGAATACAGAAACTTTGCAAACTTTGGTAGCTGTATCATTCTTCTGAAGTTTGCATCTTCCTTTTAGGAAGAGACCATGATTTTGGTACAAAACTTAATTGGAGAGTGATTTCTGTCAGATAAGGATTTTACTTTAAAATCCATGAAAAAGGGGTAAGTGACATTTGTGGGAAGAAAGCACAGTGAGTCTCTGGGTTGGTTTTGAGGTCTCACAGCCCTCTTCACACTGTTCTTCTACAAAAGATCATCTCATCAGAATTTTTTTTTTTTTTAAAAAAAGACTTCTATCTCTATGCTCTTTTTCTGATTTTTCTGACTTTCTTACTCTCAGTCATTATTAATGGAGGAAACTCGACAGGGCAGGTAACGTAGGTCCTCTCCTACCCTGGTGGTATTTCATTATCATTTAAATATGCCACCCACTGCTCCTTCTAAAGCCTTCTGAATGGAGGATCATTAGTAGATTTTCACCCTTAAATTATGCTCAGCAGTTGTTAAAGCAAGATGATCTTCCTTCCGTTATTGAAAAAGTAAAGTGAGGATTGAGATAATTATCTGGATAATTCAACTTCCAATTGTCCCCCTGGAAATGAACCATTTCTCTCTCTCTCTTCCTCCCCTCTCTCATCCCTTATGGGTGGTACTCACGCTTATCTGTTGGCCATAGGATGTTGCAGCTGAAAAAACAAACACATAGTTTTGAAGTGCTCACAATTTTTAAAAATTCATTTAAATGTATGTATAACTTCTAACGTTCCCTTATAAAGTAGTAGCCATTCTGTGATTTGAATCAGTGCTCGTTCTCAGTCATTTCAAGGAATCCGATCTCTGTTTTCCCACGTTTAAAATCCCCTTTGGATTGAGAATTACTCCAAATCTGGCCGCTGTCTTTGTTCTTAAGAATCACAGCCCCTTCAGAATTGAAGATGCTTCTCCTAATGCAAATTGCTGGGGGTTTTCACCAACTCTCTGGCTGTTCCAAATATCACCTGTTGTTGTTGTTATGTGCCATCGAGTCAGACCGGACTCATAGTGACCCCTCCTTGGGTTTCTGAGGCGGTATCACTACGGAAGTAGATCAGTCCTAACAGAGCAAACCCATGTGCCTGTGACTCCCACAGAAGGAAGTCATCAATCCTTCTTGATCTCCATTGTCCCCATCTAATGCCACCTCTACCTAATGGCGGAGAGAGAACACGGAAACAGTGAACATGGAGACCCCTTCCAGAGCCAGTACTACATGGGCTTACACAGTCTTTCTGACCTTCAAATCCTTCATCTGCAAGATGGGAAGAATGTATGCCAATGTTTAGGTTGTTGTGAATGATCCCTGGTGCCGCAAATGGTTAAGTGCTCAACCAAAGGGGTGGCAGTTCAAACCCACCCAGCTCCTGCATGGGAGAAAGATCTGATTATCTGCTCCTATAAAGAATAGAGCCTTGGAAGCCCTGTGGGGGCAGTTCCACTCCATCACATGGGGCTGCTATGAATTGGAATCAAGTTGAAGGCACTCAACAACAAATGGGAGTTGTGATGGAAAATGAGGTAAAGGATTGGAGAGGTGAAGTCATTTAAATATGTAAAAGAATTTCATGTTTGTCTCAGTCCACTTCCCCTTTTAAGTAGACCCAGACAAGCAGTTGGTATATCCTGCCCATACTGACTGAGTCCCTACTATGTGCCAGACAAAGTCCTAGGTGTGAGGATTCATTGGTGAGCAAAACAAAATCCTTGTCCTCGGGGAGCTTATACTCTGGTAGAGGAAACAGATTTTAACAAATAAACAAGCAAATGTTTATTATCATGCCGAATAGTGGTAAGGGCCCCAGCAGGACAAGACATAGGGGTGAACGCAAGTGGGCGGAAGGTGCAATTTTAGATATTGCATCAAGGATGATACAATGGTGTGGTATTTTAGCTGAGAGTTGAATTAATTTCATAAATGAGGCTCAACTTGGGATTGTTGAGTCATGTGAAGTGCTGCCTACTCCTCTCTCCAGAGCAGCCTCTTGATGAGACGAAGCTGAGTTGATTGAAACTGCCTTAAGGGAGAACATTACCTCAACACAGTCTTAGCAGTGTCTCAGGTAAAGACGAAGCCAGAGTCTTTATTGGGCTTTAGAAATCGGTTGAGTCTGTTTTCGGCCAGCTGTTTGTCTGATGTGGCTTTGGTTAAGATTGGGTAAGGGTCATGATGTGGTAGTTTAGGATTGGTTAACAGAGTAAGGCAAATGTTGTGGGTGAGGAGTTCCAAGAGTGTTGGGATGTGCATAAGCTGCCATAGGATGCCTTCTGTTGAAGAATTGATGGGTCTTTGCAGAAGTTCCTGGAATGAGCAGTAATGTTACTTGGACTTGGACCTTTCCAGGCAAGAGTTTCTTGGAATGCTTTAGTTATGTGATGAAAACAGTAAAATAGTAAATTTCTGGTGCTGTAGGTAGTTAACAAAGACTTGGAGGTCTACTTCCAAAAGACTATCCACTGAAAACCCTACGGAGCACAGTTTGACTATGACACACACAGAGTCACCCTGAGTCCGAGTCAACTCAGCAGCAGCCGGGGAAAATTGAAGGAGCTGTCTGCCCTTTGTAGCTCTGCACAGAGCCTGAGAGAAAGCAACCAAGGAAGAGCTGATTTCAGTTGTATGATTGGTCCCTGGATGGAGAGATGGACAGAGTGTGTTTCCTTATATTTGGATATCAAGCACTTAATCTTGAGATTTAATCAATTTTTTTTTTTTTTTTTTTTAGCAGTTTTCTTCATGGAAATAGTAGCTTGCATTATGCCATGGGTTATTGGTGCTTTTTTCTAATTCATGTCTGAAGTACCCCTGCCTCTAGGAAGCTGAATCAAAAGCATCCTTATTTTGACTTTAATTTGAGACAGGTTTGGAGCAGCCAAAATAAATCAGGAAAGTGCCCTTCAGAACTGGAAGCAGATAAAACTTTTTGTCATCTCCTACCTCGTCAGCTCCTCAGCTATGGGATTCACTTGGCTGATATGGATGCTGAGGTATTTCTTCTTTGAAGTTTGATCAGATAAAAGTCATGCAAAGTCAGATTTACCCTTCATGCTGTGTTTCAAACGTGGGACGTGGGGGAAGGGGAATAACTTAAGATGTCCAAACTGTGGTGAAATCTTAATCTTTGGGAACGTCTAATGAGTGCACACCATGCTTGCTGATCTATTTCTGAAAAGCTGTGGAAAGTGATGGTCCCCACCCAGTCATGGGTACATGACTGGTGCAGTTTCATTCAGTTGTACATGGGTTGCCCTAAGTTGGGGCCCACCCCACAGCCATTTACAAGCAAGAACAAGAGCCCTAGGTGGTAGTTGGTATTAGTTTTATTTGGTCATGGATTCCAGCAACGTGCTAGTAAGAAGAAGCATGGGGATTTGAACAAGGGCCTGGAGAATGTTGATGCTTAGGTGGCATCTTGTCGTTAAAGGAAATGTGTGATGTGAAGCTTACAACTTTGTGTGCACTTGGCTGACATGTAGGAACCAGATCCAACGTGTGATGTGTTACTCACCCTTCCTTTTTTACACGTTGCCTTTTAACTTTTTAGTGGGATTTGTATGATGTATAAAGGAAAGGTGCAGCAGAGTCATGCTATTCTGTCCGGGTGGGTAGAGTTAGCTTGAGAGAGTCTAAGTCATTTGTCCACTGCACTGTTTGCATGTGCATGTATAATAAACACAGGTGTGCATGTGAACACACGACAAACTCACATATGCATGTTAACATAAAATAAACACATATGCATGTGCAATGCAATAAATACATGTGCATGTGTATAAACATGTATACATGCAAGCAAATAATAAACACACATGCATGTACACATGTAGTAAACACACAACCCTTTCATCTTAAGTGTAAACACAGTAAATAAGTGCTGTTGAATTCAGAAAGGGCAGGATCAAGAAGGACATGAGCATTTCTTACAGCTGACAAGACGGTGGGTGCTTTATACACACAACGTCATTTTATTTCACAGCAGACTTGTGAGATAGGTATCATTTTCTATATTTGTACAGTTTGACTCTAACACACATGGGTCACCATGAGTCAGAATCAACTTGATGGCACCTGTTTGTTGTTGTTGCTGTTCAGTGACCAATTACAAATGTCACAACAAAGCCCCACCACCACCACACACATACCTCCTATAAGGCAACTAAGAGGAGGACCTTGGCTTATGAAGTGGAGAGAGTCAAAAAACAAAACCAAAAATAATCCATGTGGCCTCTCTTTGCTTTGGGTCACCAGGTCATTTGTTACTTTTAGAACTAATGCCTATACTGTTGAAGATAAAAGAACATGCTAAAATAGAATAAAAGAAAAGAGGGCCATTTGTCGTATTGGAACAGCTCAAAATTTTCAGTCCCATCCATTATTACCTCGTGCAGCTGTGGGTTGAGGCGACATTGTCTTGCTCGGCTACTTAATATTTGCAAACAATACCAGTACAATACAAAGCAATTTGTTTTCATATAATTTCCTTCATGCTGGTGAACACAACATGCATCATAGTGAGAGTCGATCATGAGCTAAAGAGGAAAAGGGATGATTTAATGTGTGAGAGTGGTTCATTTGCTTTGGGGTCTGAGAGGCAATTACTCCAACAGGCCAGGACAGCTGCAGGTGAGTCAGAGCATTGTCACTGGCCGGCCACCTTCTCATGGCCTTGTTTGCCTAAGTAACTTTTCCTTTCTAAAGAATTTCCTACTGAACCGCAAATGCTTTTAACATGATGAAGGCTAGATTTGCCTCCTGCAGACCTGGGAGTGACATTTCCTTGTCTGTCCACTTTCCCAAAAGATCATCCATTCTGACATTGAGCAACAATGAGAAATATTGCTGCTTTTATCAACGGCCATGCGTGTGTGGTGCAATGTGAATTTTAGCCAAGTTTGGAAACCATGTCTTCAAATAAATGCTTTCTTACCTTGATGAAAGTTTTACTTTATTTATTCATTTTTTGTTTATTGGAGGGAGTTAGCTCACCCAGCATTGTTGCTGTCCCGCACCACGTGCTTTTGTGGGCAAGTGGTGCATCTTCTATGTTTAACAGAATACCTAACAAATGAACGAATGAATGAGTGAAAAAATAGTGGCAGTAGAGTTTCAAAGGTTGCCATTACTTTGAGATGGCTCTGCCCATCTAAGGAGGCCAACATGTTTTATAGACTCATGGCTCCAAGGCCATGAGGTATTCTGAACTTAGTATAAATTCAGATGTTCCCTTGCTCTGTCTGCTGAGAGGGTCTAGAAGCAATGACACCCCAGCAACAAACACAGTTAGTGTCCAGATGTTGGTTTCTACTGTCATTGCCCAGTAACTCCCTGGAGAAATGGCCAGTTCTGGAAGTGGGCAGGAATAGACCAGGTGAGCATGGAGCATCTGGTACATCTTATAGTGCCAGACAGTAAAGAAATGCTGAGGATGAGACAAGCAAGCAAAAACCATGTGGGTATGCCAAAGGATGCAGAAGCCAGTGGAAAAATAGATAAAGTATTAATGGATTATAACCCAAAGTTTAAAATAAATGTTCCTGAGTTCATACTGATATACCTGACTGAATAAATGGATGGATGGATAAAGAAGAGGAGATGAATCCCCCAAGCAGAATTCCGAATAATTTGTGTGGATGCTGTGCTCTCAAGTGGGTGGAGAGTAACTTTCCACACTGCTTAAGTGTGGGCAGCACACAGTAACTTCCTTCCAAAGACACAATATGGAAAGGGAGGGGAATGACTTAAGTGGAGAAGCAAACACGACCTCAGTCAGGAGACCAAGGTCAACATCAACAGGGATAACTAATGTTGGAAACTTGTGCCTTGCCACTTCACCTCTGTGGTCTTCCCTTCCAGAGTTCCTACCCCATTCCAATCATGAGAAGAACATCCAACCATTGCCAATAATGAGATGTCCTACAAAATACCTGCCGAGGAGTCCTCTGCATTGTCAGTGCCATCAAAAACAAGGGAAGTCTGAGAAACTGTCACAACCAAGAGGAACCTAAGGATATGTGACAACTAAATACAATGCAGTCTCCTGGATGGGATTCTGGGACAGAAACAGAGTATTTTGGGGGTGTCCAAAAGAATCATTCCAAGGATGGACTTCAGTTACTAAACCAAATCAAACCAAACTCACTGCCATTGAGTCGGGTCCGACTCATAGCAACCCCTCCTTGGGTTTCCGAGGCTGCATCACGACAGAAGTAGATTGCCCAACCTTCCTTCCAAGGAGTGGCTAGTGGGTTTGAACTGCCAGCCTTCTGGTTAGCAGTCAGATACCTTAGGCACTACACCACCAGAGCTCCCTCAGTTAGGAAGGCTCTGTTAATATTGGTTCATTAATTGTGACAAAGATACATACTCATGTCAGCTGTTAGTAACAGTAGGAATTATGTGTAGGGTATAGGGAAACTCAGTGCTATTGTCTCAATTGTTCTGTAACTCTAAAGCTGTTCTTAAAAAAAGAAAAAAAAAAAGTCTATTAAAATGCAAGCTGTAACACCACTCTGCCTGCAGCTCCGAGGTACAGTCCCCCTTCCTGGTGCCCTGAGCCAAGACTGAAACTGTGACTCTGCCCTTCTGCACCTGGGGACCTTGGCTTGCAGTGGTATTCAGAGAGCAGCAGCGGCGTCCCTTCCCTCCACAGTCCCTCTCTGCACGGGTGTCTGCTTACAGATTTTATTTTAGTTTCCTTCCACCAACACTCGGCTGTTGCCACAGGCAAATATCTGACTGTCTCACACGCTATTGTTCAACACACTGGGGAAAAATGAGCCTTCTTGCTGGAGTCTGGGTCCTTGAGCAAATAAACAGAGAAGACAAATAGTGCATGTGGGGGTGGCAGGGCTGAGGGACAGACTGGGGAGCCAGCTGACTAGAAATCTGGGGTCAGCTCAGCTCAGAGTTGAGCAGGAATGCCACTCTCCTCTCCCCCCCACTTAGCCCTCTTCCCAGACTCCTCTGGTCCTTCATCTCCTGGGTGCGGGTAACAAGAGGCTGGTTGACCTTGGACGTTTCCATTCCAAGGTTTAGGAATTGGAACAAGCTGGTTGTTGTTGTTGTTGTTGTCAGTTGTCACTGGGCTGGCCCCGACTTTTGGCAACCCCAAAGCACAAAGGGAAGAAAGCTTCCTGGTCCTGTATTATCCTCATGATTGGTTGAGGATCAGACCATTGCGATTCACAGGATCTTTTTGGAAAAACATCATCAGCCTTTGCTTTCTGGCCCATCTTAGTCTGGAGGCACAGTTGACACTGGGTCAGCATCCTAGTGATGTGTGAGCTTCCACCGACTGGTGACTGGGTAGGAGGTGGATTGGCCAGGTAGGGGCTAGCTTTTACACTGGTGTTAGTTGGCCTGTGTATCTCTTGCTTCCTGCTGTCTGAGTTCCACACTAGGCCCTGTATGCACATTTGATGTGAAATTGGCAGAGCTGTAAGTCCTTTGGAAATCCCAATGCCAATGTGGTAGCGACCTGAAGTTTCATCTTCAGGAACTTCTCAGACCCCATTGAGGGTGTGGAAGTGAGGAGTGGCTCTGGGGTTGCTTACGCCCACCCTCTAGCTGTGTGATTTGGGATAAGTCATTGAACCACTATGATCTTCAGCAGAATGGGAAACTCTTGGTACATGCTCCATTAGACTGTGTGAAGATTAAATACATCAACACATGAAAGATACTTTTAACAGCGCCTAGTGCCTAGCAAAATAAACTTACTGCCATTGAGTCGATTCCAACTCATCGGGAACCCCATGTAGTTTGCAAGGCTGTAGCTCTTTACGGAAACAGACTGCCTCATTTTTCTCCCACAGAGCTACTGGTGGGTTTGAACCACCACTCTTTTGGTTATCTGTCAAATGCCTTAACCAGTGCACCACCAGACCCCCTTGGTGTCTAGTAAGTTCTCATTAAATGTTAGCCCCCCAAATCAATTTTGTGTTCATTAGGATGTTAAGTAGTGACATGTCACATCTCCTTTTCTTGATAAGAGGAGTTGGAGAGTACTTGTCAGGCCTTATCTTAGAAAAACACGAGAAGTTGCTCTCCTAAAGGTAATGTTTATAATTGAGGGAGTAACATTTTTAAGTGCCTTGGTGGGGTAATAGTTAACTGCTGAGCTGCTAACTGAAAAGGCTAGTGGGCCAAACCCACCAGCAGCTCTGTGGGAGAAAAGCCCTGGTGATCACCCCCACCCCATAAAGGTAACACCCCAGAAAACCCTATGAGTCAGTTCTCCTCTGTCATATGGGATCTCTGGGAGTCAGAATTCACCAACGACACCTAACAACAGCCACAAATGTTTGAATTAACAGTTCATTCACAAATCACATTGATAAAGATCAAAATGAGATGCCTCAACTTTTTTATTATGAATAATTTGAAAAGATTCCATTTCTTGAGCAGTGAGTATGTGCTGGGCTCTGTGCTAAGGGCTTTATATGAGGCTGTCAAATTCCTCCAACAGTAGGAGGTAGAGGTTATTGTTCCTTCCATTTAACCTAACAACTCAGCATACAGGCTAAGTGACATTCCGGGCTTGCAGGGCTAGTAAGGGGTGGAGCTCAGGGCAGGCCTGGTAGACTCAGAGCCATGTTTTTGTGGTTAAGCTCTAGCCCATCTCCTTGCTCACTAACCAGGATGAGGGTGGTGGAGAATCTCTCACTATCTCCCTGTTTGTATGGGGAGAAGGGATGGAGGGAAGAAAACACTGTACATGTGTGAAAAAGATTCAGAGCCAGAGAGGTCTACAGAGTTTGCCATGTTCTAGGCAATCAAGACTAAAGAGTCCCTAGGTGCCACAGACACTTACACACACACACACACACACACACAAACTGGCCTTGTGATCTACTTTCAAAAAAATCAGCCCTTGGAAACCCTACGGAGCACAGTTCAACTCTGGCATACATGGGTCACCATGAGTCGGATTGACTTGATAGCAACTAGAAGTGGTAGCAAGACTGAAGCCCTAGACTCTGTTTTCCTACTTGTTTGTCCCTTGGTTTTGCCAGTTTCCATGGAAGGTGGGTGGTTCGGCTCCAGTCTTCTCCCAGCCCGGTTCTTAAGGAATCTGCCATGAAAGGTAGGTGTTCTTGTGGCTGAAAAGTATCTTCTGCCCTCTCAAGGCTTTGCTCGCCAATGAAGGTGGACACTTTCCATCCCTTGATAGGAGGGTTTTCCGTGACTTATGTATTTTTAGGGCTACCGTACATGTCCGAATGAAGAAGCACATGCTTTTAAAAGCCTCTCATTAGCCACATGCTCTTATTAAACTATTGCTTTCCCGCCGGCTTGTGGTTGAGTAGAAGAGATCATTCCATCACACCCTTGTTCTGAAAGGGTGCACTTCTGCACTTGCTGTCATTGTTAGGTGCTGTGGAGTCTATTTCAACTCAGAGCAACCCCAAGGGACAGAGCAGAACTGCCCCATAGGGTTCTCTAGGCTGTGATCTTTACTGGAACAGATGCCAGGTCTTGGTCACACAGAGCCACTGGGTGTGCTCAAACCACCAACCTTTTGGTTACCAGCCGAGTGCCTAACTGTTGCCCCCACCAGGGCTCCTTGCTTCTGCAGTGAAACCAGTCTATGAACCCTTCAACCCCAAAAGACCAAAGACATAACAAGTCCTCCAGGATTTGACAGCCTACTGTGTGTGCCTTGTGGTGTCATCTCAAGCCAGCATAAGCTCTGTGGAACTTTATGAAATGCGCTTGAAACCATTTAACAGTATCCATATAAATTAGGAAGCTTCCTCCAGTGCTTAAAGTTGATGCCGGGATATTAGATCATTAAATTAATGGAATGTGATCTATGTCCTCCAAGATTTTGAAAACCACCATTCTTTTAATTGTTAATTAGAGAATGTAGTCATGATGGAACAGGAGGAGCATTTTTGCTTATTTTCAATGTGCTGTGTGTGATTATATGAATTATTAACTCTGAGTAGCATTCCACATATTTTCTTTCTATGGCTTTATGAACCATTTCCAGTCTGTATCTTTTCTTGTTTTCAATTTAAAAAATATGACCTATGGATTTTAGCCTGTACTTTGCAATGAAAAGAAAAGAAAGAGGAAAAAAAAAATTTCTTGTGCTTTTACATCATTGTGTAATATTTCTTTGTAGAGTTTCTCCCACTGTGCACCTGCCTTGAAAACTTGCTTATGGGAGGTTATGATGTACCAACATTTTATTGGTCATATATTTACACCTGCCTTCTTTGGGCCAGAAGTTCTCATCAAAATTATCAAGATTGTTTGAACATTCTGGAATAGATCATCCACATTTTATTTAGGGGGAAAAAAATCCCAACTGAAAGTTGGACGCATTTACAGCTTGCATCTCTAGGTTTTTTTTTTTTTTTGAGTTGGCTTTGGGCAATTTCAAAACCCTTACTTTTCTACTTTACAGAGATGGCAATGCCACTCAATTTTATCTGGTATCAACATGAGATAGTGATGTCCCTATGAAGGGTGGACCACCTACTGCTTCACCAGGCCTCTGTAATGCAGATTATGTAATTTCAGGGGTATTTGAAATAATATTTCTGGGCAGAGACGCATTTGCCCATCCCCCTCACATTCTTGTTAGTTGCCAGTGTCAACAGCCTGAGAAGAAGACTTTGAGGATTGCTGGAAAAGATGCTGTGAGTGGTCAGAAAAGCTGGCTCATTGGAATCACCCTGAGAGTTTATGCAAATGCTATTCTTGGACCCTTGCTCCAGAAGAATGGACTCAGAATCTCTAGAGACAGGGACACAGGCATTGTTATATTGTAAACTTTCTCCTGGTGTTTCTCTATGCAAGAAGATTTGAGAATCACTGAGCTCTAACAAGGGAGAGGGAATAAAGGGGTCAAGAGACTCCTGTCTTTTATACATACATACATCTCTCCACCCATCCCATCATCCATGCATCCACCCACCCACCCACCCATCCATCCACCCATCCACTCATCCACCCACCCACCCACCTACCCACCCATTCACTCATCCACCCATCCACTCATCCACCCGTCCACTCACCCATCCACCCACCCACCCACCTATCCACCCACCCACCCACCCACCTACCCACCCATTCACTCATCCACCCACACATCCACCTACCCACCTACCCATTCACCTACCCATCCACTCATCCACCCGTCCACTCACCCATCCACCCACCCATCCACTCACCACCCACCCATCCATCTATCCATATACCCATTCACCCCCTCCAACCCCCCACCCATCCATCTACCTATCCACCCACCCATACACCCATCCATCTATCTAAGAAACACTTGTTAGAATCTTCCTGTATTGCAGGCACTGTTATCTGAGTTTGTGTCATAGCAGAGAGCAGAACAAACAAGAGAAGGCCCTACCCTCAAGGAGCTTACATTCAGACAGGCTGAATCAAGCCTTTTTGTCTGGTTAGAAATAAATTATGAGGCGTTACACCAAAGCCCACAACCTTTCACCACAAACAAATACAAAAAGATCATTTTCATAGTGCCATTATTGTGGACCACAAAAGGGAAACTGCCCAAAACAATTAAATTGTGAAAAAATATGTAATACCTTCATGTCACTTCTATTTGAAATGCTCCTCTCTCTAATGTCCCCTTTCTTTTACCGAATTTGTCAGGATGAAACTTGGAACAAAGGGAAGACCAAAAAAATCCCATGATATTTAACTCTGCTCCCCAAATGCTTTGGGAATTTCCATAAAAATCACTGTACATAAGAACACATGATGAAGGGTTCCCCGAGTTAGGCCAGGTGCTTAATGAGTCCAATGTGTGGCCACTGGCTCGCATGTTGTCTCTTGGCATCAGCCCATGCATTTGTGTACCACGACACAGAGAATTAAGTTTATGTGATACTCTCTAACAGCAGCTTTCTGTTAAACGTGCAAATTCAATTAGGTTAGAGTAGAGGGCAGAGTGAATGGATGGCTGCCCAGATTGATGCTGCAATACTGATAGCTTTAACCAGAAGGTGACTGGTTCTGGTC
>NW_006921648.1:5299911-5300964 GCF_000298275.1 Orycteropus afer afer
TCCCCAACTGGGTTTTTTTAATGACATAAACGAAAAAATCAAGGGGAAAACCAATTGAAATGTTTAAACATAATACACACACAAATGTAAGTCTGGCCTTGGAACGTTGGCCAGTGATGCATGGAATGAAGGAGAAATACCCGTCCAGGGGATTGGAGAGTGGCCTGCAGACTCTCGGAGTGGAAGCAGTGGGGCTATCTGTTTGTTTAGATGGTCTTGTCCTTTCGGAATTGCCTGAGTTGGACGCTATTGCCGTCTTAAATAGCGGTGAGGTTGATGCTGGCAAGAATGAGTGTCACATTTTCAAAGGAGGGAACAAGAGCATAGTTCAGAGACTAAATGCCATTTTGAAAGTTTCTGAGGATTAAATAGGAATAAAAAACCCTTTGGGCTCAGCTGAAAGGCTAAGGGGAGGGAAAACCATGAAGCTATCAATCGCTCTGTTCAGTGACACCCAGTGACAGAAATAATAATTGTGTCCATGTAAAATCAGACCCCTCCTTACTTTTTAATGAAGTCTGTCTGATTCTGTGATATTTTCGGCCGAGGAAATGAAAGAGATGTTTTATTAAATGCAAGTGGGTCCACATAGGTAAGTGTCTGAATGTAAGTGTGACTGGCTTGTATCTTACAGTCAAAATCACCTACAGAACATTAGAAGGAACATGAATGCAGTTCAACTAAACTCGTTCCTCCATGAGGCCCTATCTGTGCTGTCCAGGGGGTGGGAGAGCTGTGTTTTACATTTGAGCCATGGCAGGAACCCATTGGAAAAGAAAGAGAGGTTTTGCTTCCCCCTCTTGGGTCCCCATGCCACAGCTTCTGTTCCCTGCAGCAGTGGGACGTCCAACTCCCCTGTGTCAGCCAAGAACAATAGGCCTTTTTCAAATGGTGTGCTGCTAAGATCCTGGCAGAATCCAAAAAAGTGTTTTCCCCAAACGGTACACAGCCCTTTACCTGTCGGAAGCTGGTTCGCGGACTTGCCAAGGGGAAGCATTCTCTGATACTGTTTGCTTCCCTTTCCTCTCCCACCAGCTCTCTTTCCTCCCTCCC
>NW_006921648.1:5302068-5317170 GCF_000298275.1 Orycteropus afer afer
ACAACAACAACAATAACTCCAAGGAAGCTCGTTTTTTAAGCAGCCCTCATCTGGCCCCTGGGTGGGATACCTTGACTAGCCACTTCCCTCTGAGTGCGTGTGAAAGGAGCTGTGGTGGCACAGTGGTTAAAACAGTCAGGTTTCTAAGCAAAAGATTTGTGATTCAAACATACCCACCACTGTGCTGGAGAAGAATGAAGCAGTCTGCTTCTGTAAATGTTTGCAACCTTGGGCCCCCTACGGGGTGGTTCTACTCTGTTCTTTACGATCACTGTGAGTCCGAATCGACCCATGGCAGTGGGTTTTTGGGGTTGAGTGCATGTGAACGTGTGTGCAGGTGTACGTGAGCCTGTGTTCACACAGACTCAGAGCGTCACGTGGAGGTCGGTTGGTCAGTGGCAGAGTTCTCACCTTCCACATGGGAGACCCAGGGTCAGTTCTCGGCCAGTGCTCCTCACGTGCAGCCACCACCTGTCTGTCCATGGAGGCTTGCGTGTTGCTAGGATACTGCACGTGTTTCAGCAGAGCTTCCAGATTAAGACAGACTAGAAAGAAAGGGCTGGCGTTCTGCTTTCTGGAAATCAGGCAGCGGGTATCCTGTGCATCACTAAGGTCTAATCTGCAGTAGATGGGGATGGTGCAGCAGCAGCAGCCCTTCGTTCCCTTGGATATGGCGTCACCAAGAGTCAGGGACTGACTCCACAACAGAACCTGGCGACCACAATGGTGCCTCCAGTTACTTAGAGATGGAACAAAGGCTTCTACTTCCAACGTGATGTGTTTGGATAATAGCTGATAGGGGTGCACGCTCTAGTGTAGTTTCTCACCCTGAATTCACTCAGCCCCACAGATATCAAAGGGTACCTAAGAAATTCACTGTAGGTTAAAAAGATAGTCCATTTGTTTCTCTCTGCCTTGTGTGTTGACTTGGGAAAAAAGCCAGTACAGAGAGACTGGTTGAGTAAGGGAATTGCCATGCTGGCTGGTGCCCAGAGCAGTCCTTCGTAGATGTCACCCAGTTTGCAGTGCCCAGTGGCATCGCTAGGCTTGGTGTCACCCAGTACAATAATTCATGATCTCGCCCCCCTACCTACCACGGACCCCTTCCCATCAGACCATACAAAATCCTTGGTAATGTTTATTACCGATATTAGTAATAAAATAAGGTGTGGTGAATATACTTGTAAATTGCTTTAATGTAATAGTCTAAGATTGTATGAACACTAACAACGGAACCATTTTGTAAAATCTTTCCATATCAAATTACTACGTTATTAGTTACGCCATTATTAGTAACTGAGAGCTTCCGTTTTTTTGATTTTTCTCTTCCTTTTCTTTTCACACCAGCCACTCCATGGGAGAAAGATGAAACAATCTACTTCCATAAAGATTTATCACCTTGGAAACCCAGTAGGGGTCACTATGAGTCGAAATTGGCTCAATGGCAGTGGGTTTGGTTTGGGTTTGTTTCCTTCAAGTGCTTGCTACTTCATTCTCAATAATGTTATGGATAAAGTTCACAAATTCTAATCACCATAATATTATAGCAAAACACCGGAAAACCTGACAAAATCAGTGACTATAAAAATACCGGTAGCAGCAAAAACAGCAGTGTGTGCTTGTCGCGTGTGCAGACAAAACCATGTTGATTGGAAATGTCATTGTAATTGGGTAATAATGACAGCTTTGATCGGAGCACATCAGAAGATTCAAAAAGTAAATTAGCATAGAATTTTAACCTGGTCAGGGTATCTGTAAGCTGGGCTTACGAAAAATGTTATTTTGCTGTCATAACCAACTACAGGGACGTTTTAATAAAAAATAATACATTTCTGCTGAATCACTGCCCAGAACACTTTCAGATGGTCATTTTGATGTCATCCTTTCTAACAGCATCACCGTGGTGGTCTGTACTCCCCATAAGCCCTGGTGACACCACTGAGAGTGCCCCCTCCTTTCTAAAACTGTGAGAGGAATATCAACATGGGGTGTTACTGTGTGTGGGGAAGGCTTCTCCCTCCATTGTAGTAACTCACGGGGAGAGATCTTGGCAAAGGCATGGTTATCAAAATTGATGAGCCTAAAATGGGATTCACCTTTCTTTTTTCTTTTCTTTTTTTAAGTGTTTGGATAAAAAAATGAGCTGTCCTCTTAACATTTTGAGAGTACTATCAGAATACCCAAAAACCCACTGCCATCAAGTCAATTCTGACTCATAGCGACCCTATAGGACAGGGCAGAACTGCTCCACTGGGTTTCCAAGGTTGTAAATCTTCATGGAAGCAGAGTGTCTTGTTTTTCTCCTGTCGAGCGGTTGGTGGCTTTGAACCATTGACCTTTTTGTTAGCAGCTGGACATTTTAACCACTGTGCCACCAAGGGCTCACTATCAGAATAAGAGCTATATATCTGTCTAGTAGGACACTCTGTTCTTAAAATAGATAAATGGGTAGATGATGGATAGATGGGTGGGTGGGTGGATGAAAGGAAGGATGTATGGATGGAAGGACTTATGGACACATTTATGCACACATATTTGCATTCTTCAAGCATGTACATTCTATGCTCTTTGGGTGTCTTTTTCTGGGAAACTGGCCTTAGGGATGGTGACATTTGCTGTATTGCCTTGTAATAAGGCCCAGAGAATGACACTATCTTATGACCAAATCCTTCCAGGCTTGTTGTGAGACCCTGGAAAGGGCACAGGTTTCTGACTGAAAGACAGGTTTAAATCCTGGCACCACCATTTTTTATTTTAGCTTGACTGACTTCAGGCAAGATAGTTAACTTCAATTTCTATATCTGTAAAATGGAGGAAGTTTTCTAAATTGCCAGATTGTTGAGAAAATTAAAAGCCAAATACATAAAACACCTAGAATGTGAAATGTATAAAGCCTAGAATGTAGTAGCACATTGATAAAGGGGGCTGAAGATACTGATTCCATTCCTAATTGTCTTCCTTGTCCTCAGCCTTTCCTCTTGGTCATCGTTTGTGATAATGGTGATCTCCCCTTTCTTCCTCTTCTTACTGTTGATTATTATTATTTTCCAGAATCCTCCTCCTCCTACTTCTTTTTTTAAAAGATAGGAATCAAATCCTAACTCCGTTAGCTCCTTGTACAACTTTCTTCAGGTCTCTGGTTTTAATGGTGGCCATTCTACCTGGGTGTGCATCTTCCAGAATTCTTCTTGCTTTCTGTCTACCTTTTGACTGATGTTCTAAACTCACCATGGGTTTCAGGCATTAATCTCTAAAGACATTTTATTGTGTATGGTCTACATTGTATTTTGATGAGTTACCATTATGAATGGCTTAATAGAAGTTCCCATGACATTGCTCAAATAATACAAACGTTATGGCACCCATCCCTTGCTCCCAAAGAGAGAGAGAAGAGAAAATGGAGCAATCCCAAGTGAAGTTGGAACTTCAGGATGCAGTGATGGGCTTCTTATCTGAGATAACCATGCTGAGTGACTTGTGTCATCTCTGTATCACCCCTCAGAAAGGTGGGCATGACAAAGACCATCAATGCTTATGTTGGAGCTCTAGTAATAAAAGCTCCCCCCATGCCACATTCTCCTGTAAGCAGATAGTTCCATTGAATCTTCAGAGCAAACAGAGGGAGTAAGTGGTGATACTCTTATCTCTGTTTTGCCGATGAGGCAGGTGGGTCACAGGAACTTGAAGTGACTTGTTCAAGGTTACAGAGCTGAGTCTCTTTTGACCACATAGTCCATGCTCATGCACTATTCTGTCCCACAGGGATCTAGGGTGGCCCTTGCATCCCATCGGTGCATGCTACTTAGGGTTCTTCTCACTGTGTAAACACCATCCAGAATCACCCCTACAGACCTCCCAGAAAAAGACACATGATGATGGGTGTGCTGGTTTGTGAAGCAGCTCTTGTCTTTTGCGTGCTGCCCACCAGTGCTTCCTGCTGTTGTTTTCTGTATTCCACATGGGCACCTGGTGGCTCCTGGATGAGCTTTGCAGTGGAAGCTGAAGTTTTGTGCCAACCCAGGGAAGATTGAATAAAGTGGGACCCTGATGTTGGCAGTTGGATATCAGGCTTGTTTTGTATTGAATTATCAGCAGGTCCTCGTATCACTGTTGGTCTAGCTATTCTTGGATTTTCTTATGCATTTGAAATTATGTCGTAACAAGGGTAGGAGAGCGGAACCTAGGGTGATTTGCTTTCATATGATGGAAGCCATGTCTTCAGGCTGTCTCTTCTACCTCTTGGACGAGTAGGATGGGTGCAATAATAAAAATGGGAATATGATGCCAGGAACAGAAAGCAAAGGGATCTTAAGAGTCACAAAGATGGCATTGCAACCACAAAACCGTGCTTATCTTCCATGAGCTGCTTTGTTATTGTTATTGTTAGTTGTCATTGTGTCATTTCTGACTCATGGTGACCCCATGTGTGCAGAGTAGAAGTACTCAGAACTACTCTATAGGGTTTTTAAGGCTGTGACCTTTTGAAAGCAGATTGCCGGGCCTGTCTCCCAAGATGCTGTTGGGTAGGTTCAAACTGCAATCCTTCAGCTAATAGTTGAGTGTTTAACTGTTCACACCACTCAGGGACACCTCCTAGCTATTGGAGTTGTTGTGCCCTGTTGAGTTGATTATGACTTACAGTGGTAGCTCTATATGACAGAGTAGAACTGCCCCACAACAGAAACAGACTGCCACATCTTTCTCCCACGGAGTAGCTGGTGGGTTCGAACCATTGACCTTTCAGTTAGCAGCCTAGTACTTCGACCCCTGCTTTGAAACACAAGCCTCATAGCTCCACCTTAACTTTTTACCAGCAAGATGGCTTAGGAAAGCCCAAGGCCATTGTGGCCTGCAGAAATAGCACAAAGAAGGGTTTGTTCTGTACTGTTCTTTCTGGTGACATAACTGGCATCTCTTTATCACTTGTCCTGGCCCTCTATACCTCATGCAAACTTTTGAGGGTCATTGCTAGCCATTTTCTCTTCTTCCCCCAGTAAACTTAACGTTCACATTCATCCCTTGACTCCAAGGTTTATCTTCAGGTGGTTTTACTTTCCAGGCTTGTGTTGTGTATCCTGGATGATAACTGTTGAAAAACCCTCCTGCTGGCCGGATGCTGCTTAATACATGCACACGGAATGGTACTAAGGCCACCGCTGCTTCCCAGCCTGTGAGAAACCACATGGATCTGCAGATTATCATTGTCAGGGTGAAACCAGAGAGCAGAGGCTCCATCTCAGCAGATTCAGCCACTGCCACACACCTCAGAATGCTGCAGCTTAGGCTGGGCATTTCTGTCCTGTGATAACTAATAAAGTAATAAAGCTGGTTCTTGATTTGTGCCTTCTCAGTTCTCTGGGCATATATTTCTGTGTCTATATCTATTTTACATTCATTGTACCTTATATATATATATTTTTTTAAAAACTAACTTATTGCTTTTTTTGTTGTTGAGAATATACCTAGCTAAAGACACTAATTTGACAATTTCTACGAGTATAATTCAGTGACATGGATGCCATTCTTCAAGTTGTGCATCACTTCTCACTCGCCTTTTCTGAATTGTCCCTCCACCATTAACATGAACTCACTGCCCCGTAAATTTTTTCTCTAACCTTTTGAGTTGCTTTTGTCAGAGTAATTGCGTACAGGTAGTGCTTTAAAAAAGCACAATGCTCAAGCCACCATTCTTTACTCATTAAGCTAAAGTAACAGCCTCTGTGAACAATTCCCTCCTT
The DNA here is from genome assembly GCF_000298275.1 of Orycteropus afer afer. Lineage (NCBI taxonomy): Eukaryota > Metazoa > Chordata > Mammalia > Tubulidentata > Orycteropodidae > Orycteropus > Orycteropus afer. Next base: position 5,307,807 of record NW_006921648.1, read on the forward strand.
TGCCATGAAACCAGAACTGGATCATATACCCAGCTACTATTACTGAATATTTTGACCAAAGATTCTATGGAAGAATCCTGATCAAAAGGGGGGAAATGTAGCACAGAATTTCAAATTCTCATGGAATCCAGATTTTCTGGAGCTATAGGGTTTGGTTGAACTCCCAATATTATTTTCCTGAGAAAACCTTTAAACCAAAAATATCCCCTGAAATCTTTATTATACCTTCTTCATCTCTTCTGTGCTAATAGTTTTTCTGTTTTCTGATCTAAGCTTCCACTCATGTTTCCATTCTTTAGTTCTTAAATTTCTAGAAAGGCAAATATTTATCTATTTTACCATTTGGGAGTTGTTATATGTAATGGGCTCATTGGCTATTTATTCAACAACTATTTGTTAGTCATATATACTAGACCAGGGTTATGGAAAAAAACAGCATCAATGAAATATAAAATAAAGAAGCATCAATGGCTTAGACAGGAAAAGCCCTGTCTTCCTTTTTAATGGTTGCAGTAGCATGGTTTCTTTTCTTTTCTTTTTTTTAAAAGAGTTAAAAACCTAAATTGTCACTGAAGTGAGAATATAAGAATGACTTGTGGTAAAGTCATATTCACAATTTGAGTCATTTTCTATTGCATTTTCACAGAATACTATAGAGCAGTGAAAAATGTGATAGAAATTGACTCGAATTTTTAATGTTGATAAAAACCAAAGGTGATGGAAGAACTTGTTATCATTTATGGGAGTTTTAAAATATATAAAATAATGCAGAATCAATTTCTTAAAGGCTATAGCTAGGCGTGTATCTCTCTCTTGCTTTCTGGATCATGTCAGTATGTCATCTTATGGGATAAGAGATAGACATGATTGGGAAAGATACTCTGACTTATCTACTGGGTCTGTATTGAAAGGATTATTTTAAATAAGTAGAAAGGATTCTGACCAAAAAAAAATTATAAAAAAAGGAAGAGTGGTTTTTAGGAGGCAGTTCCTTTCTAATCGGCAAAACCAAAAACCACTGCCACTGAGTAGATTCCAACTCATACTGACCCTGTTAGGTTTCCAAGGCAGTGAATCTTTACAAAAGTAGATTGCTCCATCTTGCTTCCACGGGGCGGCTGGTGGGTTTGAGCTGCCAACCTTCTGGTTAGCAGTCAGATGCCTTAGGCACTGCGCCACCAGAGCTCTGTTTCTAATTGACAGAGTAGCTATTAGTAAACGTTTTGTGTACGGGAAAGCTTGGTAAGGCAGGCACAAGTTCTCTTTCATATAAGTTACTCTCTTTAGACTCAAACTGGTTGGCAAAGAATGGATTGTTTCATAACTTAGAGCATTTGAAGGAAATCTGTGTGTCTTGTTGCTGACGTGTCTTCTCCCTTCCTTTCATCTGGATGCTCACACAGTCTTGCTTTGTCTTCCATGGTCTTGATATTACTTAAGAGTGTTGTTGTTACTGGGTGCTATCGAATTGATTCTAACTCATAGTGACCTTATGTCATAGAGTGGGACCTCTGGAGGTGTAGTGCCTAAGGCGTTTGACTGCTGACCAGAAGGCTGGCTGTTCAAACCTACCAGCCACTCCTCAGAAGGAAGACTGGGCAATCTACTTTGTAGAGATACCTCCTTGGAAACCCAAGGAGGGGTTGCTCTGAGTCGACTTGACTCAACAGCAGGGAGTTTGGTCTGCTTCGGTTTTGTGATAGAGTAGAACTGCCCCATAGGATTTTCTTGGCTGAAATCTTTACAAGGAAGCAGATCACAAGGTCTTTCCCCTACAGAGCCATTAGGTGGATTCCAAATACCAGCCTTTCAGTTAGCAGCCAAGCACTTAACTGCCGTGCCACCAGGCATCCTTTTTATTTAAGAGCGTGGGCCAGTTATTGTGTAGATGACCCTCAAGTTGGGTTTGCCAGGTTCTTCCTCATGATTAGATCCAGGGCATACACTTTTGTCACAGATATCCCAGAAGTGATGATGATGTGCCCTGTTTGCATCCTGTTAAGAGAGTCGTGCTGTTGGTTTGTCCCTTTGTCGATGATGTGAGCTTTCATCACTTGGTTCAAATGGTGTCTGCTGTATTTATCCACTCAAAAGTCTCTATTTTTTTGGGAAAAATGTTTTGAGAGTTTATAAATATCCAGTTTGCCACCAAGCCTTCATTCATTAGTTTTACCATCTGTTGTGGATTTAATCCCCCTCCCCCCCGAATAAAAAAGATGTTGATGTCCTGACCCTGATACCTTTGTATGTGACCTTGTTTGGGAATAGGATCTTTGAGGATGTTATCAGTTTTGTTGCATTAACCTGAAGTCATAGTAGAGTAGGGTGGGTCTCAATCCAATCTGGGTGATATCCTTCTAAAAAAGAAAAGAGATAGAGACACTGAGGAACAATGGCCAGGTGAAGATGTGTCTATAAGCCAAGGAACAGCTACGTGACCAGAGGCTGGGAGAGGCAAGAAAGAACCTTCCCCTAGAGACTTCAGAAAGAGCCTGGGCCCAGCTGACACAATGATTTGGACTTCTAGCCTCCAGGTCTGTGAGACAATAAATTTCTCTTCTTACAAGCCAGCTAGTTCATGATATTTTGTTACAGGAGCAGTAGGAAACTAATGTAGCATCCGTTGTTCATTCTTGCCTGAATCAGTAATTACAATGATGACTATCACAGGACAGTTTTTCCAACTTCATACCTGTATTCCTTGGCATTCTGTTACCCATCCCCCTGTATTTATTTAATCATATATGTCATTGGACTCAGGGACTCTGATTTCATTCAGTGGCTTATAATCTATTGATGGTTCAGTGGAAGGATGGTTGGGGGAATGATTGGCTAGGAAGACAATAGTTGGCTGTGTGAACTTTAGTGTGTGCAAGCTGTTGGATGGAAGGGCATTTGGGTGAGGGGATGGTTGCATGGACACACTGCTGAATTGGAAGGGCATTTGGGTGACAGGATGGCTAAGTGGGAACATGGTTGGATGGAAGGACAGCTGTATTAGAAGGGCATTTGGGTAGGAGGGGATGGTTGGATGGGGACATGGTTGGATGGACAGACAGCTGGATAGGAAGGACATTTGGATGGGAGGATGGTTAAGTGGGAGCTTTTGGGTAGAAGGATGACTGGTTAGAAGGATGGTTGGGGAGAGCACTGTTGGGTGATAGTAGTTCTGCATATCTCATTTAAAAATATGTCTTTTTCTTGTTTTTCTCATGGAGATCAGATACTGTTTTATGCATGATTTTAATTCCCTTTGGTCTTGTAGCTAGTGGATGTTCATTCACTATCTGTTGATTGCTTGAATATACTTGTTAGGACCATGACTGTCTTATTCAGCATTGATATCTTTATATCCACCACAGGGCTTGGCTACTTAATATTAAATTTTAAATTATATATTTAATATTTAAATTAATTTTAAATTTGTTATTCAGACCGAAAACACCCTCTCCTAAAAAAATAAATTAATAAACCTTCCTTATTTATGTTTCAAGGACTGAGCTGTTTTACAAGTTTTTCAACACTGAACATAGGCTTGATCCAGTCCTCTGGATGGACTTTTGCCCTGAGATCATTTAAGTAGCATTCCACAATGTCCTTGGCTAGGCTTTCCAGAAGGGCTGGGTGTTGCTTACTCTTGCAGTTATGCACTGGCTCATGGACTCAAGGAGCAAAATATTGCTTTGGAACCCATGTCTAACACCACACAATTTAAGACCATTTCATGACCAGGTGGTTGAATCGCCTGAAATGACTTCCCTCCAACCGTGGACAGAAACTCTGCATTGTCATGGCGGGTATCCTGAAATATTGGTTTCCTCTGTGTCTCAGATTTCCTCACACAAATGGACTGAGGTGCAAATTCTTCTCACTCTGATTTTGGGAAAGGAAAGGAAACTCAATAATTTAGGACCTATGTTATTGTTTTCTTTATTGGATTTCTTGTAGGCTGTGATATCTTTAGAGAAAATTTTTGGAATTGAACCTTAGAAGAGAAGACAGAATGCTGTGTAATATATCTAAGAACAAGCAGAGAAATTGCTCCAACTGAAAAAACATTTTCCCCAGGTTGTTGATATCCTGGCCAGATGTTCTGGTGTAAAGCAACCAGGTAACATGTTCCCATCCAGATGTAAGAAGCGAACCATTGTTACTGCACGCGGTTTGGTATTGAGTAATTGTACCTCGGTAGGGTGGAGTGAAGGCAATCTGAATTATAAAATGCCTTCCTTTAAAGTCAAATCAATTTTTATTCTTAATCTGTGAGCATGAGATGGGAACAAATAACCTTTGAGTGGATAAAGATTTCTTAGGCTGTCAGGATCTATCTTATCAGGCTGGAGAGGGGGGACTCCTGTGAGCAACTGGCAGTTTTAAAAATCCATTCGCAGGAGGAAGTGTGAAAACAGCCTGCGGAATGAAGACTTTGAGCTATTGCTGTTTGGAGTTCTCATTGGCTGGCTGCTTGTTTGCATTCCCCCCTTTAAAGTTTGTCAGGCCCAGCTTTAAAACAGAGGGCAGGCAGTGGGGATTCAGTGGAAGACTTTTTGCCTTCCATTCAGGACACCGGAGTTCAATTCCTGGCCAGCGCACATCACACACACCCAGCACTCCTCAGTCACTAGAGGCTTGGGGGTTGCTGTGATGTCAGAGAGGTGTCAGCAGAGCTTCCAGAGTGAGATGGACTGGAAGAAAGGCCAGATGGTCTACTTCCATAAAGGAGCCCAGGAAAACTCTGAGCACAGCAGTTCAATCCCCAACCAGCCATGGACAGTGCAGGACTGGACAGTGCTTTCTTCCTGGCGCGTGGCATTGCCGTGAGGTGGGGGCTGACTCAGTGCAACTAATGACAACAAGAACTGAAAAACATTTTCAGGCCAGTGAGTGTGTGAATACTTGAAGTATCAGAAATCATTCCTTTAGGGAAGGAAGTATTCGATGGTGTTAAATATTGAGTATCTGTTGCTGAAACTGCAAAGGGAGGAGGATATTTTCTGTGAAGTCCACAGGTAGACTTCATGGGAAATTGTGGAACTGTCCAACTGGATCTCTGAAATCTTTTACTGGCCCTTTTTTTTTTTTTTTTTGCCTTTGTGCAAGATTTCACCTTCCCTCTGTCAGTTTCCCCTTTAACAGGTCTGTGAACTAAAGTAGTCAACGGGTTGAGCTCTGGATGTTCCTTTAGGGTATTTGTTTTTCCCCACAACATAGCTAAAGGAAAAGGATGGATTATTTCCCTGACATCCTTGGGAACACTATTTTTTCTGAGCATGGAGAAGACGCCAAAGCCTTTGCAGTTTCTCTTTGGACTCACTTGAAAACGCTCTAGGAAGGATCACTTGCTATTTTCTGCCTAGATTCCTGTGATGTGTAGAACCACACTGTTGCTGGCAGCCCCTTGGAAGCTGGCCAGCCCCACCTCCTCCTTGTCCAGATGGGAACCCTGAGGCTCAAGTCACAGAGGACCGTTGATTAACCCAAGGTCACCCGGCTCTTGTTTGTGGCAGAGCCGGAGCGGATACCCAGAGATTTCCATAATCTCAGCACAAAATGGATATATTATGAACAGAGTTCCCCTACACCTTCTCTTGTCCATCCCCAAATGAAACAGTGAGACATGCCTTTAATTGGCCCGGGCCCAATGGGAGACTGCCCTACCAATATGTTTCTCTGCATTGGGAAATAGCAGATGAGGCTGTACTGGAACCATTGAGCTTCCCACTCCCCTACTCGTTAGCTCCCAACTGACCGACCAACCAACCACTGACTGACCAAACAACCAACCAAGTGACCAAGTGACCTATGGACTGACCAACCAACCAACAAATCCCAACCAACCAACTAGCCAACCGACCAAATGCCGTTGAGTTGATCCTGAGTCACAGCAACCCCATGTATGCAGAATAGAACTGTGGTCCATAGCGTTTTCAAGGCTGTGATGTTTCAGAAGCAGACACCAGATCTTTCTTTGCAGACATCTCTGGGTGAGTTTGAACCACCAACCTTTCAGTTAGTAGTTGCATCACCCAGCTGCTCCCATTTCCTCTTTAAGGTGACTCTATCTTACTGGTGGCATAGTGCCTATGGCATTTGACGCCTAAGCAGAAGGCTGGTGGTTCAAACCCACCAGCCACTCCTTGGAAAGAAGATTGGGCAATCTACTTCCATAGAGATAGCACCTTGGAAACCCAAGGAAGAGTCGCTATGAGTCGAATCGACTCAACAGCAGTGAGTTTGATTTTTTTTTTTTTTTTTTCCAATCTTCCTATTTGAGTTCATCTTCCACTTCTACAGGGATCCCTTTCCTGTCTCCTGCAACCCAACCTCTCCCTCGCCCATGCATTCTTTATGAAAATCTTTCTTAGAGCACTAATCCCAATTGTGATTTCACAGTGATTTCTGAGCTTCCTCTAATTGTCTCTCCCACTAGATTCCAAGGCCCATGATTTAACAACCTTGTTGTTTTGAGTTTAGAATCACTGGGTCGGGCTAACAGTTATACTTGGATGCTAACTGGAAACGTGCGGGGTCAGGTCTACCTAGAGGCAGTTCAGAAGAAAGGCCTGGTAATCTAGTTCTGAAAAATCAGGTGTTGGAAACCCCAAGGAGCACGGTTCTACTCTCATATTCATGGGGTTGCCATGAGTCAGGATCAGCTGAATGAAGGAATGAATAAATGATGGCACTGTGGACTCTGGCAAGTCTTGGTGAAGGAGAAGGAGGTAGTCACACATGAGCAGGATCTAGTACAACATACACTTCAGTGGCGTTTGGGAAGGGTCAAGGTCTATGTTGACAGAAATGGAAAATGCCCCCGTGCCTCACCCCCTCTTAAGAGCTTTGCTGTCCTTCCCCCTCTGCAGAGTGTTTTTAATATGTCTATTTAAATGCAAATTTTGACTTTCTGTGTATAATCATATAAAATGTTTGGCACTAAAATTTTAATCAGGAATGTAATTTTATATAGAGGCAGTAATGGAGTGGTAGCCCCTTGTAATAGAAGGAAGCATCCCAGGCCTGGACTCTCCGTGCAGGAAAGCTTAAGCCCCCTGCTTCCAAGAGGAAAACTCCTGTCTAGCTGGGAGGGGTGCTTTATAAAGCTCTCCCCTATGTGCTGTGTATTGCAATGAACCCTGGTGCTCAGCTGTCCTTTTAAAACTGAAGGAGGTGATCAGGTGCACTTTGCCTGTATCATCCTCTGGTCGCCGTTATCCCTGGTAGACCATGAGTGTTTACAGTGAGGGACTCCACCCTGCCTCCAGCCTACGACAATGGCTCATTTAACAAGATCAGGCTGGCGGCTGAGCCAACCCAGCTTCTATTGTTTGGGACGATGGTTGCCAGCAGCAGATGTTTGTCATCGCCTCAGCTCCCTGCTGTCTTTGAGCTCCATCTGCCATGAGCTCAGGCACAGCTGCCAGAACTACCCCATTGCCCTCACCCTTCCACCTCCAACGGAGGCTGGGCTCCATGTATCTGGGCCTGTTGGGGAGAGTTCTATCCAGACCCAGCAACCCTGGTACCCTGATCTCTCGGAGAATTCCCTGAGTGCCTCTGTGCCTCTACATGTTGGCACATTTAAAGTGACTCCAGTCAAGGTTGTTGGGAAAGGTTAGAATTATAGTCCATCCCTTTGGCTTTGGTGGCCCAACATGTCATGATGAGGGTGTTAGACTGTACATGAGTATCACCCAGTTGAGCCATCTGCTGGTGGGTGGTGTATACGTAGCCTCCCATTGGTAGCCAAGCTATTCAGGGCCTCAGAGCAGTGGCTCTTGCCTAGTCCTGGAATGCTTTTCTATAAGGCCACTGATGTGCTGGTTCCTCATCCTTCAGAGACCAGCACCAATATTTCCTCCCCAGAGAGGTTGTCCTAACTCTGTGTGTTTATAGTACATGAGCTCACATGGTGATCATGAGTTCAGCATCCTCTGTTTCCTTCACCGTGGTTGTCCAATCTGTAATTATCCTATTTATGTAATCACTTGAATCGTTGAGTAGGAGGATCATTTCTCCTAGAGTATGTAAAATGGATTCAGTGGTGGGAAGGGTGGTGGTCAGGAATGGAAGGTGGACCAGGTTGGAATTTGGAGCATTAATTTATTAAGAGATGATGAGCCCCAGAAGAGGAAAGTAGTAATAGAGAGGGAAATAATTAGCTACAGCTAAGAGACATTAAAAGCAAACCTGGTATCACCATGGTTAAAGTGCTCAACGGTTAACTAAGTTTCTGGGGTTCAAACCCACCAGCTGCTGTGTGGAAGGAAGATGTGGCAGAACACTTTTGTAAAGATTTACAGCCTTAGAAAATCTATGGGGCATTCTACTCTGTCCTGTAGAGTTGCTGTGAGTCAGTATTGACTGAATGGCACTGGGTTAGGAGCTTTTAAAAGGAGCCCTGGTGGCACAGTGGTTAAGTGCTTGGCTGTTAACCGAGAGTTTGGTGCTTCAAAGGTCCATCTAATCACTCACTGGGAGAATAGACTTGGCAGTCTGCTTCTGTAAAGGTTACAGCCTAGAAAACCCTATGGGGCAGTTCTCATCTGCCCCATATAATGTTGCTATGATTCCAAATCAACTTGAAGACCCACAACAACAATAAGAAGTTTTAAGGTGGTAGATGGGAAGAAGTGATGCTTATGCATTAGGACTGAGAAAAAGAGAGGATGACGCCCAGGTTTCTAAATTGGTATTTGAGTGGATGCTGGTGACTTTAACTGAGAATGAAAAATAGATTTGAGAAGAAAGATACTGAGTTTGTTTGGAAATGGTGAGATTTTGGCTCTTGCAGGAGACCTAGTGGAGATCTGGATCGAGGAGTCTGATTGAGGGCTCATCATCTGGGTGATGGTCCCTGAAGCCATGGGGATGGAAGGTGCTTTCCTGGGAGAATGGCAGAATGAGAAGATAAGGAGATTGAGAATTAGGGCAGCTATGTATCCTATTGGACTAGGACGCTCTGTTGTTCCACATAGTTACTGGTAGCTCTCCCTGTCACTCTTAGTATGTGCCAGTTTGGGCCATAAATTAAGTGGTCTTCCTGCCCAGGACAGGAGGCTGGAGAAATGACAGTTTACAGGAGGGCTGAGGAAGAGTTCACTAGAAGACTGACAGGGAACAGAGGGTTATGAGGCAATCAGAAGAGTGTGGCATATAATGGTGGACAAGGAAAGGTCATTTCAAAGACAAGAAGAAACAACCATGCCAAATGGTGAAAAATGTAAAGTCACATGTTGTTGTTGTTGTTGTTATATGCCGTCGAGTCGGCCCTGACTCATAGTGACCCCTCCTTGGGTTTCCGAGGCAGTATCACTACGGAAGTAGGATTGCCCAACCTTCCTTCCGAGGAGTGGCTGGTGGGTTT
>NW_006921648.1:5317270-5319620 GCF_000298275.1 Orycteropus afer afer
TATGGGGAGGAAGTGGGCGGGGAGCTGCTGCATTGTAAATTTTGGTCAATGTCATGAGACAAAGTATATGTGAACTGCTGTATGAAAAGTGAATTTACTCTGTAAATCTTCACCCAAATCCTAATAAAACAAACAAACAAACAAACTCATTGCCTCGGAGTCAGATCTGACTCATAGCGACCCCTCTTTGGGTTTCCGAGGCAGTATCACTACAGAAGTAGATTGCCCAGTCTTCCTTCTGAGGAGTGGCTGGTGAGTTTGAACCACCAGCTTCTGGTTAGCAGTCGGATGTCTTGGCACCATGCCACCAGAGCTCCTTTCAGCTCTTTAAGGTGGTTGTTGTTATGTGCCATCGAGTTGGCCCGACACACAGCGACCCCTCCTTGGGTTTCCGAGGCAATATCACTACGGAAGTATATTGTCCAACCTTCCTTCTGAGGAGTGGCTGGTGGGTTTGAACCGCCAGCCTTTAAATGTATAGATGCAGGGGGCCACATCTTTCTCCCACTGCAGCCACTGGATTCAAACCTCTGGTTTTTCTGTTGGCAGCCAGGCTTAACCACTGTGCCACCAGGACTCCTCTAAAGTCACATAAGGACTTGGATATGTCCTTATATAAATTTCTTGGATTTAGCTACAAGGAAAGGATTGATGGTACTGTAGTGGCAGGGCTGGACAGATTGCAGATAGCGGTGGATTTGAGGGGTGGATGGAAGGTGAGAACATAGATACAGGTTTGCTAAGTTATGTTACGAAAGAGAGGAGTGATTTGAGATGAGTAGGCAGATATGGGCATGAGATCAAGAGAGGACTCATTGGTGAGAGATAGCAGAGTATGCTAAATACTAGAAAAGGGACTACGGGGTGTGATGGTAGGAAGTTCAAGAGAGACCATCCCTATTTGATGGATCAGGGTTCCCTCAGGAGCACTGATCTTTCCCACTGAAGCAGAAGGAAAACAGAAGTTTGGGTATAAGTAAGATCATAGGTTTTATGACAGAGATTTGGAGAGTGTTCCTGCCTGTTGGCGTTCATTCTCTCCTCTGAAGTAGGAGACATCTGAGAGGTGGGGGAGGTTGAAGATATGGGGAAAGTAGATAAGGCCTAAAATAACCATTATGGAATCTGGAGAAGGAATTAGTTCACTCAGAAGACAAGCATTGAGTACCTTCTGTTCTCCAAGTCCTGGGAATCAAAGAATGAATAAAGTCGTTCAAATGGACGTCCAGGTGGGATTTCCATTCTCCTTGGGAAAGGAATAACAAATATGAAGGAAACTGCACTAATCACCATGGAGGCAGTAGACTCCCCCCCCCCCAACTTAGCCTGTTGCTGGTCTGTGTGGTGTGTGAGTTTCTTTATCAGAACACAGTAGTTGGGTCCAGACACAGATAAATGGGGAGACAGAAGGGCAGAGGACTCTGTGCACAAGGAGACTAAAGAAGACACAGGTTTGTAGGAATAGTAATGAACTCAAGTTCAGCATCTGAACTCCACCTATTGGATGCCAGACACTTTCTTGGGTCATGGAGTTCAATTCAGGCCCTGACTCAACAGCACACAACAGCAGCAACAACAGCATTCGCTTGTAGGATGGATCAGTTTTCTTTACTTATTCCTCTGGGGCCTATGCAGTCTGTTTGCTTGGCCAACCATGGGCATTGGTATCCAGAATAGGCCTGTATCAAGTGCTATGATCCCAGTAGATAAAAGTCCATCATGGCACCAAGCCCCACCTTGCTGGGTTCCTGCTCTGGTTGTTTACAAGACACACGCTATTGGCACCCCTGTTGCATTGCAGATTCCATTAGGGCAGAGCGCATGTCTGTCTTGTCCAGTGCTATCTTCTGAAGTAGGAGGTCTGCAGACTTCCTCTGTAAAGGGCCAAATTGTAGGTCTTTCAAGCTTTGTGGGTCCTGTAGTCTCTGTGGCAATTATTCAGCTCTTTTCTTACAACATGGAAGCAGTCTTGGACAATATATAAACAAGTGGGGGTGCCTGTGTTCCCATAAAACTTTATTTAAGGACTCTGAAATTTTATCTCAATTTCCTATATCACAGAACGTTCTTTTGTTTTTTATCCCAAACAATTAAGAAAATGCAATGATCACTCTTAGCATGGGGGTCGTACTAAAACAGGAGGTAGAGCAGTAGTCTATGGGCCATAGTTTTTCTAACTCATGTTCTGAACATGGCAGGGTGCCTGCAACATAGTAAACACCCAGCTGATGTTGTGGAAGAAAGGAAGGGAGTAAGGGGCATGGGTTGTGCAAAAACGACATGGAGGCGGTATCCTCTAACCTCCTCCAACCTCACAAGGGGGAAACAGAGTCACTATCAACAATCCAAA
>NW_006921648.1:5319750-5323030 GCF_000298275.1 Orycteropus afer afer
ATTCATTACTTATCTGCTAGGTTTGATAATTCGTTGCAGTGGCCACACACAATTCACAGAAAATGCTTAGGATTATGGGGTTTATTAGGGAAGTAACAGGCTACAAGTCAGGCTCAGGAACTCTTTCAGGATACAACTCTTTATCAGGTCAGTCTCCCCTCTGCTATGCCCTCAGGCACACCTCTCTGGCCCTTGGCCTCTCAGCCTGGCCTCTGCCCAGCTCAGCCAAATGTTACAAAGCTCTTTTAGCTCTGCTGATAGGTACACCTGGGTGCACCCGACTCTTGTGTGCAAGCAAGCCTCTTGCCCCAAAGCACTCTGCTTTCTCACTCTTTGGGCCGGTAAGCTCACTGCTCTGTTTTTTGCCTCTGCTCCACCACCGCTGTCTCTCAGCTGGGCATCTCTGCTGGGTGTCTCTGCCAAGGAGGTCTAGTGCAAGGGTCTTGGGTCCAAGGACACACTCCACTCCACCTGTAGCTCTCCTCTCTTGATGGCAGTGAGGTCCCCTCTTCTGCCTCTAAAACCAAAAAACCAAACTCACTGCTGTTGAGTCGGATCCGACTCATAGTGACCCCTCCTGGGGTTTCCGAGACAGTATCTCTTGGAAGCAGATTGCCCAATCTTCTGCCCAATCTTCCTTCTGAGGAGTGGCTGGTGGATTTGAACCACCAGCCTTCTGGTCAGCAGTCAAATGCCTTAGGCACTATGCTACCAGAGCTCCTCTTCTGCCTCTAGAAGGGCTCGTTTTAAGCTTAGCAGAATGACAAAACTAACCAACCCCCACATTAGAGTTCCATACACCGTATTTGTGTGGTCCCACCCAGTCATTTGGTGAGAGTCATAAAGACCATGGCTAGGAAAGCCATACCAGGTAATTCACTGCACCACAGGGTGCTTTGCATTTTCTTCTTCTTGCAGAGTGGCACCAAGAGCAGCATCAAGGATTCTGACTCGTAGAGACCCCTCCTTGGGTTTCCCAGGTAGTATCTCTATACAAGTAGATTGCCTGGTCTTCCTTCCGAGGAGTGGCTGGAGGGTTTGAACTGCCAGCCTTCTGGTTAGCAGTCAAATGCCTTAGGCACTATGCCACCAGAGCTTCTAACCAAAGATTGGGTGTCACAAAACTGTGGCCCTTCTTTTGCTGAATAGTGTGACATTGAGCCCATCACTCTATTGCTTCTTGCCTCAGCAATCTCATCCATGTAATGGGCAGAAGACTAGTTTCATTAAAGGATGTGAAAACACCTTCAACTTTTAAACCCACTTATGAAGGCATTACCTTGAGCAGAAGGGGTGCAAGCGATCTAGGAAGGTGTAACTCTGAGAAGGCAGTATTTGGGCAGTGGCCAGCGTGGGCTCAGCTGCAGAGGCAGCAGTTTTCCAGGAGTGAGCAGGAGGCTTCGCCATCTGGTGCCCGAGAAGCATGAGAAGGCTGCCCAGTAAGCTGCTGACACATGTTGGGCTGAGTTTTAAGCTTTCTCTCAAAGACGCAGTCCCTGGAGAAGAACATCATGCTTAGTAAAGTAGGGGGTCAGGGAACCAGGGGAAGACCCTCAACAAGATGGATTGACACAGTGGCTGCATCAGTGGGCTCAAACGTAGCAGTGATTGTGAGGATGGCACGGGACCGGGCAGTGTTTCGTTCTGTTGTAATGTAGCATCGTTCTGTTGTATGTGGTGTAGCTGTGAGTCGTAACCGACTTAATGGCACCTAACAACAAGCAAAAGAAGCCTGCGATACGGGTTTCACTTTCCATAATTTTGGTTAATGTTCCAAGAAGGTCTAGCTTTATTGTTTTTAAAGCAGGGGTTTTATGGTGGTATGGATGAGGTACATCTCAAACCTTTAGCGGTATGACAGCCCTAGTTAAGCCGAAGCCGGATCTCATAAACTTGGCATCGTTTTCCTTTCCTCTTTGTCACACATCCTTTGCAAGCTGCCATGCAGTCTTGGGGACACAAAGTACACCGTGTGTCTTTTCTTTCTGTCACGAGGCCGTCTGTGGCACAATACTGATTTCTTTTCCATCTTGTTTTCTTTGTCTGCCTGGGACAAGTGAACTCATGGAAGGTACCACGACCCTCCTAGAGAAACAGCATGGCAGGCACAATGGGTTAAGTGATTACCACCAGTGATTCTGTACCAACTGTCAAAGTCCAGACTATTACTATGAGGAGGGAGAGGGATCTGGTGGTCTTTGTATTTTCCTTTAGGCAGAAGGCTCCTGTTCTGTTTGGGAACTTTAAGGAGAAGCAGCATTTCTGTTCCCTGCAGTCCTCCTCCTTCCTGTCACTCTCCACCCCGAGATGTTTCCCTCTCGCCTCCATTCATCTCTCTTGATTGGTTTTACTTCTCTTCTTCTAAGATGTTGCTACATTTGCTTGTAAAGTTTTGTTTATTCATTGGCACTTGGTTGAAAGGTGCTGGACCATTAATCTAACTATTCAAGGTTAAGCACGCTTTCTGCTGAAATTGCCTTTTAAGGAACAGATTTCAAGGTTCTGCAAGAGTTGATGCTACCTCATTTTTGACATTTCAGCAATGTATCCTGTTTGAAATGTGATTTGAATCCAATCATCATCTTATTTGTGGAGGGAGATAAAAATAATATACAAATATTGCAGTAAAATTGCATCACCTCCCATCCCCCACTCCAGCCGTCTCATACGTTTCAATTCAGTTGGGATTTGCTAGGGTGGCACTGGGCTATGCATTCCTACTCTCTTTCTTCCATTTGTCTGCCTGTATGTATTTCCCTCCCAGAAGGCTTAAACATGTGTCCTTCATATCTAACATAAGTTGTGCAGGGTTTCCAAAGAGGCTATGTTGAAGGGAGGTAGCTTACATGATTACTTTTATGTCTTACGGTAGAATGACAGGGCAAGAAGGATTTAAGAGGTCATGTGCTTCACCTAGTTATACAATCAGAGCATTATTTCTTTGAAGGCGCAAATGAAGGCGTAATCTTCCAGGCTTCTGCCTCCTCATCTTTGGAAGCATATGAATAAGTTTCTAAGTGCCTCCCTAGCTAGTCTTTGGAGGTGGCATTTTCATGATAGGCCAGGGCAGTGGAGTGTGTTGTTTCTCATGAGACCACAGCTCCTACATAGCACCGGGTGGCTCCTTTTCAGCTCATGTCTGGAGATGCTTGTTTTTTAAGTGAAGAGGACCCCCCCCTTGAGAAGGAGGCTGCAGGGGCTGGTGCCAAGCAGCCTTTCTTAATCATCTCTGGCCCTGAGACAGTGCCCATTTATGTGTAATCTATGGCCAAACCTGAGC
>NW_006921648.1:5324015-5326799 GCF_000298275.1 Orycteropus afer afer
CTGTTGAGTCAGATCCGACTCAGCAACAAAAAATCCACTGCTTTTGAGTAGGATCCGACTCAGGGACACAGACTATATATAGCCTTCAGTCTTCAACAGTAAGTGCTTCAAGTCATCCTCACTTCCAGCAAGCAAAGTTGTGTCATCTGCATATCACAGGTTGTTAATGAGCCTTCCTCCAATCCTGATGCCCTGATCTTCTTTATATAACCCTGCTTCTTGGGTTATTTGCTCAGCATAAAGATTGCACAAGTATGGTGAAAGGGTACAACCCTCACACACTCCCTTCCTGATTTTAAACCAGGCAGTATCCCTTTGTTCTGTTTGAACAACAGCTTTCTGGTCTGTGCACAGGTTCCTCATGAGTGCTATTAAGTGTTCTGGAATTCTCATTCTCTTAATGTTATCCATAATTTGTTATGATCCACACAATCGAATGCTTTTACACAGTCAATAAAACACAAGTAAGCATCTTTCTGGTATTCTTTGCTTTCAACCAAGATCCATCTGACATCAGCTATGATATCCCTTGTTCCACGTCCTCTTCTGAATCCAGTTTGCATTTCTGGAAGGTCTCTATCAATATACTGGTGCAATCATTTTTTAATTGTCTTCAGTAAGATTTACCTGCATGTGACATAAATGATATTGTTCGATAATTTCCACATTCTGTGGCCTTTCTTTGGAATGGGTACAAATATGGATCTCTTCCAGTCAGTTGGCCAGGTAGCTGTCTTCCAAATCTTTTGGCATAAGCAAATGAGTGCCTCTGTTTGTTGAAACGTTTGTTGAGTGGCATCTGTTTGTTGAAACATCTCAATGGATATTCCATCCATTCCTGGAGCCTTGTTTTTTACCAATTCCTTCAGTGCAGTTTCGACTTCTTCCTTCAATACCATTGGTTCTTGATCATATGCCACCTCCTTAAATGGATGAACATCAACCAATTCTTTTTGGTATAATGACTCTGTGCATTCCTTCCATCTTCTTTTGATGTTTCCTGCATCATTTAATATATTGCCCATAGAATCTTTCAGTATTGCAACTCAAGGCTTAAATTTTTTCCTCAGTTCTTTCAGCATGAGAAATGCTGAGCGTGTTCTTCCCTTTTGTTTTTCTAACTCCAGGTCTTTGCACATTTCATTCTAATAATTGACTTTGTCTTCTCTAGCTGCTCTTTGAAATCTTCTGTTCAGCTCTTTTGTCTTGTTGATTCTTCCATTTGCTTTAGCTATTCTCAGTTCAAGGGCAAGTTTCAGACTCTCTTCTGACATTCATTTTGGTCTTTTCTTCCATTCCTGTCTTTTTAATGACTTTTTGCTTTCTTTATGGATTATGTTCTTGATGTCATCCCACAATTCCTCTGGTTTTCAGTCATTGGTGTTGAGTGCATCTAATCTGTTCTTTAGATGGTCTCTAAATGCAGGTGGGATATAACCAAGGTCATATTTTGGCTCTTGTGGACTTGTTTTAATTGTCTTTAGCTTCAACTTGAACTTACATATGAGCAAGTGATGGTCTGTTCCACAGTCAGCTCCTGGCTTGCTCTGGCTGAAGATATCAAGCTTCTCCATTGCCTCTTGGCACAGATGTAGTCAGTCTGATTCCTGTGTACTCCATCTGGTGAAGTCCATGTGTATAGTCGCCGTTTGTGTTGTTAAAAAAGGTATTTGCAATGACTAAGTCGTTGGTCTTGCAAAATTCTACCATGCAATCTCCAGCGTTATTTCTGTCACCAAGACCATATTTTCTAACTGTTGGTGATTCTCCTGGTGGCATAGTGCCTAAGGCATTTGACTGTTAACCAGAAGGCTGGTGGTTCTAACCCATCAGCCACTCCTCGGAAGGAAGATTGGGCAATCTACTTCCGTAGAGATACCTCCTTGGAAACCCAAGGAAGGATCACTATGGGTCAAAATCAACTCCATGGCAGTGAGTTTGGCGGTATTTTTTGTTTTGTTTTGTTTTTATCTTTTGGGGGGAGGGAGGGTGATTCTTCTTTGTTCCCAACTTTTGCATTCCAATCACAAGTGTTAATTAACACATCTTGATTGCATGTTTGGTCAATTTCAGACAGCTTGTTGTTGTTTGCTGATGAGTCAGACCTGACTCATAGCGACCCCTCCTTGGGTTTCTGAGCCAGTATCACTACAGAAGTAGATTGCCCAACCTTCCTTCTAAGGAGTGGCTGGTGGGTTTGAACCGCCAGCCTTCTGGTTAGCAGTCAAGCGGAAGTTGGTAAAAATCTTCAATTTCCTCATCTTTGACTTTGGTGGTTGGTGTATAAATTTGAATAATAGTAGTATTAATTAATCTTCCTTCTAGGTATGGATATCATCCTATTACTGACAGCATTGTACTTCAGGACAGATCTTGAAACATTCTTTGTGAATGAATGCCATGCCATTCCTCTTCAATTTGCCATTCCCAGCATAGTAGGTCATATTATTGTCTGATTCAAAATGGCCAGAACCAGTCCATTTCAGCTCACTAATGCCTACGATATCAACCTTTATGTGTTCCATTTCATTTTTAACAACTTCCAATTTTCCTCGATTCATACTTTGTATATTCCATGTTCTGATTATTAATGGATGTTTGCAGCTGTTTCTTCTCATCTTGAAACATACTACATCAGCAAAGGGAGGTCCTGAACACTTTACCCTATCCACATCATTGAAATCGGCTCTACTCTGAGGAGGCAGCTCTTTCCAAGTCGTATCTTGAGTGCCTTCCAGCCTGAGAGGCTCATCT
Organism: Orycteropus afer afer; assembly: GCF_000298275.1. Classification (NCBI taxonomy): domain Eukaryota; kingdom Metazoa; phylum Chordata; class Mammalia; order Tubulidentata; family Orycteropodidae; genus Orycteropus; species Orycteropus afer. Next base: position 5,326,770 of record NW_006921648.1, read on the forward strand.
TCTGGCACTATATCAGACAATGTTTCAGGG
>NW_006921648.1:5327244-5328512 GCF_000298275.1 Orycteropus afer afer
GTTAGTCACCCCCTCCTCTAATTTTCACTTTTTTAATTTTATTTTTTAATTGTGATTTGGGTGAAATTTTACAGGGCAAATTCGTTTTCTGTTCAACAGTTCATACACATTCTTTTTCGTGACATTGATTGCAATCCCCACACTGCAACAACTCTCTTCCCACTTCCTCCCTTTGATTATCATTTCCTTGTGTCTGCCTTTCACATGCATTCCTGCCCTATAAACTGTCTCCCTGTGCAAATGCTGCCCTTCTGAAATCCCATAGTTTATTGTTCTAAGGAGTGCATTTCCCTGGTGTAATTGTTCAGCTCCTAGGCCTGTCTATTGCATGGCTAAAAGTTAACAACAGGAGTGAGTTCAATTCCAGGCCCAAAGGGGGACTAAGGGCCATGGTCTTGAGAGTTTCACCAGTCTCAATCCAACCAATAAGCCTGATCTTTTTTATGCTTTTGAGTTTTGTTCCGCGTTTTCTCCCACTTTATCCAGGATCTCCAATTTTGATCCCTTTCCAAGCAGATGGCTTTGGTAACTGGGCACTATCTAGTTCTTCTGGTCTCAGGGTCATGTAGGCTGATAGTCCCTTGGACTAATTGTTCCCATGTGTGTTTGATTTCCTTCACTTTTCTTTGCTCCAGATGAGGAGAGACCAATAAATAGTTTTATCTTATATGGTCACTTGCAAGTTTTTAAAATCTTAAGTCAAGTGCTTGGTCTTGACAGCAGAGGGTTCTTGGAAGCAACCACTGGCTTGCGGTTATAACCCTTATCACATTGTTCACCTCCTGTAATGAATCAGATCCCTGATGTCCAGTGGTCTCAGGGAAGCTAAGATGCACATCTTCCCTGTGCCATTTTCAAATCCGCTCAGCACACCATGTAAACTTTTGTTCTCATTGAAAAATTGCTTTCACCATGAAAGTCTTGCTTGTGCAGGAGGAGCTGTCATAGATATGTGGGGACTTGGTTAGGAAAGAAACTTAAAGAGAGAAGTCTAAAAAATAAAGCCATCAGCAACAACATAAACTCAAGATATTTGAGATGATAACTCTGCTTAGAGGCTCATAAAATAGCCACCAGCTCAAGGTTATGTGAAACAAAGTAAATAGCATGCATTGCTGTTATTTAAACTGTCTGATTATTGTGTTTTTGACCATACTGCACTTGGTATGCTGTTCTCCCTTAGAGCCAGTTATGTCGGTTGTTAGGGTGTATGAAGAGCATCTATCATTTCTTCAGCCCACAGGCCATCCCCTCTCCTTCCTAGAAGA
>NW_006921648.1:5329573-5330816 GCF_000298275.1 Orycteropus afer afer
AGTAGCTCCAGAAAGTCTGGATTCCATGAGAACTTGAAATGCTCTTTCACATTTTCCTCCATTTGATTAGGATTCTTCCATAGAATCTGGCCAGAATGTTCAGTAATGATAGCCAGGTACCATCTAGTTCTTCTGGTATCATGGGAAAGGAGCTATTTGTTCGTGGAGGCCATGCATTCCATTTCCTCCTGCTATTCCTGACTCTGCCTCTTTCTCAGCTGCTCCAGGTGAGTAGAGGACAAATGTTTCATCTTGGATGGCCACTTGGACACTTTTAAAACCCCAGCCCTACCCGATGGACTATGGTCTTTTTTTTTTCCCCCTTAGGCCAGCTTGGTTTTCCATTTTTTGTTGCTTGTACTCAAAAGTTGCAGGATGCTCACTAACACTTCCAGATCATGGTGAGGGGAGGAGCTGTAAAATCTGCACACTACAGTGACTTAGCTAGGAGATAGCCTGTCTTTCTTCTTGGAACCCATTTTCCTGTGTTTCTGCAGGCACTGAGAGGGGAAAGGGAGAAAGGGAGAGTAATGAAAATATTGAGCAGCGCACCCACAATTCTGCACGTATTATACTTGTGTTGTGATAGGCTGCACAACACTCGATTGTCACCAGATACCTTGTTGTTTCAAAGACTGCTCGATCATTAAACTACATCACATTTTTTTTTCCTTGATAATGCTCAGGAAAATGAGATCATTAAGTACATCAGCATGAAAGCAGGCACCTGGCTTTTGAGATACTAGATTTCTCTACTTCTTTTCCCTCAGTGGCTTGATTTCATAACTCTAAAGTGGAGGCCCACTTAGTCCAATTACTCTTCTAAGAACCTGCTCTGTTTTGATCTTGGATTCCTCTAAGTACGCAAGGGTGTGTGGATGGCGTATTAATCAGTATCTGAAATGGAATGACAAAAGTAAATAGGAGATGGTTTTTTTCGGTGCTTATAAATGACAGGCATCCTGCTGAACAATTCAGCTCAAGCCTGAGCTGCCAGGCACATGAACAGTGACCACAAGGCTCAGGACTCTGAAGCATGAGCCTGCACCCTGGAGAAATCAGCCTGTGGACTAGGAAGACTACTTGTGATAAAAATTGATGCTACTTTCCCCGGCTTTGGGACCGTGGGATTGGACCTCTTCAGGCTACTTACGTGTCCTGCTGTCTGAGTCACCGTCTCTGCATCTGGCAGGAATTCAGCAGAACTGGGGAAACTTCTGGCACTGGATGACTTGTAACCCAT
>NW_006921648.1:5332056-5436718 GCF_000298275.1 Orycteropus afer afer
TGCCCAACCTTCCTTCTGAGGAGTGGCTGGTGGGTTTGAACTGCCAGCCTTCTGGTTAGCAGTCAAGTGCCTTAGGCACTATGCTACCAGGCATGGTGTAGGAACCAAGAAATAGTCAGCATGGCTGGAGTTCATTGGACAGTGGTGTAAGCAACATGAGAGGAAGCTGGAGAGGTGGTGGGGATCGATCAGTTGGGCCTTGAGTTTTTGGTCTCGGTGCTGTTGTCGGCAATCTCCTGTGCATTGTAGGGTGTTCAGTAGCATCCTGGCTCTACCTACTATATCCCAGTACACCCTCTCCCCTAGTTGCCCCTCCAGACATGGTGAAACTCTTCTGATTGAGAATCCCCCAAACTGGACTCACCAGCCTGAAGAAGGTTGGTTTTGTTTTTTAATTGTGATTTGCGTGAAAGTTTACAGAGCAAATTCACTTTCCATACAGCAGCTCACATACACTTTATCTCATGATATTGACTGCAATTTATCACAATGCAACAGCTCCTCTCCCCATAATTACCTCTTCCCTGTGTCCTTCCCTCCCATGCACTCCTGCCCCCTGAGCTGTCCCCCTGTGCATACACAGCCCTTTGATTCTCCCATGATTGATCTCTCCAAGGATTGTATCTACCTAATGTAAATGTTCAGCTGATATGCCTGTCTTTTGTTTGACTGGAAGCCACAAGAGTGGGTTCAATTCCAGACCTAAAGGGCCTCTAGGGGCCATAGTCTCAGTGGTTCCATCAGGTTCCATCAGACCAAAGAAGGTTGGGTTGTATTCTTCATTCCATTTAATGCTACTGGAAGATTTTAGCCGGAGATTTGATTTATATTTTTAAAAGATCACTTTCTCTGCTGTGGAGACATGAATTGTAGGAGGGAAAAAGTGGAAGGGGGTGGGGAAGGCCAGAGGCTTTCACAACCTCCCAGAGAGGGATTCTGATGTCCTGATGAAGGGTGATGACCATGGAGCAATATCCAGAGGACAGGAACATTCTGGGCAAAGTTAGCAGAACTGATTTATGTACTGGATGGACCAGCAGATGATGAAGGAGACTTCTGACTCTTGAATAACCAGTGAGACGCTGCTCTGGTTCTCAGAGAGCACACAGCATCGGGGACACAAACATCCATATTATGTTCATGGGATGGGCAGCGGCAAGGAAAGAGTGAACTGCTCTTTCAAGAGAAGTCAGAAAGGTTGTCCAGAGGCTTTAAAAGCGTTTGAGGGATAAGTAGGATTTCTCCAAGTGGAGGAGGAGCTCTGTTTTCTGGTCTATAAAAAGGGGAAGCCACAGGAAGTAATCCTTCTTCAATATTTCATACTGCTGTCAAGAAGCATGATGTCTGGAGTGACTCTGCCCCAAGCCCCAGGATGAGTGGTCATCTGGGGCCAGCTTCCTCCAAAGTGTTGTCTTTCAAAAGACCGTATTCTAAGTTGCTTCTCCAAAGCAGCATTTTACTGGTCAACACTGAGTGATTATGATGTTTATAAGTGTCTTAACTTAAAAAAAAAGGCCTTGTGCCTTATTTTGTGGTTGCTAAACTTCAGAGAAGTGTATTTCATAAGAAGGGCAGGTATGTGGTATTTCTAGAGAATTATTTGGTTTTTGAACCCTGTGGTTACTTTCATGGTGTTTGGACCATGTTGTTACTTGTTTTGGGGACCATGTTGTTACTTGTTTGTTTTGGGACCATGTTATTTGCTTGTTATTGGAACCATGTTGTTACTTGTTTGTTTTGGGGACCGTGTTGTTACTTGTTTCTTTTGGGGCCTGTGGTAGTTCAGTTTCTGTGTCAACTTGGCTGGGCCTGGTTGAGTGGCTGGGCAGCTGGATGTAGTATTCCCCATGATGAGACTGGTAATCAACTCCATGGTGGAATCTACTGTGAGGAGCTGAGGAGCTGCCTTAGGGATGTGGTCTGCTTCCTGGATAGAAGGAGAAGGCTTGGTGGGGAACAGTCTCTAGCTTATGGCATGCTTGGACCCTGCATGTAGCAGTGTCATTGTTCAGCAGCCTATCATGCTCTGCCGACCTTGGGACTTACAATGGACTTGAATTAATGGCCTGCCATGTGGTTTGGCATCAGGACTGTGTCTTTTTACTCGTCAACCTTGAGCTTCTCAGCCTCAGCAGCCAGCAGCTGTCTGAGTGAAGAAACACCTCTAGCTTCAGTGGGCCAGGAGCTGCAGGCAGAGCTGAAGCCGAAGGCTGAGGAACTTCCACCCATCCCCCAGAGCCTGGCACTTTGAACTTCAGACTTAAAGCCTCAAAACTGTAAGAGAATAAACTCTTGTTTGTTCAAGCCATCCCATTTGTGGTATATTTCTATCAGAGCAGCACTAGGTAACCAGAACAGGGACCATGTTGTTACTTGTTTGTTTGGGGGACCATGTGATTGTCCTGTAGTCTGCTCTGACTCCTGGTGACCTCGTGCGCCCCTGAATAGAAGTTGCCCAGTCCTGCACCGTCCTCATGATCTTTGGTGTGCTCAAGCCCACCGCTGTGGCCACTGGGTATTTTGAAGGACTGCCAAAGACAGAACTCCTCTTCTAGCTCCATATCATACAGTATTCTGTTGTGATCCATTGGGTTTTCATTGGCTTCTTTTCTTCCTTGTCTCTCTTAATCTGAAAGGTCCGCTGAAACCTCCCCGTCATGGCTGCCCTATTGGCATTTGAAAGACTGGTGGCATAGAGCACTTAAGATACATCAAATCCTATAATTAATAATAGTTACAGTTTTAGTAATAAACCAAGAAGTAACAAATTCTAGCTCATTCATTTGAACTTCTAGAACAATAATTACTGCTCCCATTTGTGTGAAGAAAAGAAAAAACAGTTAAATGTAAATGCCGTCATGTTCCATTCTCTCAGAAATGTCAAAATATATGGTCTTGACTGCATGTGGTAATATCTCCTTTGCACTCAGTGCTGTGGGACTTTCCCCTGGGACTAATAGACTACCCTAATGAGATGCAAATGGGGACTTGGAGTAGGTGGTATCTCATAAATACATGGGGACACTCCAGGTGGGGACCTTGAGAACTAGATGGTATGCTAAATTCCTTCCTACCTCTGCAAGGATTAAAAGGCATCCCTCAAATTGACAAGAAAATTGGATAATAAATTAATTGTTTACAGTTGGTAAACATATGTGCAATTGAAGTTACACGTCATGGGTGTATTTAAACCGTTTGATCCATCTTCTTCTGCCATGGAAGAGGAATGGACTAGAGTCTTTTGTAATTGCCTATTTGAAGCTGCGCACTAAATCAGGCATGCAACTCCTGTCTTCCGATATTAACGGATATTGGGGAACAGACTGGGGACACAACCAGGTGGGGATAGTGGAATAAATTGAACACTCTGCTTCACTTATACTTCCCTTTCAAAAATGCCTTTGGGAGGTTTTACCTATGAGTATATTTTGAAGCCAAGTGCAGTTTGTGCTTTGAGTGGTGGAGTTGGTGTGGTTTTTATCTTACCATATGTAGATGCATAGGAGTCCCTGGGTGGTGCAAACAGTGAAGTGCTCAACTGCTAGCCAGAAAGTCGACCGTTCACGTTCACTCAGAGGTACTTTGGAAGAGAGACATGGTGCCCTGCTTCTGAAAGGTCCTAGCCTTGCCAACTCTACATAGCAGTCCTACTCGACACATACAGGGTTGCCATGAGTCACAAGGCAGTTAACAACAATAGTAACAACAACAAAAAGTGAATGCATGAAATATCACAGTAATTCATTTATCTAATCAAATTTAATGGTGCTGAGGGTGGAGTTATCAGTTTTAAGAAATACAAACCCAACTAAGATTTTGTGAAAAGAGAAAGGATGGACATATTCACTCTGCCGCATACTCTGAAAACATTCGGTGGTGGGGCTTACGAATGTTAAGAACATGACGAAGGACCTCTGCCCTGGGTCATCGTGGGCACTGCTGGGATGCTCGTTATTCAGATCAGCCCAGTCCATTAGGAAAGGGGCAGCTCTGCTGATTCTATGCCCCTGCAGCCAGAGTTGCTTGCCAGTGCTTGAACCCTCATCTCCATACGTGCAAACCCTTGAGGACTCTGGGCCAGTGGGTTCTGCCTGCCCCACAAAGCCACCAAAGTGTGATCCCCTTCTCAGTTCCCTTTTAGTATTGAGAATCTCTTCTTTTTCAGAGTCCATTGCTTCTACCAACACTTTAGCCTTCTTTCCATCTTGTTTTTTCTTTTTATCCCATAAAGTCTCTGCTTGGTGAGTCTTTGGCCACCTCCTACTGCCTTCTATCCTTGGGTTTGGGTTTGGTAAAGGCGGTGACCACATGAGTAATTTACCTAATTCACTATATTTTGCTAGCAATGGAGACCTTTTACAGTGAGTTGTTAGCTGTTGCCGAGTGGGTATGCAAGTCCCGGTGACCCCATGCGCAATCCCTGGTCCTGTGCCAACCCATGATTGGATGCGGATCAGACTCCTGTGATCCGCGAGGCTTTCATTGGCTGATTTTCAGAAGTAGATCACCAGGCCTTTTTCCACAGCCCATGTGAGTCTGGAAGCTCCGCTGAAATCCATTCAGCACAGTGGCAACAGCGTGTGAAAGACGCTGGCTGGGGATTGAAGTGGGGTCTCCTGCATGGAAGGTGAGACGTCAACCACTGAAACATTGCTTACTTAACTGATCACTTCCACTGGAACTCTGTTGAGATTGAAAGGGGTTTCCTTTCATAATTATGCAAGGAAGCACGCAGAACGGGAAGCTATGGCTGCCCTGCATAATAAAGGAAGAGAAGAAACGGGAGAAGTAGCCTTTTATATTTCCAACAAAATCCTGGAAGTGTACTGAGTTTCAGAAATGGTTTACAAGACCGTACTAAACCGATGCTTCTTCTAAGGACACGTACAGTGTCCTGAGATGCAGGCAGGCATGACTGTGCATCTCAAGTGCTCTGAACATGGTACCCACTTTCAAGCCTGTAGTGTCCATTGTTCCCCTTGGAAATCCGGGATTCTGGGTTCAGATCAGGCTGTGATGTTGCTGTTTGACCTTGAGCAATCTCCTTAACGTCATAGTGTTCGTGTACTCCTGCAAAAACAACAGGGATACTCCCATTCCAGGAGTGCTGTGGAGGTTAAATAGGTTCTGAAGTGCTGAACTCAACAGATGAAAGGCTTGGAGTGGAAATTGTTTTGTTTTGAGAGGAATAATCAGGATGTGTGAATATGAGACAATTTACTGAACTGAATTATAGGTACTTGGCTGTGGGTGGGACTGGGGGAGAAAGAATATCACTTTTCGCAAAGAACTTAGGAGTTCACCCCAAAAGTTGCTGTTCAGTGCCATCAAGTAGTTCTGACTCATAGTGACCCCACGTACCACAGAATGAAATACTGCCCAGCCTCACAATCCTTGCTGTGCCTGAGCCCATCTTCGTAACCACTGTGTCAATCCATATCATTGGAGACTTTGCCTTTTTCACTGACCCTCCACTTTACCAAGCATGATAGCCTTCTCCAGGGAATAGTTCCTTCTGACAGCATGACCAAAGTAGGGGAGACGAAGTCTGGCCATTCTCACCTCCAAGGAACATTCTGGCTGCACTTCTTCCAGGATAGATTTGTTAGTTCTTCTAGCAATCCATGCTGTTTTCAATATTCTTCACTAACACCACAACTAAAAGCGTCAACTCTTCTCTCTTCCTTATTCATTGTCCAGCTTTCACATGCATATGAGGCAATTAAAAATACTATGGCACACTTTAGCCTTCAAAGAGACATCTTTGCTCTTCAGTACTTTAAAGATGTCTTTTGTAGCAGATTTGCCCAGTGCAATGCGACATCTGGTATCTTGACTACTGCTTCCATGGATGTTGATTGTAGATCCCAAGTAACATGAAATCTTTGACAACTTCAATCTTTTCTCCATTTATCATGATGCTGCTCATTGGTCCAGTTGTGAGGATTTTCATTTTCTCTATTTTGAGGTGTAATCCACACTGTAGACTGTAGTCTTTAATCTTTATCAGTAAGTGCTTCAAGTCATCTTCATTTTCAATGAGCAAAGTTGTGTCATCAGCTTATCTCAGGTTTTTAATGAGCCTTCCTCCAATCCTGATGCCATGTTCCAGCTTCTCAGATTATTTGCTCAGCATACAAATTGAATAAGTATGGTGAAAGGATACAGCCCTGATGCACACCCTTCCTGATTTTAAACCATGCAGTATTCCTTTGTTCTGTTCAAAGGACAGCCTCCTGGTCCATGTACAGTTTCCTCATGAGTACAATTAAGTGTTCTGGAATTCCCATTCTTCTCAATGTTACCCATAATTTGTTATGATCTACATAGTCAAATGCTTAATATAGTCAATAAAATACAAATAAACATCTTTCTGGTATTCTTTGCTTTCAGCCTAGATCTGTCTGACATCAGCAATGATATCCCTCATTCCGTGTCCTCTTCTGAATCCAGCTTGCGTCTCTGGAAGTTCTCTGTCAATATACTGCAGCAACCATTTTTTAATTATCTTCAGCAAGATTTTGCTTGTGTATGATATTAATTATATTTTTTGATAATTTACACATTCTGTGGGATCACCATTCTTTGGAATGGGTACAAATATGGATCTCTTCCAATCAGGTGGCAAGGTAGCTAGCTGTCTTCCAAATTTCTTGGCACAGACAAATGAGTGCCTCCATTGTGGTATCCATTTGTTGAAACATCTTAATGGGTATCCCCTCAATTCCTGGAGCCTTGTTTTTTGCCAATTCCTTCAGTGCCACTTCAACTTCTTCCTTCAGTACCAGTGGGAAAATTGTTTTTTGTGACTCTGGGAGGATGAGAGATTATGCAAAGGAAAAGAGTGAGAATAAGCAGTGAATATATGTCGCTAAGACACATTGCAAAGGAACTTTGATTTCTGGTAATATTCCTTCCCTTCAAGACTATTTTGTTTCATATGAACATACCCACTTGGGCCTTTTCCACACTTGCTGGGTATATAGACTTTTTCTCTCATTCTATTTCAGGCTTTTTGTGTTTTTATATTTTGTATTTGTGTTCCACTCCCCAAAATGTGATTCTTTTTAACAGAATAATTTAGAATTATACATAACAAGTGTTAAACTGTTTATTTTCCATGATAATCAACTGTCTTTTTAAGAAAAAAACAAAAAACAACTCTGGACATCTTCTGAGATTAGGTCATTCACCAAATGCCTGAAAAGCAAAATGGCTCAGCCAACATCCCCCATAGAGGCTTAATGGTCTATATGTCCTGGGTGAAAAGGTCAGGTGAGACCAAGACACTGTTCATTTAAGAGTCACCTTACAGTTTATCATCGCAAGATAACCAGCACTGAGGAAATTGTTACTATATAAAACCACTGTCTTTCTTGTTACATGGGAGCTCTGGTGGCATAGTGCCTAAGGCATTTGACTGCTAACCAGAAGGCTGGCAGTTCAAACCCAAGGCCACCCCTCGGAAGGAAGAGTGGACAGTCTACTTCTGTAGTGATACTACCTCAAAAACCCAAGGAAGGGTCACTATGAGTCGGATCCAACTTGAGGGCAGTGAATTTGGTTTTGGTTTTCTTGTTACATTTGGTCTTTCTCAGATCAAAGTTACTCTTGCCCTTGCTACACAGAGGGGATGAGAATCAGGGGAGTGAAGTGATTGGTCACTGGCCATTTGGTGGCTCAGGTGTTGCAGGCGATGTGCAGACCTCAGGATTCAGACTCACACACTGATCATTGCACACAGGGCATCCTGCACATGGACTGCTGGCCAGGATGAGGGGATGGCCGGGTGGCATGAGGACATGGCTTATTTCCTAAGGGTTAGACAGATTTTTTTTTTTTTTTTGTCAGAGCAATTAAAATGTTCTGAATATTAAATTAATGCAATTTTATTTTAGAAATGATGAGATATTCTGACAGAGTAGAACTTCAAAATTCACTCATGACTTCATCACCTGAATGAAACCCTATCAGAGTCCTATTACATCATTTTATTTTGTTGTTGTTTTCACTTGCTGCTGTGTTGGCTCCGACTTAGACAACCCCCTGTGCATAATGCGGCATTGCCCTGTCCGGTGCCAGGTTCATGATCTTTGCCACGTTTGCGCCCATTGTGTAGTGCCTTCCAACCTCGGAGGCCCATCTTCCAGGACTCTCTAAAAGCATTTTCTGTTGTGAGCCATAGGTTGTCATCCATTATTTTTCAGAAGTAGATTGCCAGGCCTTTCTTCCTAGTCTGTGTTGGTCTAGAATCCTGCTGAAACCTGTTCACTATGGGCGACTCTGCTGGTACTTGAAATACCAGTGGTATAGCTCCCAGCACCACAGAGACATGCAAGCTCCCACAGTACGACAGATGGACAGATGGGTAGTGTAAAGCTATGCTGTATTTCTTCTCTTATCGATACATTCTTACACTGTAATTATAATCTTGTTACCACATGGCTGCATGCCATTCTATCTTGCATAGTTATCTTGGCCTTTTCCCTATTTTTAAGATATGTAGGCTGCGTGAAATTTTTCACTCTAAAAGCAACTCTATAATGATTATATTTGCTTTAAAATTGTATAACTATATATAAGCTTATTACCTTAATATATCAATTCATACACATGGATGATTGCATTCTGGGAAATAAACAGTTTAACACTCGTTATGTATAATTCCAAATTATTTTGTTAAAAAGAATACAAAATATAAAAACACAAATAGGTTGCAATCAAATGAGAGAATAAACGCCTGTACACCACACACAACAAGCGTGGAAAAAGGCCCAAGTGGTTATGTTCATATGAAACAATATAGTCTTTAAGGTAAGGAATATTACCAGAAATCAAAGGGGAATTTCAAACAGTCATACATGTAACAATTACACATGTATAGGATTGAAAGCAGAACTTAAAAGGAAGAAGTAAGACTACTAGAAGTAAAGGGAAAAGTAGAACATTTACTCTACTTTTATAATAAAACACCTCTTTTTTAATAATTGATATAAAACTTAGACAAAACAAAAAAACAGTAAGGATACAGAGGATTTGTCATTTGACCTACGGACATTTATGGAGTACTGTATCCATATACTTTTCAAATGTACGTGGAATATTCTCTCAAGATGGACCATATCTTCTGCATAAACCAAGATTTAATACATTGAAAATTTTGAAATAGTTCGAGTGTGTTCTCTGATGATAGTGGAATTAAATTAGGAGTCAGTTATAGTGCCACTACTAACAATAATATTATCCCAAAGCCCCAATGTTTGGGTAATTAAAAAACACACTTGTAAATAATTCTTGTATTTAAAAAGATAGCACAAGGAAAATTAAAATATTTTGACATGAATGAAAATGAAAGGCAACAATACAATTGATGGATGCTGCAAAGTAGGATTAGAGGGAAAAGGAGAATATGAGTTCTATAAATGTATTTATTGCTTTAAATGTTAAAATACAATTTAAAATCCTGTGACTTTAAGAAATTGGGGGGGAAGCAAGTTAATTCCAATACAAGTAAAAAGCAAAAAACAAAACCCAAAACAAATTCAGTCATATATAGCACTGTGTGGTGTTGGATTGAAATATGGAATATCAGTATGAAATTACCTTTGTTACTGTGGATAGGCAAGAAGTCCAGATCACTTAATTGTGCCAATGCAGAACTGAACATAGACCAAGGGGCAGCTGTTTGACAACAACAAGGGGATACTTCGTGGTTTCAAATCAGGAAAGTGTGTATCAGGTTGCATCCTTTCACCACACTTATCCAATCTGTATGCTGGGCAAATAATCTGAGAAGCTGGACCATATGAAGAAGAACATGGCATCAGGAGTGGAGGAAGACTCATTCACAACCTGAGATATGCAGATGACACAACCTTGCTTGCTGAATGTGAAGATGATTTGAAGCACTTACTGGTGAAGATCAAGGTCTACAGCCTTTAGTATGGAAGACTCCTCAACATAAAGGAAACAAAAGTCCTTACAACTGGACCAATAAGCAGCATCGTGATAAGCAGACAAAAGACTGCAGTTGTCAAGGATTTCATTTTACTTGAATCCACAATCAATATTTGTTTTGGTTACCTCATGATGCTCTAATAGAAAATACCATAAATGGCATGGCTCAAACAAACAGGATTTATTCTCTTACAATTTGGAAGGCTAGAAGTCCGAGTTCAAAGTGCCAGGCTCTAGGGCCTGGGTGAAAGCCCCTCAACCTTGGGCTTCAGCTCTGCCTCCTGCTCCCGGCCCTCTGATTGTTGTTGTTGTTGTTATGTGCCGTCGAGTCAGACCCGACTCGTAGCTTCCTCTCCTTGGGTTTCCAAGGCTGAAGCTGGAGGCTTTTCTTCACTCAGGCAGCTGTTGGCTACTGATGCTGACAAACCCAACATCGACAAGTGAAAAGGCACAGTCCTAGTATGACCAAACCACATGGCAGGCTACTGATTCAAGTCCATTAAAAGTCCCAATATTGGCAGAGCATGGCAGGCTGCTGAATGAAGACTCGGCTACATGCAGGGTCCAAGAATGCCAAAAAGTTGAAGACCTTCCTGAAAGCTCTTTCTTATATGCTGGAAGCAGACCACATCCCTAAAGCAGCTACTCAGCCATTCCAGTAGATTCCACTGTGGAGCTGATTACCAATCTCACCATGGGGAATAACTGTCCAGCTGCCCAGCCACTCAAAACCAGCCGCAGCCAAGGTGACATACAACCTTAACTACCACAACATCCATGGAAGCAGCCATCAAGAAATCAAATAACTTGGTGTCACCTTGAGGACTCAGATGTGCCTGACTCAAACTACACCATTTTCATTTGCCTCACATGTGTGTGAAAGCTGGACAGTGAATGTTGTTGTTGTTGTTGTTATGTACCGTCGAGTCACATCTGACTCATAGTGACCCCTCCTTGGGTTTCTGAGGCAATATCACTACGGAAGTAGATTGCCCCATCTTCCTTCCGAGGAGTGGCTGGTGGGTTTGAACCACCAGCCTTCTGGTTAGCAGTCAAGTGCCTTAGCCACTATGCTATCAGAGCTCCTGGACAGTGAATAGGGAAGAAGAAAGATGATTTTGAATTATGGTGTTGGCGAAGAATATTGAATATACCATAGACTTGCAGAACAACACACTATCATGGAAGTACACCCAGGATGCTCCTTAGAAGTGAACATAGTGAGACTTCATCTCACTTACTTGGACATGTTATCAGGAGGGACCAGTCCCTGGAGACTGTGCCATCCTCACAGTCCTTGCTATGTTTGAGCCCACTGTTGGAGCCACTGTCAATCCATCTTGTTGAGGGCCTTCCTTTTTGTTGTTGTTGACAATCTTTACCAAGCATGATGTCTCTCTCCAGGGACTGGTCCCTCCAGACACATGTGCAAAGTATGTGAGACAACGTCACTTCTAAGGAACATTTTGTCCATACTTCTTCCAAGATAGATTTATTCTTTCTTCTGACAGTTCATGACAATTTACTGATGAGATAACAAATTCTTCAAGGGGTTTTGATCTCACCACTGGCCATGGCTGGACCACACTAGCTAATCGTGGGGATGGGCTGCAGCCCCGTTAGCCCCCTGCTCTACATCTTTGCCTAATGGTGGGCAAGGGAGAAGGAAGGCCAAGATGGCAAATGAGGAGCAACACAAAAGACCACATTTGATTCTAAGTCCTCCCTAGAGAAAGGCTGTGCATTCATTCATTCACTCATTTGTTCATTCCACAACTACTTCTTGAATGTATGCAGTCTGCCAACAGTCAAACTGATCATTTAGGGGAGTGTTCTGACACTCGTCCCCACCTGATGGTCACTGGCACAAAATGAGCTTAGTGAGCCTCCTTTGTGAAGTGGTCCCTGGCTGATAACTGCAATTGCACCCTTTGGTAGAGAAAATGAGGACAGCATTGATACTGAGGTTAGTTCTTTTCCAAACAAGAGAAAACTCAACGAGTAGTTGCATTCTCTCTTTTCTTTTATTTCTTTATATCTAAAGTGCCCTTCCACTGGAATCCAGTCTATACCTACTAAAGGGCGGTTGAAGCAATAAATATAGTCTTTATCTCCAAATGGTACCCAAAGTAGTGCTTACTTCATAGTTGTTTTAGGTTTGTCCTTGACCTTACGTATTTACAGAGAGTTGTGTCTTCTCCATCTGCATGTGTACACACACACACAGAGACACACACATCCCTTAGTGTGGATAGATTTCATGCACTTAGAAGACAATGTCAGGAGAATACATTTTATTAAGAACCATTTGCATATGTAAACAAACTTTTAATATCTAATATTATTGTTTCCTTTTTGAGCCTCTCTCTGCCTTTCCGCTCAGACTGTAGTCAGTTCTGCTTCCGTGTCAGTTCTGGCAACTCATGCACTCGTAGGTGGAATTGAAGGGTAACACAGGTATAACTGTGACTGAGGCTGGGAGCTGAACATGAGGAGGGCTTATCAAGGCTTCAGTTGATCTGGGTTTTGTGTAGTAGTACATCACATTTGCAGATGTTCAGCCCTTGCTTTCTCTGTCTGTTTATTTAGTTGTATGTATGTCTGTGTGTGAGTTGGAGGCTCAGGTGAAGACAGAGTCACAGACATTAAAGACCTTAGCTCTGGGGTCATGAAAATGACTGAGACCATCTGTCACTTTACTATAGCATCTGGACCAGCAGCCAGTCTCCCCTGAGAATGTGTTAGAAATACTTCATCACAGGCCCTGAGTCAGCCCCCCAGTCTCAGAATCTGCTTTCTGACGAGGCCCCCAGGTGATTCATGAGCACAATAATATTTACTTAGAACTGCCTGGGTTTACCCTGAGCTCTCACAACCCAAGCATCTCACTTGGACATCATGAACCAAAGTGAACTTAACCCTCTGTCAATAAAGAGTGCATTGCTTTCACTAATCTCCAAGGCATTTCTAATGAGCCCAGTGGGTTTCTAATGATGGGACTTCCAGTGAACCTGAGCGGATGCTGAAGAGGTAGGGACCAGGATGAAGGGGTGTGTTCAGTTGCAAGTGTTCTCTCCTAAAGGAACTTGGCTCTAAGAGAATGGCTTTGGCTGGAGTCTGCAGGTGCATTTTCTCGTCTGTCACATTTTATGCCAGAGAGGTTGTTAGTCACTGATTGCCTTTTCTGTGGTGACCACACATCTCAGTTTGCTTGGGGTTTACAGGTTTTCAGGGATGGTGGGCTTTTGACCTAGAACCAGGAGATGACCAGGCAAAGTAGGTTGGTTAATTATCTCATCCTTTTCTCATATTTCTATCCCGGACTAGATTTCCTAGCTTCCTACTAAGAACCTCACGTTGCCACAAAGAAGAGCAAGTCCCACCTGCATCTGACAGTGGCTTGAAGCATTGTGGTAGAGTGGGGCTCTTAGGACACCTAGGTTAGGGTGACCCCAACTGTGGAAGAGAGGAGCCTGGTGGTAGCTGCTGAAAGGGGATCTAGAATGTTAGAAGGGCCTCCCTATAGGCATCTTCTCCATCCTTGGTCTTCTTTATAGCCTCGAGGTAATTCTATAGAAAGAATCCTAAAGGCAGACATAAATGGACACTAGATATTTACAGCTGCAGAACACAGTGTTCAAGAGGCCTGCTGTGCTTTGGATGTAGCTCATGCTTTTATTATAAAACTTGATGAAGATCTTGCACTCCATAGCACAGCGATATTTATCTTTCCTATAAATACTTTTAAGACTCTTCTGATTTGTCTGCTCCCTCATGCAAAAGCAGATGGCTGAGTTTTCACCATATTGAGAGTTGTGTTTTGAGGATGGGCCATGAATCCTCTGGAGAATTGGCTTTTAAGAGTCAGTTAGTCATGTAAGTTAGGCTGCGCTGCAGCAATGTAGTGACTCCCAAATCTTAGTAGCTTCATAGGATGAAGCATTGATGTGACCGGTATGGGCTTGCTTGGTTCCAATAGTGTCTCAGGGATACAGGCTTGGAGATTCCACCACCTTGTAGTACATCATCAGGTCACAATGACAAGGGAAGAAATCATGGAGAATCATGGACCAGCATGTAAATGCCTTGGTCTGTACATGAAACTCATTGGTCTGAACTAGTCATATGACCCAACATCATACAGAGAGATATGGGGCCAGTGGTGGGTCAGTGGTAGAATTCTCAAATTCCATGCAGATCTGGATTTGATTCCCAACTAATGCACCTCTTGCATAGCTACTGCCAGTTGGTCAGTAAAGGCATATGTGTTTCTATGATACTGGACAGGTTTCAGAGAAGCTTGCAGACCAAGACTAGGAAGACAAGCCTTCAGAAAATCAGCCAGTAAAAGCCATGAGGATCTCCATGGTCCAGTCTGCAACTGATCAATGGAACTGGCAAGGACTGGGTTGGTATAAGTCAGGGGCCAATGTGACAAACCTAGCAACATCAAGAATACAACATTGGGTTCCTGGAACTCTTGTCTTCTGCTCCAGAAATGGAAGGCAAAAACCAATATGAGTAAATACTAGAAATATCTAACACTAGGAACCATTGTCTTCTTTGGACAATGAATAAGGAAGACTGAAGAAGAATTGATGCTCTTGTGTTGTGGTGCTGGTGAAGAATGCTGAAAGTACCATGGACTGCTAAAAGAACTAACAAATCTGTCCCGAAGGAAGTGCAGCTGGAATGCTCCTTGGAAGAGAGAATGGCCAGACTTTGGTCATGTTATCAGAAAGGACCATTCCCTGGAGAAGGATGTCATTCTTGGTAAGATGGAGGGTCAACAGAAGAGGGGAAGGCCCTCAACGAGATGGATTGACACAGTGTCTGCAGCGATGGGCTCAAGTATAGCAAGGATCACGGAGGTGGCATGGGACCGGGCAGTGTTTTGCTCTGCTGTGCATAGGGTCGCTATGAGTCAGAGACAACTCGATGGCACCTAACAACAACAACAACAGAAACCAAGCGATACCAAAAACCAAACTCACTGGTGTCAAGGCAGTTCCAACTCATAGCAACTCCATAGGACAGGATAGAGCTGCCCCATAGGTTTCTCAAGACTACCACACTTTTCTCCTGTGGAATGGCTGGTGGGTGTGAACTGCTGACCTTTTGATTAGCAGCTGAGTATTTTAACCACTGCACCACCAGGATTCCTTTGAAACCAAGAGGTGGGCCCTTCTGAAAAGCATGAACTCCTTTCCAAGAGTGAGATGCATTGATTTGGATTCTAGCTGCTTCCAATGTAGGCTACTCTTAAGAGTTACTCTAAGGAGTGGAATCAGGAAGTGATTTATTTAATAATGATGAATAAAACTCATATGAAATGTCAGGGAGGCCAGGTACTCTTATTACAAAATGTAACCCTTCAAGCTATTTGCAGGCTAAAATCGAAAGTGCTCAAGGGTGAGGTACTACCTATGCCTGGATACTCGTACTTTGTATAAACACATGGTATGGGAAAGGTTGGGAAAACCCAGAGGAACCAGGGGTGAAGAATGCATCTGGACAAGCCCAGTCCTCTGCTTTACAGTTGATCTTCCACCTGGAGTGGTGGGGCAAGCAGGGCTCAAAAATGCATACATCTCTCAACTCTTTGCAAGATTGTACCATCTTGCAAATGTAGTGCCATGGAAGGACATGGCTTTTGCAAGATGGCACCACTCACTCCCAAGCATTTTGGTGTATTCGGATGTTCAGTCCTTTCAGGATTTCTCTGAAGTCCTAGGATTCTCTCTACTAAGGTGACACCCATTCATTTCAATGCAGCCTCCTGTCGTCTGGGGATTCCTGGCCTTCCACTGCAGTTGCTTCCTGACGGAATCAAACTCTGGCATCTTCTGTGTGCGCAGAAGACGTCAGCCTTGTGCAGAAGCTACGTGTGTAGGGCCACACTCTGTTAGCAGAATGGAAAACTGAGAGGAGGTGCTGTGGAGTCTTTGCTACAAATGATGGGAAGATATCTAATGCTTTCCTCTGGGAATGGGGACATCATGTCCTATGAGGACATAGGAAATAGAGTTACTTATTTCCTTCTATCGTGCACGCTTGTGACCTGGCACCTCCGTGGTAATAGACTTATTATGGAGGCAAAGTGAGCATGGATGGGTCTGAAAATGATGGTACGGACAGACGACTCGAGGACAGAAGTCATTCTGAGCGCCTAGTATGGTGAAGGGTGTCGGAGGGGCCCGGGGAAGGCTGTGAGAGCAGAGGCCACTCAGACCAGCAGATGTTAGAGAGAGTGTAGAATGATGGCTTGAAGCGAACCATGGCTCGTGTGTTTCTAGAAGCGCTCATATACCCTCTGGCAGCGTGACTGGGGGCATACCGAGCCTCTACTTCATGTCTGAAATGGGGATTATGATGCCTGCCCTTCCTGCTCACCTTACAGGGTTGGTGACGTTCAAATGAGGTGATGAGAGAAGTTAGAAGTGTGGGAAATGATGAGTGTTCCATAAGTGTTATGATTAGGTGTGAATGACTGGGAATAATTAAGATCATTGAGCTATATCGTATCTAAATATCTACATGTATGGCCATGTGTCTGTGTCCACACCTGTATGTCTGTGTCTGTAACTATGTCTGTCTGTCTGTACAGGCACTTTTGTCTGTTTATGTGTATATCTCTATCTCTGAGTCTATATGGTGGCACATTGGTTAGAGCACTCGGCTAAGAACTGAAAGGTCAGTGGTTTGAACCCACTCAACTGGGCATCTGCTTCCATAAAGATGACAGCCTGGAAGACCCTGTGGGGCAGTTCGACTCTGTCACGTGGTGTAACTATGAGTTGGAATTGACTTGATAGCACACAAGAAGGTATCTTTATCCATATATCTATATATGTGTGTCTAGACTTTGTCTATATCTGTACATTAATCTAAATGTCTTTATCTGTGTGTCTCTGTTTATGTATCTCCATGTCTGTTTCTCTCTGTAACTGTAAATACATATTTATCTATATCTCTACCTGTACGTTTGTCTGTCCTTGTCTCTGTCTGCACCTGTGTCTACGGATCTGTCTGTGCCTGTGTCTTTATGTCTGTCCCATTCTCTCTGTCTCTGTCTCTGTCTATACATTGATCTAGATCTAAAGGCCTGTCTACACCTTTATCTGTATCATTATTTATATCTCTAGCTTTATCGGAGGAGTCTCTGGGTGTTGCACATGGTTCATGCTTGGCTGCTGCCTGCAAGATTGGCAGTTCGAGTCTTCCCAGAGGTAACTTGGAAGAAAGACCTGGTGTTCCACTTCCAAAACTCAGTGATAGAAAGCCTTATGGAATAAATTCTATTCTTACAAACCTGGGGTCACCATAAGTTGAAATCAATTTGACAGCAGCTGGTATACCTACAAAGGAGCTCTGGTGGCATAGTTAGTGCCTAAGGCATTTGACTGCTGCCAGAAAGTTGGTGGTTCAAACCCACCAGCCACTCCTTGGAGGGAAGACTGGGCAATCTATTTCCATAAAGATTTACCACCCAAAGGGGATGGCTGTGAGTTGGAATTCACTCGATGGCGCGAGTTTCGTTTGATTTGGTATACCACACACACACACACACACACACATACACACACATTTTTTTTTTTTTTTTTTCTGTGTGGAATGCACAGTGCATTCCATCTTACAGAGTGGGGACAGAGCTGCAAAGCAGCCATCACAGATGTCAGCCTATGGTGCCCAAAGTATGCTGGCCCTCAACCAAAACCCTGTTGCTGTTGAGTCAATCCCAACTCGTAGTGACCCTACAGGACAGAGTAGAACTGCCCCATAAGGTTTCCAGGGCTGTCATCTTTACTGAAAGGAGCCCTGGTGGTGCAGTGGTTAAAGAACTCATCTGCAAATCAGAAAGGCCAGCGATTTGAACCCACTAGCTGCTCTGTGGGAGAAAACCTGGCAGTCTGCGTCTATAGAGAGGACAGCCTTGGAAACTCTATAGGGCAGCTCTGTTATGTCCTCTAGGCTCACTCTAAGGTCACTATGAGTCGGAATTGAGTCAAGGGCAACAGATTCTTGTGTTGTTGTTTTCTAATCTTTGCAGAAGCGGATAGCCACAGCTTTCTTCCCTGGAGCAGACGGGTGGATTCGAACTGTCGACCTTTTGGTCAGCAGGCAAGCGCTTAACCACTGTGCCGTCAGCCCTGCAGTCATAAAGCCTCCCAGCTCTTTGGAGTTCTCTGACCCAGAGTACGTCCAGCTGGCTGTAGGGTGACCCCTAGGCTCACGGCCCTCCCCTTTTTCTTCTCCCTGGGGAGTTCCTGTGCCCTCTCCCGTTAGGTGGCCCCCTGAGCTGCTGCCTCTGGAGCACCCCCTGTTGCAGGGGACTGCCCCTGCCTGCTAGCTGTCTGGGCATCAGCCCCACCAGGTAGCTGGCTGGGCAGCACTGTGCTCTCCTGCGCCTATCTAGTTCCTTGATTAGTATCACACTCCCTTGAACAAAGGGCAGGGCGGGAGGGAGACTGAGCTCACAGGTGATGGGAAGGGGCGGAGCTCGGTGCCTGCCTTTACGTTTGGTTCTGTCCTACGTGCAGCCCGTCAGCTAGTATTCTCCATAACCCCATTCTTCGAGTTACCTTCCTAGCTGTTGTCACAGTTTGCAGGTCTGTACTACGTTTCCCATTGGCCTGATGCATTCCCCGCCCTCTGCCACGCCCCTGAAGGTGGGGGCCAGTTTTGTTGTAGTCACCAGTGTGCACTCCCGGCTTGGCGCTTATTTGACCCGCCATAAATATCTGTGATGTGGCTCCACAAAGGCTCTCAGAAGTGCGTCCCCATGGGCCGCTTCGAACGTTAATGTTTTGTAGCAAATAGCACCCTAGGAGACACTTTGGCACTGGAAAACTTGAAGGTGGTCATCTGTTTAAAACTTGAGTGTGAGTACTGATTTGAAGTGTGTTCAACTATGTGCTACTAAGCAGATCTGTTACTCTTGAAACAAAGCAGTTTTTGACGATGATGATGATGAAACTAAGGCCTGTGGCTTAAAATACCCCGTGAAACTTTCAGCAAGGGAAGAATAGAAAGGAACGTCACCGTACGGCCCCCAGGTAGTTGTTCTGGAGGAGGGAGGGAAAGACTTCCGCAGAAGTCCTTCCAGGGACAGCCGGCTGTCGTAGCCAGCAAGGAATTCATATTCTTTGGGAGCCGTGGGAGGATCACAACGCACACGGGCCGTGCCCTTCCTGCCGCTGTTTCCTGCGCCCGCTCAGATTCTGCAGATCTGAGATAATCACTTTGTCCTTGAGTCTCCTTACTGTGCTCTTGGAAGGGTTGGGTGTAAAATCTTAGGATTCGATCCTGTTGAGAAAAACAGGGCAGGAGCCCCCGCGAAGCTTCTGGAAACCAGAGGTTCCTGCTCCCCGGACTTGCCCTTCCGACTCACCCCTGTGATGGGGCAGGAGTGGGGAGTCTTACAGGAGGGGGCTCTGCCTTAGAACCCTGCCGAGCCCTCCCCCACGCCTGGGGTTGGTTTTGGCAGCAGGCGCCTGGCAACTGTCTCTTTTCTTTTAATTGCGAGTTTGGGGCTTTGCGAGGCTGTGTGAGTGCACGTGTGTGTGTCAGACAAACAAACGGGCTTTCTCAGACAGAGGAAAATACCCCAAAGCCAGCCTTGCCATTGCAGCAGGGTGTCACTAGGAGGGGGCTGGGATGTGGGTCACACCAGGTGACACTGTCAGAGGCGGTGACACCACAGTGACTGTCTATAAAACTTCTGTGCGGTGTTTGAGCAGAAGTTTATTATGTTTTATAAAAATATCCCTGTGGTTAGTGATAACAACAAAAACCTGTAAGCCAAACTTGCATGTCTCAGTATACCTATAAGGCTAGAAGTCTGTGCTCATTTAGCTTTGGGGTCCTCTGACACGCTCCAGTCAGAGCTGTCATTGGGACCCCATTACAATGGCGTTTCCAATCACATCGTTCCATCCACATGCACAGCGAGCACCCACTGTCGTTTCTGTTACTGCCAGTGTTTTTATAGGCACTGTTTTTGTCCAATTTTCTGGTGCTTCACTATAGTATTACAGTGATTAGTATTCGTGCACCTGTATCAATAACGAGGAGCTCTGGTAGCGTAGTGCCTAAGGCACTTGACTGCTAACCAGAAGGCTGGCAGTTCAAACCCACCAGCTACTCCTCAGAAGGAGGGTTGGACAATCTACTTCCATAGAGATACCACCTCAGAAACCCAAGGAGGGGTCGCTATGAGTCAGGTCTGACTCAATGGCACATAACAACAACAACAACATATCAATAACGTTCTTTGAGAATGAAGTAGTGCTTAAAGGAAAATAAGGAGGAAAAAAAATAATTCTTCTGATCAATTACTAATAATGTTTTAAATAATAACATTGTAATTCAATATAGAAAGATTTTACAAAACAATCTTGTTAATATACATATAATCTAAGAGATACTACATTTAAGCCATTTATTTACAACTGTGTTTTTCACGTATTATTCTTTGATTAAAACTGATGATAAATATTACTCAGGTTTCTCTATGATCTGGTGGGAAGACGTGCATGGGGTATGACATGATGAGTCACCACAAGAGTGACAGCAGCCCTAGTGATTCCAGTGCCTTGGGGTGACCTGATGAAACTTCACCCCAAGGTTTTATTATCTCTTTGAGCCCCTTGTGCAAGGAGTAGAATTAAGACCAATGCATGTGCAAGTGTATGGGTGTTGCTGCCTCTAGATATGAGGTGGCATATCAGCTCATTGTCTGTTCAAAAAGAGTTAGTAGGAAGCACTGGTGTGGTTTGTCAGGAAGTGTCACAGGAACCTGCGGCCTAGACTGTGTAGGTGGAAGAGACAAGTGCCTGGAGGGGAAGGACATCCGCCTGCAAGGATCTGCCAGATCTGCATGAGTCAGGTAATCTCATCTTTTAACTGGAAATAAAATGGGCTAATTGACTGTGTTTCTGTGCTGACTTGGGGCTGAACATGTGTTGTTAGGTAGTGGTAACACATTCTTAAACAAACCAAACCAAACTCACTGCCATGGAGTGGGATCCTACTCATAACGATCCCTCCTTGGGTTTCTGAGGCGGTATCACTACGGAAGTAGATTGCCTAACTTTCCTTCTGAGGAGTGGCTGGTGGGTTTGAACCACCAGCATTCTCGTTAGCAGTCAAATGCCTTAGGCACTACACCACCACCTGCAGTCTTTGTCCAAAGGCTTTGTCTTCCCAAGGTTGGCTTTGGTACTCATGGAGCAAACCGGAAGTGTCAGGGGATTCACACCTCCAGGGACGTGCATGGAGTCCCTGAGTGATACAAACAATGGATGCACTCAGCTCTAACCAGAAGGGTGGAGGTTCAAGTCCACCCAGGGGCACCTTGGAAGACAGGCCTGAGAAATCAGCCATCGGAAACCCACTGGAGTACAGTTCTACCCTGGCACACGTGGTATCACTTTGCGTCAGAATCCACTTGACATCCACTTTTCTTCACCACCACCACCACCACCCCCCGCTTTGGAAACATGAATACTTACAGAAAGGTCTGGTGTGGGGACTCTCCTTAATTTCACACCACGAGTCACTGGCGAGATGAAGGCTGCAGACCCCATGACTTGTGCTTCAGCCCCTCTCTGTACTGGTGCCTGGAAATGATACTGCCTGCTCAGACAACAGGTCGAGATGCTGCTGGGATGGAACGAGGCAGGAAGTGATTCTAGCCCCCAAATAGTGAGCCAGCTTTGCTCTGTTACGTTTAAAAGTTGCTGTGAACAGTTAAGACTGCATTGGAAGTCAAGCTGAAGCAAACTTTTCCTTTCAGATCACAACCCATCCCAGGGTGATTTTGATAAAGTAGCCAGCTTGCATGAAAAATCTGATCAGACCGACAATGTGTACATGGAGGACGTCTGTGTGTATGTCGTCAGTGAGCACATGGCTTTGTTTTCCTTACTTATCCATCTCTGAAACCAATTTCAGGTCTGGTGACAATTTCTGAATTTCTCTATTTATAGAAAACTTTGAACTTCACAACTATTAAAAAGCCCTATTACCTACATGCAGACTGCATTTTCTATGGCCACAGAAATTATGCAATTACCACCACAAAGATTAATTACATGTGAAAATAGACACCTAATAAGGGTACTATTTATAAGTTAAAAACGAGAAGGTGAAGATGGCCTCCATTCTGTCACCTACGATAAGTCTACTGCATGCTCTCTGCTTCTACTGGTAGAAGTTCTTATGTTACTTTACATCAAACAAGCAGTTGGTTAGAAGTAAGCCTTGAACGTTGACTGATTCTCAGATGGGGTGATTAAAATCTTTTCTTAATAAAGCAGTCAAACTGTGGCCATGCCACAGTGGTCACATACCAGGGAATTTCATATTCTACCAGTTTAAAACTTCAGTCTTAGTAGAGGGAGAGTAAGTTTCCAGACAGGAAAGGATGTATGTATTGGAAAATAGTGTGGAAGGTGTTCAGGAACATAACGTGCTCGTGGGTTTTCTCTGGTCAGCCTCCGTGATCTTCAGGTACCTGCATGTTTGACTTCTTTTTTTGAAAAAATCATTGATTTCTGTTGTTGTTGTTGACAATATTCACAGCAGAACATGCACCCATCCAGCCATTTCCCCGTGTACGATTCAGTGACGCTATTGATTCCATTCTCTGAATTGTGCAGCCCTCTTGTTCTGAGTTGTTTCTCTCCTGTTCACATCAACTCACTGCCCCCTGAGTTTTCTGTTGAGTTACTGTTGTCACCTTGACCCCAAATAGATAGTTCTCAGAAGTGTACAAGGCTCAATGCAGACATTCTTTGTTAATGAAGCTGAACTATTGTTTGCATCAAAGAAAACATCGGGGATCTTTCTGGTTGAAGGTTGAAGGTTTAAAGATTATCTCAGGCAAGAGTTTCATGGGTTCACCCAGCCCCAGTGTCTCCAGAAACACTGGATTCCATAAGAATCGGAAATTCTCTTCCACATTAGCTTTTTTAAAAGACGTTTTCTTGTTCCTTCTGGGTGTTTGGTTCACAAAGCTCAGGGGCCTCCATGGGTAGCCTTTGAATCACCCCTATTGGGAAATCTTTCTGCTTTGTTAACTAGCTTCGAGTTGTCAAGTCATTGAAATTTTTTGGTGTTTACTGTGACCCATGATAAGAAATGCATTGACATGACAATCCAGTGGAGCCCTGATGGGTAAAGTGGTTAAAGTGCTTGGCTGCTAGCTAAAAAGTTGGTGGTTTGAACCTACCAGCCACTCCACAGGAGAAAGATGAGGCAGTCTACCTCTGTAAAGGTTGCAACCTTGGACACCCTAGGGGGCAGTTCTCATCTGTCCTAAAGGGTCACTGTGAGTCCAACATGACTCAATGGCAGTGTGTCAGGGTTTTCTTTGGCAACCTAGTGCGTTTACAGTAATGGCATGGACACGTCACATCCTCCTTGGACTGCTGCATTTTATTTTTTCTCAGTAAAAAATGTGTAGGATGAGAACCAACACTACTGATTTCATGACCTCTGACACATATGAGAAGCAGTGGCTTAGATGCCTCAGAAATGCTGCGTGATCATATTCACTGAGACAAACTAAACCAGTTTTGTAGTATTGACTTTGACTCCCAGCACCGCCGTGAGTGTCAGAGTAGAACCGTGCTCCACAGTGTTTCCAATGGCTGGTTTTCTGAAAGTACATCGCCAGGCCTGTCTTCTGAGGTACCTTTGGAAAGTCAGCAATTTTGAAGGAAACTTATTATGGCCTCAGAGATGTCAACCTTCAAATCACCGAGTAAAATTACAGTGAACTATGTTGTTAAGAATTTGTTGGGATTCAAAAATTGACCTTTGGCTTCTCTGTAAGAGAGGGAAAAACAGTGCTGAACATAGTAGACAACAGTAAGCAGAAAGAACAGAAACATGCTTGGTCCAGCTGTGAGTTCAGAAAGGTGCAAGTGCATGTGAGAGATGGATCTATTAATTATCCATGAAGTTCATGTCCATGAGGAGTGCTGGGGGACAAGAATTTCTCAGCTGGCTAGCATTCCACATAGCTGGTTTCAAATATCAAAAGCCCATTTGTGGCAGCACCATGCACACAGTCCAAAGAGAATAAACAAAGGGCAGTCCTTCCCTCCAGTAACTCAAGAGTTGCAGAAACCAGATACGTAGCAGGTTGGGTCTACGTTACCAGGCGCTGGAGTTCCTGAGTGGGGCAAACGGCTGTGTGCAACTGCTAACCAAAAGGCTGGAGGCTCATGTCCACCCAGAGGTCTCTCAGAAGAAGGTCTGGCCACGCTTTTTGGAGGTAGATTGCTACACCTTTCCTACTAGTCTGTCTTTGTCTGGAAGCTCTGCTGACACTGATTCAGTATCAATAGCAACACATCAGCCTTTGCTGATAGGTGGCTGGTGACTGTGTGTGAGATGCACTGGCTGTGAATCAAACCCAAGTCTTCCGCATAAAAGTCAAGAACTCTGCCACTGAGCTAGCTTCTCCTACCCCCAAGCGTTCTTGCCCTTCTTTCCTAAGAGCACAAAAGAAAACCCAGGTGGCTTATGTGGCATGCCTGTGCTCATTTAGGTAAGATAGGGTAGCATGGGAGTTTTAAACCAGGAGTCCATATTCAGAGCTCAAACTCGTAAGAATCACAAAGTATCTGTGAGTTGCATGAATGAAGAAACACACAGTTAACTGGTCTGACAGCTCATGGAGGGGCTTCAAAGTCTCTCCCGGTATGAAGAATGAGAAACGTTTTTCAAGATGAGTCCCAGGTAAGAATGGCTTACGCTGGGGGCTGTGGTTTAATCAGGGACTTGGAAATTTGTTTTTTGTGCTTGTCACCGTCTCCCATTGTTAACACCTGCCAGCCTTGTCCTCCTACGGCGTCGCTTCCATTTTAGAGAGAAGCCCCAACAGGTGTGCCGAATAGTGGGGCATTAGCAAGTGGTAATTCACCAGCGTGAATATTTGTCATCTCAAAATGAGACAGCAAAAGCCACGTCCACTTTTTGGGACAGTGAGCAGCAGCAGCCTCAAAGCCACTTGTCTGGGTTTCCTGTGTGGGCAAAAGCCTAGCAGCCTCCCTGTTATTTTCATGAGGTGGATTTCTTTCCTTCAAACTCAGCCCTGGCATGCACTTGGTTTTACTGAGCTGGAAAGACTACCCAGCAGTTTCCAGAGCTCAAATCTCTGGTTATCAAAATATCCATTCTTAAACTGTTCTGGAAACCAATCTATCACTACCCCATGGAGAAATGCCAGGATGATAGAAAACTAGGCTTCTTTGCTTTTTCTTTTCTTTTTTTCACTTTTCTTTCCATTTTTCCCTCCTTTCCTCTTTTTCTTGTTGCATTCCTTCTTTCCTGCTTCTTTTCTTTTCTTTTTCCTGAAAGTATGCTAAAAATGAAGGGAAAAGGAAAAAACTAAGGAAGATTATTTTATAAATAAATAAATAAATATGCCATCAAGTCCAGTTCAACTCCCTGCAACCCCATGTGTGTCCGAGAACTGTGCTCCATAAGATTTCTCAATGGGTGGTTTTTGGGAAGTAGACACCAAGCTTTTACTTCTGAGACAGGTCTGGATGGACGCAATCCTCCAAGCTTTTGGTGAGCAGCCCAGTGCGTAATGTTTTGCAGTACTACCCAAAGACTCCCAGAAACAAAGATGAAAAGGATTGACAAAGGATTCCTGGAGAGAGTTGTTTCAAATTTGATGTACTAGTGTTTTGAAAGATACAAATGAAGGGAACGACATGCTTCCCAAGCCCGGTGTTACTGCCGTGTTGGAAACACTCACTGCTCTGTCTTGCCTTGTGGCTGCTGCATCATCTCGGGCCCAGTGATGCCACTGCTGTGGAAAAACTTACAAAGCACACTCACACCATGACCAGGCAGCAGTGCCGCTAATACCTGATTCAGAACCCAAATTAGTTTTCCCAACTTTTCGGCATTGCTACAATGGAGAAAATAGTGATGAATTTCCAATGAGTGCGTTTGCCATTTGCCTTGGTACATTACTGCTGATAATTTCCAATGAGTGCGTTTGCCATTTGCCTTGGTACATTATTGCTGGTAGCCGAGCAGTGCAATGGTTAAGCTCTTGGCTGCTGACCAAAAGTTTGGCAGTTTGAACCCACCCCAGTAGTTCAGCTGGAGAAAAGCCTGGTGACCTGTTGCTGTGAAGACTACAGTGTAGGAGACTATGGGCAAGTCTGTTCTGACACTTGGAGTCACTATGAGTCGGACTCAACAAGATGGCACCTAACAGCAGGAACAACAGCCCCCTCTTATGGAAATCCGTTACGTATCTGGGCCTCTACCTTGTGGCCATTCGATAAAATTGAAGGGATAGAGGGTCGAGGAGAGAGGTAAGGAAGACACAAAGAAGGAAAAGAAGCAAGCATTAATTCAGATACGTTGCGACCAAATTTCTGGTGCCAGATTTCTGAGCAAGGCAACCACAGGAGAACATGAAGCTGGGATGGGCCCCATGCCAGTGTCGCTTCGGGAAACATTCAGATTGATGGTCCCCTGCATCCTTGGTAGTGGAGAGCCCACCTGTGCATCTGGGATAGCTACAGGAATCCCACCACTCTCATTCTTCATAGGCGGGATGACACTTCCCAGCCATGTGCTCCACGCGGCACTCAGCACACAGGCTCAGTGACGTTTGCCTGGACGAGCCTTGCAAACACTTACTATCTCAGATTCCGAGGACAGGCTGTGGGCTTGATTTCACACTGAGATAATTGGAGGTAGAGGTCAGTCCAGCTTGCTTGGACCATCAATCAGCTAAAAGTTTGCCTGTTTCATGCCTAGACAGAGTCTAGGGAAAGATGCAGCCCTCGCCCCCCCACTTCCCATTCAGAGCTGTCAGGTATGCCTTAGATTTCATTGAGCTGTTAAAATCCTTAATGGATCCAACTGAGCTGTTTCAGGTTGTGACCATCACTTAATTTCCTTGTTTTCCAGCTAGCAATGATTTTAATCTTCGTTTCAGATTAACCACATAACGCTTCCCCTGTCCTTTTTCTGCTGACTGGCGTGAAAGCTCTGACTCCATGCCCTCGAATGGAGGAGCAGCTCCCTTTGGCTTCAGCAGGCTAGCAAAAGTGTATCTTCAACAAAATTCTCTTTATAGTAAGGCCTGGCATATGGTTAAAACACATAGTAGCCAAGATTGGAAATACATCAAGTCTGTTAGACTGACTGCCTCTGGGTGGTTACATTGTTGTTGTTAGTTGCTGTGGAGTGGATTTGGACTCTTGGCAACCCCATGTGGGCGGAGTGAAACTACCCTACAGGATGTTCAGGGCTATGGCCTTTAGGAGGCTAATCACCAGGCCTTTCTTCTGAGGTGTAATTGGGGGGATTCAAACAGCCAACCTTTTGGCTCGTAGTCAGGTGCTTAGCCGTATAGGCCATGCAGGAGCTCTGGGGGTTAGATTACAAAGGGATGGTCCCCCCTACTTCTTGGTACTTTTTTTTTTTTTCACTTTCAACATTTTCTATGATGAGCATGTCTTATTTTTGCAATAAGTGTATGTAAATGAAAGAAGTATTGTCTCCAAATCAAGGCTGAACAGAGGAAATGCAGTCTTTTGATGAATATTAAGCTGAAAAATTTTCTGCATTAAAGGGAAACAAAAAAAATATATATCAGGATAAAAGAGTGAG
This sequence comes from Orycteropus afer afer, assembly GCF_000298275.1. Lineage (NCBI taxonomy): Eukaryota > Metazoa > Chordata > Mammalia > Tubulidentata > Orycteropodidae > Orycteropus > Orycteropus afer. Next base: position 5,359,672 of record NW_006921648.1, read on the forward strand.
ACTGGAAAATTAGCTTGCCACTTGAAGGATAACCCTTATTAAAGATAATGCCACCAACAGCCTCAGCACATCCTAGTCCTCATTTTTAGGGCACTGGAGTTTGTTTATAGAAACTTCCCACCTTGTGCTACTAATTATTTCATCACCATCCACTTGAGCTATTGACTGCCTTTGAGCCAATATTATTGTAGAGACCAGAGAAATGATTGTCCCAGAGAGAAGAGTGGAGAGCCAGGGAGCAGGAAAATGAAGACTGACGGGGCACTCTGCAAGTGCTTGATGCTCGAGGTGAAGCTGAGATAGTGCGAGGGGTAAAGAGTGTTGTCATTTTGAAAGGCAAGGCCTATGTTCAAGGGCATTTGCTTTACGCCTGAAAGCTAGAGGGTTGAAGGGTCTTTATGCATTGACCCCTGGTTACAGTGTGATTGTCTCCCGTCTTGGCATTGTGACCGAGCTCTTCCTTAGTGCTTATTGCTAGATGACAGAAAGCATACTTCATACTCCAGTTTCCAACTCAGTCAGGTGAAGGCAGTGAGAGCCAACTTTGATATCTGTGAGCAGTGAGGTGAACACGAGGAGCCCCTAGATCTGCGGTTCCAATCTGAGGGATCCCAGTCTGCACTGCGGTGTTTGCAGACCAAATACGCCACCCCTCCTTTGGGAGATCCGCTCTTGGGAAACACAGGACCCTCGAGCTGTTTGTGGCCTGAGCTGGGGTTGGGGGGACCTGACAAATTGCATCGAATGAGATAAGTGTATCCCATGATGCGCTGAGACATGGTGCCCATCTGAGGAGCACAGGAATTGATTCAAGAAAGTTTGTTTAAAGAGGTTATGAATTTTGAATCATAGTGTCGTTGTCAGGGGAATGTTTCTTTGAAGGAAGGAAACATTCTTTTTAACAAGATTTTCAGCCAGTGTTGACACATCCGTTATGGCCATGAGCAAGGAGATGGCTCTAGTGTATTTTGCATAATGTGGAAATAATACCGGTTTCCATTACCTCCTGCCTCCTTCTAACCATGAATGCCGCTGACACAGAGGCTAACATGTGTCCTTTAGATACCAAGCACTCTTTGGGGTAATCTTATCAGCACACCAACCCTAACTCAAGGGAACACTCATGACCTTTTGCATATATCTTCTCTATAGGTAGAATCGTCTCAGTCCTGGCTCATTGCCGCGCCAGGGTTTTATATAGCAAACTGAGTCAGACACTCCGTCTGACTTAACCATCCTCTTCCACCATCACAGCAGACCTTGGGTGGCACAGACCGTTACTGGCTTCACTACTAGCTGAAAGATTGGCAGTTCAAATCCTCTCAAAGGTGCCTTGGCAGAAAAGCCTGGTGGTCTGCTTCTGAAAGGTCACAGCTTTGCAAACTCAGTGGAGTCAGTGTACTCTGCACCCATAGGGTCACCGGGAGGCAGAGTTGACAGACAGCTACTACCAATAACAAGCCCCCACTGCGAATCCCACCCAGCAGACCAATGCCCCATTGCATGCCCTGGCGTTTTAGCACAGATTTCTCCTCCTGTCTGTTTTGCTCTTCCACAGTGCTGCCACCAGCTTTCCCTCTGTCTCTCCTCCCCACCCCCCATTGCCTCTGGTAAGAAAACACATTTTCTGGAAGTATCTGTCTTCCTTCTGAAGAGTACAGGGAAACTCCCAGAGTCAGATAATCCATCTTGCCATTGTGACTGTAAGAGATGTGCCCTCTTGCCACAGGGAAGACAGTAAGGGCCACAGTGCCAACACAGGTGGTGACACAGGGAGTTGGACTGTAGGAGGCCGGTGTGTCCGGGAACGCCCAGGGTAGAAGGGCAACGAGCCAAGACCAGCGCTGTGGGCATAGGGAAGGCACAGGCCCAGAGAGAAATGAGAAAAGCAGGCCAGGAGCCAAGAGAATGGATTACACTTAGGATTTAGGAACACGAAGAGCCAGCACAGGTCTCAGTGTGTTGCGCTGTGGTGGTTTCCTGCTTCTGTGAGGCTGGAAGCTATGCCAGCAATATTTCCAGTACCAGTGGGGTCACCTGTCACGGACTGGTTTCAGCAGAGCTTCCAGATTAAGACCAGAAACAGAGGCCCGGTGTTCCACTCTAAAATGACCCAATGGAAACGCTATGGACCACAAGACAATATTGTCCAGCACTGTGCTGGGAGGTGAGCCCCTAGGTGGGAAAGCACTCAGAAGATCCAGTGGCTGTAGGAATGGGCTGCACCACACCCATGGATGGGAAAATGGTGCCAGACTGGGCAGCATTCCCTGCTATTGTGCAGAGATAGGGTTGCGATGAGTTGGAGGGGACTGGTGCACAGCTGAGAGCATTCAACCAATATGAAGAGAGCCCAGAACACAAGCCTTAACGGTGGGCAAACCTGCATGCATTTGGAGTGGGGTCAGTGTAAGAGCGGGCAGGAGTCTACAATAAACAGTATGTAATCTCCTGCACCGTGGAAAAGGAGCCCTGGGGTCCACTGGGTCACAGCTTGGCTGCTGGTTCAAACCCACCCAGCAGCCCAGCAAAAGAAAGGCCTGGCAATCTGCTTCCATAAAGACGACAGCCTAGGAAGCCCTGTGGGGCAGTTCTGCTCTGTCACGTGGGGCCACCGTGAGTTGAAACTGACTCTATGACACCTCATAACAGCAGCAACAGTAGCTCCCTGGTAGAAGGACATGTTCCGTGAGGACAGATATCAAAAGGTGTTGAAATTACGTATCCCATTCAATGCAGGTCTCCACTGCCATTCCCGCATCCCAGTCTTCTCAACACAGCGGATGTCTGGCAGCGTCAGGAGACGTTTCTAGTTGTCAGACTACACAGGATGTAGCTAGTTGCTGTCCAGCTGACTCCCACTCATGACACCCCATATGCATGTGCCCAGGGGTGGGGTAAAGGCCAAGGATGATGGTAAATGTCCTGGAAGGCACAGGATGCCCCCCCCCCACACACACACACAAGAATTATCTGCTTGTGTCAGGTGCGGTCAGGTCAGCAGTGAGTCATGGTGGCCCTGTGAATGACAGAGTGATGCACTGCCTGGTCCTTGCCATTCCTGAGCCCATCATGGCAGCTGCTGTGTCAATCCATCTTGTTGGGGATCTTCCCGCACCCTTTCTTCTTCTACTTCTTTTTTTTAACCCTCTACTTTACCAAGCGGGAGCTCTGGTAGCATAGTGGCTAAGACACTTGCCTGCTAACCAGACAGCTGGTGGTTCAAACCCACCAGCCACTCCTCGGAAGGAAGGTTGGGCAATCCTACTTCTGTAGTGATACTGCCTCAGAAACCCAAGGAGGGGTCGCTATGAGTCAGGTTCGACTCGACGGCACATAACAACAACAACAGTGGGTAATTTTACCAAGCATGATCTCCTTCTCCAGGGAGTGGTCCCTCCTTCTAACAGGACCAAAGTGAGAGACGACGTCTGATCCTTTTCACTTCTAAGGGGCATCCTGGCTGGACTTGTTCCAGTGCAGATTTGTTCATTCTTTTGAGAGTCCATCGTATGTATGTTCAAATTCAAGCAGGTTGAATAGAGATCCTTTTATTAAGCCTTAGACACAGGACAAAGGCTTAATAAAACCATGCAAGATGAGGGAAACCATCAGCATGTCCACAGGACAGAGGCTGAGTGGAATCCTCTGAGTCACGGCCACGGGGCTAATCATATATGATTATAAACAAGGAGCATCAGCCCCGAATCATGACTGGTGGCAGACTGATTCATCACTGTTTCAGGTCGGACTACAGAAGGGGGGAAGGACCGTGATTGGGCTACCTGTGTAACTGAAGATTAGATAAAGCTTACAGGCTTGGTTTGGGGCCTTGACTTCCTGGCCAGCTTGTGGTCTGGAGATGACTCATGACCATGTGGCCTGAGTCATAGCCACAAGGTGGCTACAAACAACACCAGGACCCTGACCTTAGTTTAAAGGTTTAGTGTCCTGAGAAAAGAAAGGACCTCTAGTTCTCATTGTGAGTATAACTCACTTTCAACCCCACTTTCTTCCTGAGTGCAAACTGCCCTCCCCAGGTATGGCCTGTAAGTCTGCTCTGCGTGGACCCAATGTGGAAAGTCAGAAAAGAACTCCACTGACATCTGAACTTATGCCAGGACTCAAAATGGAATTAGGGCTCCCACTGCAGACCACAGCCTTCTCACACGGAAGGGCTTCAGCATTTAAGCGCTAATCTAACACTTGCAAAGCACTCCCACACCCCCTCCCACACACTACATACACACCCATAGTGACAAGCAGACAGAGGGACCCCTCCTATGCCCGATGATACCAGGACTTAATTTGAAGGAGCTGTGCTAATATCTCCCATGTGTATGATCTTGTCAGAGAGGAAACATAAACAGGAAGTGACCAAGCTCTCTGATCCCAGTTTCCCTGACACCCCCTGACGTGCTTCCCCTGGGTGGATTGATAATGGGCTCTATCATGAGTTTTTACTTCCTCAGCCCTTGGGTGTCTCACTGTGGTCCCCTAGTCCCTCCATAGACACCCTGACCCCACCTCTCCACCACCGTTTCACCTTTCCCATTTTTTCTCCCTTCATAATTGAGTTTTGCTGATTCCAGTGTAGACCAGGCGTGAACTTCAGACAGCCTGGTTATTATAGATCAGCCTTGCTGATACTGCAAGCTTGGGGAGAGCTACTATGGTGTAGAATGACATGGAAACCCGATAACAATAGGAGAAAGAGACTTTCCTATAAATCTTTTTAAGTATAGTATTTCCATATTAAATCTTGTAAAGTGAATGTCTGGCTGCATTGATGGATGTGCTCTGTACTGACGGAGCGCACGTCACCGGGCCTGGCCAGCTTCCTGAGGAGTCCAGGTGATAAAACCCGACCAGACTGTTGTTTCATTATCATCCTCATCTTACACTTACATTATTCTCCTTGTCACTGAGAACTCAGGCCTCCGGTCTATAGGAAACGTTTGATGTGTAGTTGAAATGTGTTCAGCCTTGTCGGGGAGCCATAGGTCCGGATACAGAGTCTGGCCACATGTGGAATATTTCAGGCTGTTACCAAGTGGGGGTGACGATGAAGATGGGCCCACAGCCCACAGGTGCAATCATCACAAATTATCGAATTGTCTCAAATTCTACTTAATACCATCATGCAGCTGATAAAAATGTTAGAAGCTGGTAGAGCTGCAGAGGAAAGTAAATTATTGGTACCAACAATGTGCTTACCAGTGTCATGTAGTGAGCCACTAGAGCCCTGGTGGCTCAATGGTTGAGCACTCGGCTGCACACCAGAAAGTTGATGGGCTGAACCCCTCCTCTGTGGGAGAAAGATGTGATGATGTACTCCTGTGAAGATTATGGCCAAGAAAACCCTTTGGGGCACTTCCTCTGTGTCACATGGGGTCTCTGTGAGTTGAAAATCCATTTGATGGCACCTACCCACCACAGTGTACCGATGCGTACCCAGGTGGCCTGAGCTCACATCTCTGTGTGAATCTGAGCGAATCACATAGTGCTCCATGACTCAGTTTTCTGAACTGTGAAATGGGGAGCCGTCTTAGTTCTCTAGTGCCCCTATGACAGGAATGTCACAAGTGGGGGACACCCACTCCAGGGGAACACTTTCTCTCTGTTGGCTCTCGAGGAAGATCCTTGTCTCTCCAGCTTCTGCTCCTGGGTGAGTTTCAGGAGCCTTGGCATCTCTCTTCCCCCATCTCTGCGCTGCTAGCTTGCTTAATCTCTTTTAAATCTCAAAAGAGATACACCCTAGACAAATCTTGCCTCATAAACAAAATAAAGACAACCCATGTTGTAACAGGATTATAACCACAGGCACAGAGGTTAGGATTTACCACACGTTTGCAGGACATAATTCAATCCTTAACAGTGGGGACTTGGTTGGTTTGATGTATGGATTTCAAGAGTTTGTGTATGTCAGGTTCCCAGAACATGCCTGACTCATAATTAGCATTCAATAAATGTGTTTTTATTATTTTTAGTAGTAGTTTTGCTTTGACTAACACTTTCCCTCTTATCTGGAAGCTCAGACCTGGGAATCTTCAAGAACAACATCTGCCAAGCTACTAGAGAGTGGATGAATGTGCACACAGGCCCTTGCTATAAGAATTCCTTTTTTATTTTGTTTTTTTAAATACTCTGAAACCATGCTGCTGTCAAGTTAATTCTGACTCATGAAGATCCCGTGTGTCTCAGAGTAGAATGTGCCCCAGAAGGTTTGGGTTTGTTGCTCCAAAGGGTTTTCACTGGGTGAGTTTTATAAGTTGGTCACCAGGCCTGTCTTGCTAGGTGCTTCTGGATGCCCTGGCATCTTCGATCTTTCAGTTAGCAGTCAAGCATATTAACCTTGTGCTGTACACGGGCTCCTTGTACAGTATGGGCATGCTTCATTATTAAGGAATTGATGTCCTCTCTCTGTGCCTCAGTTTTCTCATCTGTAACAGGGGAATGACACTATACTTTGCACGCTTATTATGATGATCTTAGGGGTTAATGGTACAAGTTGTTTAAGACACAGACTTATCGATGAATTTGCTGTCATCCTCACCATCATCGCTGTTACAGTCGCCTGGAATCCCATGTCCTGAAACCGACAGTGAGAAGTGTACTCACTGAGCTTGTCAAACAAAATATATGTGTGGTAGATGTTATATATATATATATATTATAGTCCTTGACAAAATAAATCTTACTCCATATAATACAGCCATGTTCTGTTTTTAAGTCAGAATAGCAATACAAAGTCTGAAGTAATTCAGCACACAAATTGGGCTGCAATTGCTTATATTTTAAATCCTGTATTTTATTTTTTGTTGTTGAGAATAGACACAGCAAGACATCCACCAGTTCAACAGTTTATACATGTAATGTTCAATGATTACATTCAATTATTCTCATGCTTCTTTTCGAAGTTGTTCCTCCTCCATTAACATCAACTCACTGCCCCTTAAGGGTCTTGTCTAATCTTTCAAGTTGCCTTTACCGTATTGGATCCCGTTCAGGGAGATCTTGAAAGAGCGCCACATCCAAAGCAGGCATTCTTTCCCAGGTCAGCTAGATTGTTGTTTGGTTTTAAGAAGACTTCAGGGGAGATTTTTGGTTTACGGGTTAAAGATGATCTCAGAGCCATAGTTTCGGGGTTCGTCCAGCCTCCATGGCTCTAGAAAGTCTGGATTCCATGAGAATTTGAAAAGCTGTTGTTTATTCTACCAGACATTTAATAGCTTTATCAAAATATTGCATAAAGAGTAGTGAATGCTACTCTCAGATTACACTATATTTGAACACCCATTTGGTTTCAGGACAGGCCTCATGAATGGCTATCTGGGAAGTACACACTCGGGGATACCTGTTCTGGGTGGCTTACCCTGGAAGAGAGGTGCCAGCCTCCCCCAGATGTTTTGGCAGGTGTGTTTATATGATGGGATTAACGAGTTCACTCAGTTAGCGGTCAGGAAGTGGTATTGTCAGCTCTGGATTGCCAACTGTGATCCACGCTGGATCCGTATGTGGGAAATGTGTCCTGGACAGAGTCTTGGTGGGCAGTTGTGTGGCAGCCCCGGAACCTCTGGGTCAGCTTTCAGCACCACCCATGAGTCCACGCAGTATTTCTGCTCAGGTGAGTCTCCATGGTGACCACGGGGTGTTGACCCCCTCCACTGGATGATAATGGTACATATTCGGTGGCCAGTACCCATCCGACACCTGCTTCTCTGTGCATTCCTTCTATTGTTCTGGGTGTTTTCTCTTGATCAGGACACACTTTTCTTCCTTCTTTAATTCACATTGTTGTTGTGAGTTGCTGTTGAATTGGCTCATACTCACAGCGACCTTACATACAACAGAATGAAGCAGTATCCGGTTCTGCGCTGTCCTCCAAGGATTTCCGATGGCACAGCGGTTAACACAGTCAGCTCCTAACCAAAAGGTCAGTGGTTCGACCATCTGTGTAGAGCAGACAGTTGACAGCATGCTGCTTGCTTGCTTATGAGTAGCATCCTCCCTCTACCGCCTTCAGAGATAGTGGGACATTGATCAGTTTTCCAGTATCTTGTTCTCTTTTTTATTGCCTATAATTTCTTTTAAATCACTATAATTCATCTGCAATTAAATATCTCCAAGATGTTATGGTACCTAGGACTTGATTGATCTGGGCCTTGATTATTAATTTTAATGTAAGCAGGGGCTAGAGACAACATGTTCGTGTTCTTAGTAGTTCAACAGGATGTAGCTAGCTGCTGTCCAGCTGACTCCCACTCATGGCACCCCGTATGCATCCAAGCAGAACTGGGCTCCACAGGGTTTTCAAGGGCTGCCTTTTCAGAAGTAGCTCATCAGGCTTTTCTTCCAAGGGGCCTCTAGGAGGAATGGGTCCTCCCACCTTTTGGTTGGCAGCCCAGCAAGCACCGTTTGCAGCACCCTGGGTCGCCTAGACAGGAGGCAGATTCAGCTCCAATGTGCTGCTTTTCGCCTCATGCCTGTGTGTCAATTATGGTTCTTTTCTGACTCTGGCAGTGACTTCTCTCCCTACTTCATTTTCCTGTTGAATGACGTACGTTCTCCTCTTTGCTGTTTTGTGGTCATTCTCTTGTGGGACAGAGTCAAAGCAAGTTAGAAATTGCTACATCCTTCTTTCTCTCTTGCCTAGTAAACACTATTTTCGGTGCATTGGAGTGAAACATCTTTCAACACAAGGAAGAGAGCATGAAAATACAGTAAATGCTTAAAAAACACAACGAGCGTTCTCTTTTCTGCTGAGAAAGATAAATGCAGGTCAATAAAGTTAAGTAAATGTTATGCTTGTTTTAGGAATGGTATTGGCACTGGGAATGCAAGAGCCGCCCTAATTAAATGTGCCTGGTGGAATGGTGATGCCTTATCTCAAATAGCTAGTGAAATTACTTTCCCTTTTTTTTTTTTCCTTTTAAAGCCTTTTCTCTTTTAGGTACTTTATTCCACCAACAGCCATAAACACCTAAATGCCTGTCTTCTGCCCTTCACTGGAACATTTGCTTAGAAAACAGACCTTTAATTCCATTCACTCATATTAAAAAATAGCACTTACAGTTATTCTGCTCCAAACAGTTTTGCTGGTTTTCTACATGTTTTTCCTCTGCTTTTCCCACCCCCTGCCTTGTAGTTCCATGTAAGGAGCTCTGGTGGTGTAGTGGATAAGGCATTTGGCTGCTAACCAGAAGGTCAGCAGTTCAAACCCACCAGTCGCGCCCTGGAAAGAAGACAGGGCGATCTCCTTCCGTAAAGATTCACAGCCTCAGAAACCCAGTGGGGGTAGCTGTGAGTCAGAATCAACTCGATGGCAGTGAGTTGGGATTGGGTTTGGTAGTTCCCTTGGGGCCATTGGTAGCTAAGTGGTGAAATGCTCCCCTTCTGTGCTGGAGATGCGAGTTCTTAGTCCCAGCCAACACACCTCATATGCAGGCACTACCCATCGGCAGTGGAGGCGTCGATGGTGGCATGATGCTGAACCCATTTCAGCAGAGCTTCAAGACTAAGACACATGAGGGAGAGAGGAAGGCCTGAACCGGTGTTTTCAAAGGTCAGCCAGTGAGAACCCTACGCATCACAGTGTTCTGATCTTTGACCAACCACTGGAACAGTGCAGGACGGGGCAGCATTTGTTCCACTGCACATGGAGTCACCGTGAGTCTGGAGCTCACTTCATGATGGATAAGAACAATAACAGCTGACATCCAAGGGCAAATGTTATTTTCTCTGGGGGGAAAAACACCACTCCTATGCCCAGTTCCATCTTAGCATTCACCATAATTACAATCAACTAATTGCTTGATTATTGTTATTACCTTTTCGTTAATACCAGTATTAGGTGTACGTTGCATGTGAGAAAGGTTGGTAGCAACGTGTATCCTCTGAGCCAGGTCCAACAGCTGAGACACAGTAGTGGGTCCGTGCATACATGTTGCATGAAGGACAATCGACCCACAGCAGCACAGGCCTATTAAACAGATTAGGGTCTTGGGGAGGGTCAGCCTTGTGTAGGGAGTGTAGAGAGGTGGGACATTTAAGCAAAATGACCACTTTGGGGAGTTATTAGGAATTTTCTGTCCGGTGCCTGAGCATAAAATCTTCAGCCCTGCAGGCCTGGAGTCAGAAGCCTCTTTTCTGGAACCGCTATATTTAGAGAGAAGAAGCCGTCTGCCGGAATGTGGAGTTACGCACTATTTTTGGCTCCTTGCTATTTCCAAGGTTCTTCAACGGGACTTAAAAACGGAATTAATAGGCGATGGTTTCCTCTCGGCTTTCGCACAGACACTATTCTGGGAGGAGATCCATCATCCAAGCCGAGTCGGTGAACGGACGGGCCGTGTTCACTCCTAGAACAGGAGCAACGCCCCTGCAGCCTCCCTCCCAAGCTCCCGCCAATCCCTACTGACCTGCATTTACTTCACGTAATTTTATTAATTTACGTGGAGTGATTTTATTTGTTAAGAGCTTCTGTGCAGAAGGGAAGTGTCGAGAACACCCTGCTGTCTAACTCGTGGTTTGCAGTTTCAGAGGCCAAATGGTGTGGGTTTTTTTTATTGTTTTTCTGGCTTGGTTGTGAGTTTTGCTTATCAGTGTCCTCAGAATCTAATGTGTGAGTTGAAAGTATTTCCCAGCCCATTGACTCTGCCGAGCCCTGTTGGCTATGTTTGCCCTTCAGAGGCTGGCTATAGAGTCTGTCTCCTTTGCCACTTGCCAGGCGTTTCTGGTGTTCTTCATTCGAGTTGGCCTCGACTCACGGCCACCCCATGCACAACAGACAAAGCACAGCCCTGTCTTGCGCCATCCTCATGATGGGTTACAGGTCCGGCCTTTATGGTCTATAGGGGACAGGAGGTACATTGGCTGGGAATTGCATCAGGTCTCCTGCGTGGAGGGTGCATGTTAGGTGGTCTACAGGTGGTGCCCTCCCATGGGGAAGGACTCTGCCAGCCTCTTCAGCTTGACTCTTGAGTCAGGGAACGCTGTTGTTGTTGTTGTTATGTGCCATCGAGTTGGACCCGACTCATAGTGACCCCTCCTTAGGTTGCCGAGGCAGTGTCACTACGGAAGTAGATTGCCCAACCTTCCTTCTGAGGAGTGGCATTGCATGGGGCTAATTCCTCTGTTCTTTGCCCCAGAAACACCTGGGTTGAGAGGCTCTGTATTGATGTCTTGTCAAAGACCGCGTCATTTATGCATTATGCATTAAGGGCTTTCAAAACCTCAAGTTAGAAAGAAATCAGTAAGACCCCCAAATTTAATAACTATTGGGTGTGAAATTGTTATTGGTGGGTGCTGATTCCTACTCATACCAACCCTATATGAGACAGAGCAGAACTGCCCCATTGGGTTTTCTGGGCTGTAACCTTTGTGGGAGACAGTGGGTGGATTTGAACAACCAACCTTTTGGTTAGCTGCTGAGTGCTTAACCGTTGTGCTACCAGGGCTCCTGAGTATATAATATTGTTGTTATGTGCTGTCAAGCCGATTCTGACTCATAATGACCCATGTAACAGAGCAGAACTGCCCCATAGGATTTCCTAGGGTGTCATCTTTATGGGGAGCAGATTGGCAGGTCTTTTCTCCCACAGAGCTGCTGATGGGTTCAAACCACTGACCTTTTGGTTGGCAGCTGAGTTCTTAACCATTGCACGCTGGGGCCCCTTTTCGGTGTGTCAGGACTTTTACCAAATGCATTGAATGACTTGCCATCCACCCTCCCACTATCCCTTCATTCGCCCTCCTGAGCTGAGGTGACAGGTAAAGATGTGGAAATCCATGAGAACTGATCAAGCGCCGTGTGAGCTTTTTGTCTTGGAGGCAAGCAGTGCTGCATACACTGTGACCTGGCCTTTGTCATTAGGGCTGCGTGCCTCATACCTGCTTCTTTCAGCCCCACCCCGTGTCTGCAGTCCCCAGCATTGCGTGTGGCACTTGGCTGGCTGCCTGTAAACACTTGCTGAATTGTGGAGCTGACGCAGCCCCTGAGTGGCTATCAGTGAGGGGAGAGGCATCTTTCTGCATTTTCCCTGCTGGTGGCTTCACATTCTGCACGCTCAGAGCAGTCTCAGCCTCTGTGGCTTCAGAGGTATCGTGGAAACTGACCACGGGTGAAAATGAACCCAGGTCCTGTGTAGAAACCCCTGCACTGTAGGGAAGTGTGGTCCCAGGGAGCTTGCATCTGAAGGCAGTGTACTCAGGAAGGTTAGCTGCACCTTGGCAACGAGGATGGGGCTACAGAATGCTTAGGGCAGATGGCACGTCCTTCAGTGGAGATGCTGCTGTCGCATCTCTGATAGAAGATGCAGATGAAAGTGGCCAGAACGAAGGTATAATCAGACACCTCCACCCACACCGATGCGGAACGTCACGACAGCCAACCTCCTCCTCTTCCCCGGGAAGCTGACCATTGTGATTAATGTGCTGGGATCCTGGCAGAAATCAGTGTGGCTCTTACGTGGGCTGCACCTCTGCTCAGGCCCTGATGAAACCCCTGGGCAAGAGATGGGAGCACAGAGCAAGGAGACCCCTGCTGCCTCCCTGTGCCCTGTCCCCATCCTTCTGTGACTGACCTCTTCTCCCTGTCTGCAGGCCTCACTGGGATTTCACTAGCCTTTCAGTGACAAGTCTGAAAGCAGATGGCGTGGGTTGAATTGTGTTCCCCTAAAATCCGTTTAGCAGTCCTGTCCTTGGGGGTGTGGTCCTGCTTGGAAACAGGGCTTTCTGGAGTCCCCAGTGGTGCAGATGGTTGACACATTCAACTGCTAACCAGAAGTTTGGAGGTTTGTGTTCAACCAGAAGCCCTTCAGAAGAAAGGCCTGGTTACATCCCAGTATGGTGTGTCCTAAACCCAATGAGAAAACCAAACCCCACCAGTTGCCTGGAGGTGAGCCCATGTGCATCAGAATAACACTGTACTCTATTCTGTGGGCTGTCAACGGCAGCTTTTGTGGAAGATCAGCAGGTCTTTCTTCCGCAGTATCTGTGCATAAGTTTGGACCTCTGCCTTTTTGCTTGGTAGACAAGTGCTGAATTATTGGCACCACCCCAGGCCTCTAATGCTAACTAGAGCTGAGATACGGCAAGAGCAGAGCAGACATAGGCATGCACAGAGGCCGAGGAAGGTCCAGGAATGCCAAGGACCGCTGGCACACACCACAAACTCAGAGAGCAGTTCAAAGGGTGGATCCCTGCAGTGACGTCACTACGGGGGCCTGGGTGATGTGGACCACACTGTCATGGAGGTGACACCAAAATGACTGTCCATAAGAAGTATGTAGTTTTTCCGGCAGAAATTAGTTAGAACAACAAAAACATTTTTCCTAAACCCAGCTCACCTGTAGCAATAGACCTACAGAGCAGAAATTGTGCTAATTCATTCTTTGAACCTTCTAGCGCCCATTGCTTGGAGCTGTCATTCTTACCCAGTTATGGTGATGCTTTGCGTCGTGTGCTTCCATCTGTACTTGCTACAGGCAGGCACTGTTTTCACTGCTGTTGATGTCTCTACATTAGCTGATCTGGTCACATTTTTTGGTGTTTTAGCTACAACGTTGGAGTAGGTAGTATTTGTGAATCTATATCACTGACTTTTTTGAGAATGAAGTAGTAATTAAAGAAAAAGGAGAAAAATTTAAAAGGTTTCCACTCAGTGATTAATAATGTCCTAATTAATAACGTTGGGAGCTCTGGTGGTGTAGTGCCTAAAGCATTTGACTGCTAACCACAAGGCTGGCAGTTCAAACCCACCAGCCACTCCTCAGAAGGAAGGCTGGGCAATGTACTTCTGCAGAGATACTGCCTCGGAAACCCAAAGAGGGGTCGTTAGGAGTTGAATTGACTCTATGGCAGTGAGTTGTTGTTTTTTTTTTTTAGAATAATGTTGTGATTCAATGTGGACAGATTTTACAGAACCATTTTGTTGTTAGTATCCATATAATCTAGGAATTACTACATTTAGGAAATTTACAACTACACTGATCATATATTATTCTGCAATTAAAATTGATAATACATGTTAGCAAGGGTTATTTTGGTCTGTATGGGAGGAAGTCCACGAGTTACCACACTGGTGACACCAATCCTAGTGTCAGCACTGCATCCCTGGTTTGGACTTCTGTAAAACTGTGAGAAAATCAATGTCTGTTCCTTAAGGCACCCACTTGTGTTATTTCTGTTACAGCCACACTGCAGAACTAAGATGGGAGTGGGGAAGAGTTAGGTTTAATGAATGATGTGTTTTTTCCCAAACAATGGATTGAAAGAGAGGGGCAAGCAAAGGTTAGGACCGGAAGCTTGGGGAAGGGGAAGGTGTGGGCTGGAGCGCAAGCCAATGTTCTCTCCTTGATTTCTTTATCAATGATTTCTCCACACCACTCTTGTCTTGAGTGTGGCTCAAAAGGACTTCCAGTTGCTAAGCAACCTACCAGCAGCTCAAGGCTTTGTAGGTGTGTCATTTGGGGTACCTCCTCATGCTCCCCATCTCTGAGAGCCATCCCTTTCCAAGCTCTTTCTTTTCACCTCTGAAATACATCAGATAGGGCCAAGGCTGAGCACTCAAGGGTAGGTCAGTTGTAAGCTGGGGAGTTGGACCAATTTAATTCCCTCTCAAAAAATTCAGTGAATGGTTAAAGATAATACTCAGAAAGTTCTGGGCTCTTGACACTGGATAGTCTTGTGGCTAAGGGTACCATCTGCAAACATATGCGTGCTCTTCCATAGATACAGAAAGCTAGTCCCCAGAGGAAGATAGGACAGTGGAGAAGACAGAAGTGGGGATGGGAGGCCTGGGTCATGGGGAAAATGGAGAAGATGCAGACATCTTTTAGATAGATGGACTTATACAAGTTCGGGGTTTGCCCAGGAGAATTTGAGAGGGGCAAGGGAGGCAATGGTTTACCTTCTGGGCTATGGCATTTAGTCTCAGGGATTAGGAAAGGGAGTCCTGGTGGTATAGTGGTTAAGCACTTGGTTGCTAACTGATAGGTTGGTGGTTCAAACCTGCCAGCCACTCTGTGGGAGAAAGACATGGCAATCTGCTTTCACAAAGTTTAAAAACTCAAAAACCAAACTCATTGCCAAGGAATTGATTCTGACTCATACCAACCCCCATTGGGTTTCTAAGGCTATAATTCTTTATGGGAGCAGACTGCCTCATCTTTCTTCCATGGAGCAGTTGGTGGGTTTGAACCACTCACCTTCTGGTTAACAGCCAAATGCTTTAACCACTATACCACCGCTTGTACCCTGTCCTGTAGGGCCACTCAGGCCTATAGGATTAGACTCCAGGGCAAGGGGTTAAATTAGCAAAGGGTGAGGAGGGCGGTGAGGAAATGCTCAACTGGAGCTATTGATGAGATTGGTCAGTTGCTGCTGACCACAGCAGATGAGCTGGGAGGATCCAAGACAGTAGTCATAGAATGAGAGACTTAAGATTTCAGAGCTGGTGATAAGGTCGAAAGTAGGTCTGTGCAATATGTGGTTGTGGTGGAAAAGAAGCAAATGTTATTGGAACTAACGATGAGAAGAATGTGGAAGGCCATGATGTTGGCACTTTCCACAAAGAATGATAGTAGAGCGGTGATGGAGAGGGAAGCAGTCCACCAGGCGCTGATGTCATCGGTGAGAAAGGGGATGAGTGGAGACTAGGGAGAGGCCAGTGGTGGTTGTGGTGGTGGCTCAGTGGTAGAATTCTCGCCTTCTGTGCTGGGGAGCTGGGGTCGCTCCCAGCCAGTGGGTCATGCCCAGCTACCCGTCTGTCAGCAGAGGCTTGTGTGTTGCTGTGATGGTGAACAGGTTTCAGTAGAGTGTCCAGACTCAGATGGACCAGGAAGAAAGGCCTGGTGATCTGCATTGGGACACTATCCAGTCCGATCTGCCACCCATCCTGGGGATGGTGCCGGACTGGCCAGCATTTCCATCTGTTGTGCGTGGTGTCACACATGGCAGCTAACAACAGCAGCTGACAACTACAGCAAGAAAGATGACAGCCGTGTTGTGGGGTGGGGCTCATCAAATCGCATGGTACTTGTTCTCAATGGACTTGGGTTTTGAAGAAGGAAAGGAAAGGGAAGAGAGGGTTGTTGTAGGTGGAACTGAGGACAAGAAGAACTCCAAGTGGTAAGGAACTGGTTGTCCCCTGAGGTGGTTTTCTGGGCCGCTCTCTGTCTTCTCTGCCTGTCAGGTCCATTTTCCCTGTTTTCTGATGAGCTGTCTTCACATACCAGGAAAACATCCCAAGGATACATTTCAGAGTTCTGACCCCTAGAGCAAGATGGAGTTAAATCTTTCTCTTCTCTCAAGTCCAGCATGCCCAGAGCAGGTAGACATTGGTCTAGCTGACCCAAGTGCATACCCATAAACCAATCAACTGTAGTCAGGGCTGGGACATGTAATATCAACAGGGGGACTTCCATAAGGAGGTAGTGGTTGTCACTGGGTGCCATGGAGTCGAATCCAATCCTTGTGATGGAGTAGAGCTGGCCTATAGGGTTTGCTAGTCTGTAATCTTTAGGGGAGCAGATAACCAGGTCTTTTCTTGTGCACTGGGTGAGTTTGAACTGCCACGCTTTCAGTTAGCAGCTGAGTGCTTAACCATTGTACCACCAGGGCTCCTCCTAAAGAGGGGCAAAACAAACCATTAAAAAAACCACTGCTGTCAAGTTGATTGGATTTTTACTTTTAGTGACCCCATAAAACAGAATAGAACTGCCCTGTAGGGTTTCCAAGGCTGCAGGCTTGAGAGAAGCAGATCAACAGGTCTTTTCTCCCATGGAGAGACTAGTGGGTTTGAACCACTGATCTTCTGATTAGCAGCCAAGCACTTAACCACTATGCTACCAGGACTTCTTCCTAAGGAAGGAGGGAGGGTACATTCCTAGAAAGATACTGTTGGCGGGCAATTTTGTGTATCTGCCAGAGTAACTCTCTCAAAACTGGCCAAAGAATTCATTTGCCAGGCTTGGTTTCCAAGTTGTCTGGGCCCCTGAGTCTCATTATCTATTGAGTTTCTTCCACAAGCTGCTAAGTGAGAGAACATTTTAAAGCTGCCCAGCCCTGCACCTTCTGATGAGAAGAATTGGGGAAAGAGCTTGACTTGGTGGTAACTCCTCAGATGATTCCCAGTGTGGGCCTTTGGTGCTTGAAGGATGAAGCATTCAAATAAACACCTGTCCACCCCACCTCTTGCAAAAGGCCATGCGGTAGGACATCTACTCCATGGGTACCCAGTGGTCACTGGTAGTGAGTGTCTGGTGGCATCAGCTTCTCTCCTTTTTTTCTCTTTGTAATTCCGAACAATCCAGTCTTCCTTTCCATGATGTGCTTTCAAAAATGGTCTCCCATTCATTGGTCCCAGCTGGCTTCACGGAGACCACAGATCCATCTTTCCAGAGTGTTTCTCCAACTTCAAAGTCTGACAACAGTGTGCTGATAACAATGCATATTGGTGAGTTGTACCATGAAAGTTCTGATTGGGAAGTGGGTTTGGAACAAGACCCCTGCAACTTTGCTGCTGATGGTCTGGGGGACATACTTGGGAGAATAGTTTTAAAGCATCATTAAGATGGAGTAGCTTGGTAACCAGTTCCCAACCTCTGTAGAAGGCTTCCAGTCCCTAGTTATCCCTGAGTAGTTTCCTCTTGCCTCGGTTAAGCACTTGGCTGCTAACCAAAATGTCAGTGGGTTGAACCCATCCAGAGGTGCTGTGGGAGAAATACCTGGTGATCTGCTCCCATAAAGATGACAGCCTCAGAATCCCTGTCGGGCAGTTCTAGTCTGCCACCTGGGATCACTACAAGTCAGAAGCAACTCGATGGCACCTAACAACCACAACAGTTGTCTCTTGGTCTTTCCTTAGACCTGACTGAGCCATGAAAATGAGCTCTCTTCTCCTACCAAGTGTGTCAGACTGGGTTCTCTAGAGAAACAAAAACCAGCAAAGCTTATATGTGTGTATATATATATATATATATATATAGAGAGAGAGAGAGAGAGAGAGAGAGAGAGAGAGAGAGAGAGAGAGAGATTTATCTTAGGAAAAGCGCTCACAAACGTATAGAAGCTGGCAAGTCCAAAGTCCCTGGAGGAAACGTCAGGCTGGAGGCAGCCTTAGTTTCTGCAACCACAGGGGGCCGAGGAGCTCCAGGCTGGCAGGCAGTACACTGGCTGTTAACTCCAACAAAAGATGAATCCAAGATCTCCAGGCCGAACGGTGGGCTGCTCACTCACAGAAAGTTGTAGGCAGCACACCAGAGTCCCGATCCACAGAAGAATGTCTCTCTTCCCAGGATGTCCCTGGATATCCTGGAAGCAGGCCACACCCCTAGGGAAACTCCCCTTGGCAGGTTGGCCACTCAGAACACAGTCATCCGATCTCATGATGGGAACAACCACACAGAACTGGGATCCAGCCAAATTGATGCACAGCTCCAACTGTCACACCAAGGACACAGGTATTCATTTCATGTCCAATCATGGGCAGCTTGAAAGTGTGAATGTCTCTTTCCTCTGTCTCGTTTTCCTTTCTGTTGTTCTATAGGACCCACCGTGTCCTTCCTCCTCATCTGTGGTGGTAAGGTTGTGTGTCAACTTGGCTGGGCCTGGTTGACTGGCTGGGCAACTGGATGTAGTATCTCCTATCATGAGATTGGTAATCAGCTCCCTGGTGGAATCTACTGTGAGCAGCTGAGTAGCTGCCTTAGGGATGTCTGCTTCCCCAAGGAGAAGACTTGGGGAATGGTCTCTAGCTTATGGCACACTTGAACCCTGCATGTAGCTGAGTTGTTGTACAGTAGCCTGCCATGCTCTGCTGATCTTGGGACTTTCAATGGACTTGAATTAATGGCCTGCTGTGTGGTTTGGTAACATCAGAACCATACTTTGTTACTTGTTGACCTTGGGTCTGTCAGTCTCAGCAGCCAACAGCTGTCTGAGTGAAGAAAAGCCTCTGGCTCCAGTGGGCTTGGACTAGGAGACACAGCTGAAGCCCAAGATTGAGGGGCTTTCATCCAGCCCCTAGAGCCTGGCACTTTGAACTTGGACTTAAAGCTTCCAAGTTGTAAGAATATACTCCTGTTTGTTCAAGCCATACTATTTGGGGTATATTCTTATCAGAGAAGCACTGGGTAACCAGAATGTCATCTTTACCGAGGGTAGTGCAAAAGTTTAAGGTGATTGGCTGCTAATAAAAAGGTTGGAGGTTTGAGTCTGCCCAGAGGCCCCTTGGAAGAAAGGCCTGGTGATCTACCTCTGAAAAATCAGCCATGGAAAGCCCTCTGGAGCATAGTTCCACTCTGACACACACAGGGTCGTCATGAGTTACATAACTTGAAGGAAACTATTTTTTTTTTTACCTTCTCCCTCTTCATACTACCACCATCAAAGCAAGAACAAAAGAAACTAAAATGCTTCTTTTTGCATAAAATGATTTCTTCTGCTGCTGATCTCTCATCCCCCACCCCTGGTAAGCTCACCTTGTTGTGAGGTTTTGCATTGTTCTGCTGCTTCCTTATGAAGCGTTTGTCCCCAGCAAGTCTCTTGTGCACAAGGACCTTTTTGAAAATCTCTCAAGGATGGGAGCAGGTGCCTTAACAATGCTTGAGAAAGCCCAGTGTTCCCTGTACCTTCTCTTTCATAAATGAGATGAGAGCCTCAGAGATACACTTGTTCCAAGGACATAATTTTAATCAGTGATTTACAAAACTGAAGCCATAGGGAAAATCTTCCTTCAGTTACTAATTCATTCTTTAATTTGTTCATCTGTCCATCCGTCCATCTGTCCATCCATCCATCCATCCATCCATCCCTTCCCCCTCCCTCCCTCCCTTCCTCATTCTCTCCATACACTCACATGTCCACCCATCCATCCATCCATCCATCCACCCACCCATTTGTCTGTCCATCCATCCCTCCATCCATCCCTTCGTGTACCCACACATTTACCCACCTGCCCATCCATCTACCCATCTGTCTCTATCCATCCACCCACTCATCCACCTATCTGTCTGCCCATCCCTCCCTCCCTCCCTCCCTTTCTCTATGAGTTCATACATCACCCACCCGCCCATCCACCTGCCTGTCCATCCACCCATCCATCCATCCATCCCTTCCTTCCTCCTTTTGTCCCTTTACCCATCTATCCATTCATTCCATCACTTTACATTGCGTCAATGTGTGGTGGGAAGACATGCACATAAACAGATAATGTTTATGTAGTAGTCCTAAATACAGGGTCAGATCACCACAAAGCATCCTGTGAAGTGAAGAAGCCATCATTCTCAGCCACTACACCTTTCCAGTTTTTGCTACAATGTGATGGTGGTGTTAGTTGCCATGGAACTGGCTAACTCATGGCGATGTTTTGGACATCAGAATGAAAGTTTGCCCAATCATCTGCCATCTTCATGGTCACTGGTACCTTGCAGCCCATTGTTGTGGTTATTTTGTCACTACATCTCAAGTGTGTGTTTCCTTACTCAGTCACTTTCTTTCCCCTGGACAAGTTGTAACCCCATAAAGACAACGATTCTGTCTGCCATTCAAAATGCTCCACCCAGTACAAAGCACCCTGACTGGCACGTTGCAGGCACTCAAGGGATTGGAACACGATGCCCCAGGCAGAAGGGACAATAAGAGGAAAAGATCAAAGAGATAGCAACCAGAGTACATGGTGCAGAGAAGCAGGGAAGCTAGAGATAAACGCAGGGAGACTAGGATGCACGGCTGGGCTCCAGAGCAAGGAAAATCCAGAAATGGGGATTCAGGGATGGCTTTCGGAAGCACTTTGGCTTGGCCAAGTGGAGGCATGTAGAGTCAAGTGAAGTCTGTCAGAAAGGACACATAATGGCTTGTGTCTTAGTTTGCGATCCCTAGAGGAACGACACTTATGAAATGAGTGATCGTGTGTATGTGTGTGTGTATAATACATGTGCACCATATAAATGTATATTATATGTTATTGTTGTTAGATGCCATAGGGTTGGCTCTAACTCACAACGACACTGTGTACAACAGAACAAAACACTGCCCTGTCCTGTGCCAGCCTCACAGCCCTTGCTATACCTGAGTCCATTATTGCAGCCACTGTCAATCCATCTCATTGAAGGCCTTCCCCTCTTTCGTTGACCCTCTACCTTACTAAGCATGATCTCCTTCTCCAGAGAATGAGCCCTTCTGACAATGTGACCAAATTAAGTGAGATGAAGTCTGGCCATTCTTGCTTCCAAGGAGCCACATATATGCATATATATATATATATATATATATATATATATATGAGTCAGGTCCGACTCGAGGACACATAACAACAACAACTATATATGTATATGTATGTATGTATGTATGTATGTATATATATATGTATTTACTTTAAGGAAGTGACTCATGTGATTGGGGAGGCTGGCAAGTGCCAGATCCCTGGGTCAGGTGGCAGGCTGGAGACCTCTGCTGCCTTATAGGATTGTGGGGTTTTGTGAATCCAAAATCTGCAGGTGTGGCAGCAGGCTGGAGTCTTCTGCAGTCTGTGTCCTAAGATTTGGAGGACAGGTGATGAAAAGAGTGCAGGGGAGAGAGAGAGAGAGAGAGAGAGAGAGAGAGAGAGAGAGAGATGGATCTACCAGAATGTTCATTTATATTCTGGGAGTAGACCACACCCCCAAGAACACTCCCTTCAACTGATTGGCTGATCACACCATGGAAGGTCATTATGTTACATTATGGCAGAGTGCCCGGTTCAGTGTGTGCCAAACCACTGAAGAGCATAGCCCAGCCTAGGTCACACATCACGTTAACCATTACAGCCACAGCCAAATTGTCATTTTCCATGAGCTTCTCTGCAAGTTAAGTGGAGAATGGCATTGAGGGAGATTGAAGCTGGTGGAGGAGTCATGAGACTGTTGTCAACATTCCATGCAAGAGTGGAGGGGATCCTGGTGAGATGGCAGAAGCAAGTTCAGGGACAAGTGTGGGAGACACAATGGCTAAAGCTTGCTGACTGAGAGTATGAGAGGAGAGGGCAGGAAATCATAGTGATTTTAGGGTGCCCAGCTTGGGGTGGCAGGCTGGATGGGCTTGTATCAATGGAGAGTGTGAGGCTAAAGAAAGGAGTGGGCAGAAATGATGAGTTTAGTATGAGAGGTTCTCAAATTTGTTTTGGGTTCTGGACTATCCCAAGCGGGGCTACCTAATTGGCAGTTGTATTTTTGCATCTGGAGCTGTCCTCAGGTGATGTAAATATTTAACATGCTCACCTGCTAATCTATAGGTTGGCAACTTGAGTCTGCCTAGACATTTCTTGGAAGAAAGGTCTGGCAATCTGCTTCTGAAAAATTGGCCATTGAAAACCCTGTGGCACGTGGTTCTACCCCAACACACATGGGTCACCATGGGTTGGAGTTGACTTGGGAGATGCTGGTTAGGCTGTAGTTACAGAGTTGAAACCAATAATGTGGGTGTGGTTTAATCCATCATCATAGTCAGTGCCACCCAAAGAGCATGTCAAGTGAAATGAAGGGACGATATGGTCAGAACCTAGGAGAATCTCATGTAACTGGGACAACCCACCAGCTGATAATATGAGTTACATATTTTATGTCCTGGCCCCTGAGCTCTTTGAATCCAGCATCCCTGAAACCCAACACAGCATCTTACACATGTGGTTGTTGGTTGCCATCGAGTTGATTTGGACCCAAAACAGAGGAGAGTTGCCCCGTCGGGCTTTATAGGCATGTGATCTTTACACGGAAGTGGATTGCCAGGTCTTGCTCCCACAGAACCACTGGGTGGGTTAGAACCAGCAGCCTTTCTGTAGTAGCTGAGTGCTTAAATGCAGATGCCACAAGGGCTCCTGTCTTACACGCTGTGGATGCTTCAAAGATGATTCGTGGCTTCTGGACTATTTTCAAATTGTGAAGATTCCTAGTTGCATTGCTTCAAAGAACTAAAGAATATGGGTAAAATTGTTGCATTGAAAATTATGGACTTTAAATTAAAAAAAAAAAAAATGTATGCAGGAGGCACGTTAGTGATGGAAGGGGCAAGGACTTTGGACCACTTTATTTATCTGACACATACTCATTAAGGCCTTCCCTGGGTCAGACCTGGGGAAAGTGATGGAAAGGCTGAGTGGAGGACAGAGCTGGCTTGAAATTCTGGCCCATGCTTAAGCTCACTTTTCTTATCTATAAAATGAGTATAAGACCATCTACTCGTTAGTGTTACTGATACAGACAGAAGGAGCCTTGGGGATACACATGGTTAAGTGCTCAGCAGGTAACAGAAAGGTTGATGGTTCGTGCCTACCCCGGTGCTCCACAGGAAGAAGATCAGGCGATCTGCTCCCATGAAGATTATACCAAACCAAAAAGCCAAAGGCACTGCCATCAAGTCAATTCTGACTCATAATGAGTCTGAGAGACAGAGTAAAACTGCCCCATAAGCTTTCCAAGGCTGTATTCTGTATAGAAGCAGACTGCTGTATCTTTCTCCTGTGGAGAGGCTGGCAGGTTCAAAGTGCCAGACTGTCAGTTAGAAGCTGAGTGCTTTAACCATCATATCACCACAGCCACTCCGTAATGATGACAGCCTAGAAAGCCCTACTGGGCAGTTCTGCCCTGTCACATCGTGGGATCACTATGACTCTGAGTGGCTTGATGGCACTGAACAACAACAACAATACAGATAGGAGCAATTATATTTATTAAAAGTCTGGAGCCTTGAGAAAACCCAAAGAAAATCACTAGGTATCCCGAAGGGGTTACCGTGCCATTGCCTGTCCTTCTCACCAGCACGCCCACGCCTAAAGGGATCTTCAAGACAGTTTAAGAGGGTCCCAATTTCCCAAACCATTGCCAAATTAGGAGGTCGGCAGACCTGTCTGGAATGCTAATCAGCAGGGTTTGTTTTTCCTCCTCTGGTTTTCTTTGTTTGCAGGAGTGAAAAATGTTATTTTCACTCTTTGTCATTTTAATTAAATCAAGTCTAGGAAAACATAAAACGCAAGTCACATTGCTTTTCGGCAGCAAAACTTGGAAACCCGCACACCAGATTGCAAACTGTTAAAATCCATTCATTAAAAGTTCATGGTCGACTGGACATATTTTTTTTTTCCTCCAAGCAGTGCATTATGTACATTTCCTATCTATGTTTATGTGACAGATTGTCTAACAGATTTCTTGTACAGTAGAGTTAGAGAGTCTGCCAAGGACGGCTTGTTTGGAACCTGTGACCATAAGAGAAATGGCTTTGGAAATGTCATCTCGCTATCTTGTGGATAATTCAGTGATAATGGCCTAAAGGATCCCTCAAGACCAACAATTATATACCTGTTTGAAGTTAATTGGACTATGCAGAAACGGGAGTTAGATGAATTATGTGTTATAAAAATCCGATAGGCACCACACGCTCTGACAGCCTATCTCCAAACCTAATAGCAACTTTCAATCATTTTCACGTGCAAGCTGCCCTTGCCAGGATCCCTGGCTGTGGCTGCATTTTTAGATCATGTGCTGATTCTGTGTGTGGATGCATGAATATCCGTGTGCACTGTGTAGCTATACATGCATGGGCCAACACCTATTTGTCTCCGTGAAAAGTTTGGCGATACCAAGTACTGAAAGACGACACATCATAATCCAGATTCATAATTCAGATTTTATGCTGCACCCAGTGACTCTTAAGAGTTATGGGAAGGCTTTTATTTTTAGCGCTGAGTAAATTAAACCTTTTATTCATCATGTTGAAAGACGACAGTAAAGAAGAGAGCGTCGGCTCTTTTTTAATTTAAGGAACAGGAGCAGCAGCTGGCCAATCACAGAGTGAACCCAAGTCGTAGGTCTTACTCACAGCAATGTCTTTACACGACTCGCCACCTCCCCTCAGTTAATTGGTTATCTATATTACAATAACAAGATGTTTCTGACAAAAGTGGATGCCCCCTCATTGCCTCTTTCTCTCTCTGACTCTCTCTCTTTCCCCTTTCTCATTAACAGTGGCTTTAAGCACAGTAGTTGGAGGGATGCGTGTTCTGCTTGCAAAGATACTTTTCTTAGTTCAGTATATTTTCCCAGAATGATTCATGCTGTTATATCAGTCAAAAACCAAAAACCAAACTCACTGCTGTCAAGTTGATCCAACTCATAGCGACCCCTCCTTGGGTTTCCAAGGGGTATCTCAATGGAAGTAGATTGCCCAGTCTTCCTTCCGAGGAGTGGCTGGTGGGTTTGAACCACCAGCCTTCTGATTAGCAGTCGAATGCCTTAGGCACTATACCACCAGACTTATATCTGCAGAACAGGGGCTCTCAACTTCGATAGTAAGGACACTTGGGGTCAGGTGATTCTTAGTCGGGTGGGGTGTGGAGGTGTGCATTGTGGGCCGTTTAGCAGCCTCTCTGGTCTCTACCTACTAGTGGCATCGCCCCTCCACTTGTGACTACCCATGCCATTTCTGGACATAGTCATGTGTCGTCTGGGGGACGAAATCTCTCAGTGTGAGAAGCATCATTATTACTCATAGGACTTTCATTTATGCTACTGATTGAAAAAAAAAAAAAAAAAATCACTCCATGAGCTTACAGTGGATTATTTTTGTAGTATTTTTGTGCCTTCAGCCATTTTATCCTATTAAATGGTATGTAGCCCTGGTGGTGTAATGGATGAGCCCTCTGGTGCTAACTGAAAGGTTGGCAGTTTGAACCCACCCAGCGGCTTCGCAGGAGAAAGACCTGAACAGCTTCTGTAAAGGTTATAGCCGGGAAAACCCAGTGGCACAGTTTTACTCTGTCTTTTTGGGGTCACTGTGAGTGTGATTTGACTTGACGATGCTCAGTGACAACAAGTGCAAAGTGGAGTCCCTGGGTGGTTCAAAGGGCTAATGTGCTTGGCTGGCAACTGAGAGTTTGGAGGGTTGGGTCTACCCAAAGTTACCTCAGAAGAAAGGCCTGGTGATCTGCTTATGAAAAGTCAGCCATTGAAAACCTACAGAGCGCAATTCTACTCTGACACACATGGGGTCGCCATGAGTTGACACCGATTTGAAGGCGACTGTTGGTTAAGGGCAAGGAGCTTTGGTGGTGCAGTACCTAAGGCACTTGCTAACCAGAAGGCTGGAGAGTCAAACCCACCAGCCACTCCTCGGAAGGAAGACTGGGCAGTCTACTTCTGTAAAAATTTACCCAATGGATTTCGCTATGAGTCAGAATTGACTCTATGGCAGTGGGTTTGGTTTTGGTTTGGTTAGTTAAGGGCAGAGTGCATGTGCATCCCCTGTTGTCGTGTGTTGGTTTTATGTGACATACTGTATTTTGATTGGAGAGAAAGCAGCCATTTGCACTCACTTTACATTTGATAAAGATTTAATGCAAAGAGGAAAAAGACATCGATTTTAATCGGGTAATCTCAGCAGAGGTGTGGATGGTTTGACATCAACACTGCCTTGAGAAAGAAGGTAAGGGAGAATCATCAGGACAGAAAGAAACAAAGTCCTGCTTTCCTGTCATTGTAAGGGCACCATGTATATAGTCCAGAGCCGGAAACAGAAATGTAAAACACCCTCACAACTTGTCCATAATCCCATAGAAGCGAACACATTTGCCAGATGTAAAGTCAGCACATAAAACACAAACACCACTAGATGGTTTTACGTTGATGTCTCAGGACACTCAGCTCACTGCTCACGTCGACCCCTGTTGCCTTCCACCGGGACAGCCAGGTCCTATTAGCACTGAAATACCACCGTTAGTTTGAAGGAACCACAGTGCTCTGGTTGAGGGTACAACATGTGGGGTTGAGGGTTTCCTTGGAAGGCGGGCATCCAGTTAGGTGCTGCCAGAGACTATCTAAACATTTGCTTTCTGTTGTTGGTGGCCAAGAGCTGAGTGGTTTTACTTCCCTATAAATAGCTGCCGGCTCTCAGCTGAATCCAAGGATCTATTCCCCATTTTCATTGCATGCACAGTGCTGTGATGTGCCCTGCCATGTGGAAAGGGTGGGAGTAAGAGGCAGTCATTAGGCCTTTTGGTGTTTAGCTTTATCACGAGGCTAAGCTTCTAATGTAGACTTCCTAAGTGTGTGTGTGTAAGTGCTTTGACATTCTCGAAATTCAAGCATAAAGGGAATAAAGGGTATCTGGTGGCCTGTATTTAATTAGCGGTGTAGTCTAGTGTTGCACCAGGATTTGCTGAGGAAGGTGGCCTGGCCTCCCTGCCTCCTCTAGCAGTGAGAAGGTGGTATGAGAAGCAGTACTTCAGGCAGGTTGTAAGGATGGGACTCCCATCCATTCCTCCAGATACTGTCAAATTTAACACTGGCTTGGGCCAGATCAGCAGAGAGCGGTGTGTGTGGATTGGATTGTATCTAGTTCCTTCCAGAATTGCCTTCAATACATTGCATTTTG
Source organism: Orycteropus afer afer (assembly GCF_000298275.1). Lineage (NCBI taxonomy): Eukaryota > Metazoa > Chordata > Mammalia > Tubulidentata > Orycteropodidae > Orycteropus > Orycteropus afer. The sequence goes on from NW_006921648.1 coordinate 5,387,074, forward strand.
GAGTAATATTGAGAGTCATTTCCAAGGATATGGCTAGAAAAGGACATGCCCTTTGTGCCGTCAGAAGAAGGTAGCAGGGGAGATACATTTGTCGTCCTCTAGTCCAGTGGCTGAAGTGCAGACTTCCAGGTGAGTCCAATCCCAGGTCCACGTCTTAACCAAAAGACAGATGGACCACATGAGGCTCAGCCTCCATGACCCTGAGACTAGAAGAACCAGATAGTGCCCGGCTGCCACAATTGACCGCCCTGTAAAGGAACAGAGTAAGTCATGATGAGAGTTACTGGTTGGATAGAGACTGGTGAAACCCACATGACTATGGCCCCAGGTTATCCTTCAGGCCTGGAAATGGACTCACTTTTGTGGACAGCCCAACAGTAGAAAGACCTACAAGCAGAACGTCTAGCTCAGGAAGATGTACCCACCTACCCAAGGGAGATGCACCCCTTAGATCAACCATGAGGCATCCGAGGGGCAGCACTCATGTAGAGGGCAAGCTGGACAGAGAGGAATGCCTAGATAAGAAGGGCACAGGGAAGAGGTGGTCACAGGGAGGAGAGACAGAGCTTTTATGGTTGGGGGTTGTAATTAGGCCATGCAATCAAATGCGCATGAACTGTTGAGAGTAAAACAAATCTGCTTTGTAAATTTGTACCCAAATAACAATTTAGAAAAAAAGAAAAAAAGGAGAAGGTCCTGAGTGGAGTGGGGAAAAAACATGAAACAACACCCCCCAAACAAAACAAAACTAAACTAAACAAAAAAACCCAGGCTTACTGTTTTGATAGAGACTGGTGGAACCCCTGAGACTGTGCTGTGGCCCTTAGTCAGCCTTCACGGCTGGAGCTGGTCCCACCCCCATGGCTCAACTTTCAACCAAATGGTGGACAGGCCTATAAGGGAAACAGAATACCGGAGAGGAACACGGCCCTCAGGACAGTCAACCACAGGAGACCCAAAGGACAGCGTGTGCCCAAAGAGAAAGAAAGCTCAGAAGGCAGGAAGGGACAGCAAAGAAGGACAAAGGGGAACATAAACCCAGGGATGAAGTGGGAGGAGCACTGTCACACGGCGGGGATTGCAGTCAATGTCACGCAACAACACTGATGAATGCAAAAGTAAGTTGTAAACTTTCACCCAAACCCCGATGAAAAGTTAAAGAAGTAAATGAAGCATTGCTCTTACCTTCTGTAAGCACGTGTTTTCTCCTCTGTAATATAGGAGAAATAAAAGTAGCTGCAGCATAAAGTGTTGTTGTTGTTGTTAGCTGCCCTCAAGGCAACACCAGACTCACAGTGACGCCCTTCACAGCAGAATGAAACACTGTCCGGCCTTGTGCCATCGCCATGGTCCATTGTGGCTTGCACATTTGTGGTCCATAGATTTTTCCTTGGCTGAATTTTGGATATTGATCGTCAGGCCTTTCTTCCTCATCTGTCATAATCTGGGACCTCTGATGGAATCTGTTCAGCACCATGGCAACACGGAAGCCTCCACTGATGGATGGGTGGGGGCTGTGCATACGGTACTTTGGCTGGGAATCGAACCCGGCTCTCCCACATGGAAGGTGAGGATTCTACCAATGAACCAAGAACAGATACTCAATGTGTACCTACCTTCTAGCACGAAGTAAGTGCTCAATAATTAGTAGCTGCCATGCTTGTTAACATAGCAAATTTCCCTTCTGTCTACCTTGAAAAATGACTCTGCTGATTTTGAATGATAGGCTTGTTTTTCTAACTGATATTCAGAAGGTGGGAGCATCAGGATGAACATCCAGCCTCCTCACAGCTAACAGAGAGCTTTGTGGTTTGTGTGTTACTGTTAACTTAGTTCCTGGTTTCGGGGTGTTCCCTACACCCATTTTCATTTCTTCACTTTCATCACCTGTTAATAAGATTAGTAAATCCTTTTTCTCTAGCTGTATTGTGTTGGTCGTTATGTACCAATTCAATCCTTTCTGGACCAGAGGAGACAGGGAAATGAGTAGTAATAAATACATCTAGAAATGAATATAACCCCTGAAATAATTGATTTTGTCCCAGTCTTTATGTCCCCCTAAATGACAGGGGCCATGTGCTCAAGTATCCAGGCAGACAGTGTTGATGAGAGAAATGGGCTGAGTGTATGATGGTAGGGATTGGTGGGGACCATTGTAAAAGGACAGGATGTTTCCCTTCTCCTATCACTTCACATGCAGGCAAAAGCTGGACTACAAGAAAGACAGGCAAGAATTGGTGCATTCAAACTGTGGTGTTGCAAACAATATTGAATATACATCCCATGGACCACCAGAAGAATGAACACATCAGTCTTAGAAGAAATACAGCCACATTGCTTCTTAGATGTCAGGATGGCGAGATGTGAGCTCGGTTACTTTAGACACGTCAATAGGAAAGGCCAGTCCCTAGAAGAGGATCATGGTTGGTAAGGTGGAGGTCATGGAAAACGAGAGGAATCTTTAATGGGAGGGACTGATACCATAGTCACAACACTGGCCTCAAACATTGTAAGGATCATGAAGCTGGCACAGGACCCGGCAACATGTTGTTCTGTTAGCCATCAGGTCACTATGATTTGGAGCTGAATTGAGGGCAACTAATAACCATGGCTCTGGAGCTCTGATGGCACAGTGGGTAAAGCATTCTGCAGCCAACCAGAAGGTTGGCGGTTCCAACCCAACAGTCACTCCATTGATGGAGAAAGATGAGGCAGTCTGCTTCTGTAAAGATTTGCAGCTTTGGTAACCCTGTGGAGCAGGTCTACTCTGTCCTAGAGGGTCACTGTGAGTTGGAATCCACTCAGTGGCAGTGACTTTTTTTGTTTGTTTAACAGCCATGGCACATGCCTTCCCATATTTACACCTCATTGGCCATCTTGAATACTGCCATTCCCATCCTCACCTTCATATCTCAGGCTCATCACTCTAAATTCAACCTAGAACTGCTTCCGGCAGGGTAGATGTTTGCACGTTTTAGTAAAACTCCACCCATCATTGTTTTTTGAAGCAACTTTATAGATGGCAACTTTTGGAGGTCAGAGGGAGCCCTTTGGGAAGATCCACTGGGACCTATAGATTATCAAGTGATGCTCTTGCAAACCTCAGTCACAGGGGCTTACATTTTCAGGCTCTGAGCTTTCTACAAGGAACTCTGGTGTCATAGTGCCTAAGACAATTGACTGCTAACCAGAAGGTTAGCAGTTCAAACCCACCAGACACTCTGTGGAAGGAAAACCAGACAATCTACTTCCTTAAAGATTTACTGCCTTGGATACCCAAAGGGGGTCACTATGAGTTGGAATCAAGTCAATGGCAGTGAGTTTGATTTAGTTTTTTGGAGCTTTCTATATGGGATCAAATTGAGAACAGCAACTCAAAAGTTTAGATAAGAAGCAGTTTAGATAAGGGGGCAGTGAGTTTATGTTTGTTGTTGTTTCTAGGGGTCCTTGAGTCAATTGTGACTGATAGTGACCATATGTGTAACAGACTGAATCACTGCCTGGTTCTGTGCCATCATGCTCACAATCGTTGCCCTGTTTGCGCCCATTGTTGCCAACAGTGTCAGTCCATCTTGTTGAGGGTCTTCCTCTTGTTCACTGACCATCTGCTTTTACCAAGCATGATGTCCTTCTCCAGGGACTGGTCCCTCTTGGCAGCATATCTGAAGTATATGAGATGAAGTGTGGGCATTCTTACTTCTAAGGAGCATTCTGGCTCTACTTGCAAGACAGATTTGTTTGTTCTTCTGGCAGCCCATGGTATTTTAAATATTCCTTGCCAACACCATAATTCAGAGGCATCAATTCTTCTTCAATTCTTATTATTCATTGTCCAGCATTTGCATGCATATGAGGTGATTGAAAATACCATGGCTTGGGTCAGGTGCACCTTTGTCCTTTGGTAATCCATCAATTCTTGGACCCTTACTTTTGCACCATTACCTTCTTTCTTGGACTTCTTCCTTCAGTACTACCAGTTCTTGGTCATATGCTACATAGATTTGTTTGTTCTTCTGGAAGTCCATGGTATTTTAAATATTAAATGGTTGAATGCTAACCAATTCTTTTTGGTGCAGTGTCTTTGTGTATTCCTTCCATTTTCTTTTGATGCTTCCTGCATCATTCAATATTTTGCCCAGATAGTCCTTAAACATTGCAACTCATGGTTGGAATTGAGTCTTCAGTTCTTTCAGGATGAGAAATGCCAAGCATGTTCTTCCCTTTGGATTTTCTATTTCCAGGTGTTTGCACATTGTAGTATAATATTTTGCTTTGTCTTCTCGAGCAGCTGTTTGAAATCTTCTGTTCAGCTCTTTTACTTCATCATTTCTTATATTCTCTTTAGCTTCCCTATGTTCAACATCAAGTTTAAAAGTCTTGTCTGACATCCATTGTGGTCTTCTCTTTGTTTCCTCTCATTTTAATGACCTTTTGCTGTCTTTGTGCATAATGTCCTTGATGTCATCCCACAACTTGTCTGGTCTTCAGTCATTATTGCTTGGGATGTCAAATCTGTTGTTGAGAGAGGTTTAACTTCAGGTGGGATATACTCGGGGTCTTACTTTGGCTGTTGTGGACTTATTTTAATTTTATTCAACTTCAACTTGACCTTGCATATGAGCAATTGATGGTCTGTTCCACAGTCAGCCCTTGGCCTTGTTCTGACTGATAATACTGAGCTTCTCTGTAGATGTAGTCTTTCTACAGATGTAGTCAATTTGATTCCTGTGTATTCCATCTGTATTCCATCTGGTGAGGTCCACATGTGTAGTTTATGTTGTTGGAAAAAGGTATTTCCAATGAATAAGTTGTGGATCTTGTGAAATTTTATCATGAGATCTCTGACGTTGTTTTTATTACCAAAGCCATATTTTCTAACCACTGATACTTTTTCATTGTTTCTAATTTTCACATTCCAATCATCAGTAATTACCAATGCATCTTGGTTGCATGTTTGATAAATTTCAGGCTGCAGTTGTTAAAAATCTTCAATTTCTTCAACTCAGGCATTAGTCATTGGTGCATAAATTTGAATAGTAGTCATATTAACTCATCTTCCTCAGAACCATGTGGATATTATCTATCACTCACAGCATTGCATTTCAGGATGGCTTTTGAAATGCTCTTTTTGACGATGAATGTGGCTCCAATCCTTTTCAATTTATCATTCCCAGCATAGTACACCATATGATCACCTGATTAAAAATAGCCACATTCTAGTCCATTTCAGCTTGTTAATGTCTAGAAAGGAGTTCTGATGGCACAGCGGTTAATGTATTCAGCTACTAACCAAAAGGTCAGTGATTTGAACCCACCAGCCACTCAGTGGAAAAAAGACACAGCAGTCTGCTTCTGTAAGGATTTACAGGCTTGGACACCCTATCAGGGAGTTCTACTCTGTCCTATCAGGTTGCTATGACAGTGGGTATAGTAGGTAGTGCCTAGGATATCTGTCTTCAAGCATTCTGTTTCATTTTTGAAGACTTCCGATTTTCCTAGATTGATACTTCATGCATTCCACTTTCCAATCACTAACAGATGTTTGCAGCTGATTCTTCTCATTCTGAGTTGTGTTGCATCATCAAATGAAGATCTGGAAAGCTTGACTCCATCCATGACGTTGAGGTTGACTCTGCTTAGAGGAGGCAGCCTTCCCCAGTTATATTTTGAGTGCTTTCCAACCTGAGGGGCTCATCTTCCTGCTCTTTATCAGTTAATGTTCTGCTGCTGTCCATAAGTTTTCACTGATCACTTTGTTAAAAAGCAGATCTCCAGGTTCCCCTTCCTAGTCTATCTTAGTCTGGAAGCTCTGCTGAAACCTGTCCCCCATGGATGACCCTGCTGGTATTTGAAATACCACTGGCATGGCTTCCAGCATCATAGCAACATGCAAGCTGCTACAGTACAATAGACTGACAGAGGAGTGATGAGAGTTTATGTTAATGGGAGAAAAATGATTCGGAAAAGGATGGTGAGAATGGTCGCATGACTTGAAGAACATAATCAATGTCACTGATTTGTACATGAATATATTATGGAGCAAATAGTCCGAGAAGCTGAGCTGTATGAAGAAAAACATGGCATCAGAATTGGAAGAAGACTCATTAACAACCTGAGATACACTGACAACACAACTTTGCTTGCTGAAAGTGAGGAGACTTGAAGCATTTCCTGATGAAGATTGAAGACTACAGTCTGCAGTATGGATTACACCTCAATATAAACCCACTGCCCTCGAGTTGAATCTGACTCATAGCGACTCCTCCTTGGGTTTCTGAAGCAGAATCACTACGGGAGTAGATTGTCCCACCTTCCTTCCGAGGAGTGGCTGGTGGGTTTGAACTGCCAGCCTTCTGGTTAGCAGTCAAATGCATTAGATAGACACTATGCCACCAGAGCTCCTCCTCAATATAAAGAAAACAAAAATCCTCACAACTGATTAAATAAGCAGCATCATGACAAATGGAGAAAAGATTGTAATTGTCAAAGACTTCATATTATTTGGTTCTACAATCAACACCAATGGAAGCAGCAGTCAGTATATCAGAAAACATATAGCACTGGGTAAATCTGCTGCAATAGACCTCTTTCAAGTGCTGAAGAGCAAAGATAACTCCTTGAAGACAAAGGTGTGCCTGACACAAGCCATGGTATTTTTATCCCATCATATGCATGTGAGACCTGGACAACAAATAAGGAAGAAGAGTCGATGTTTTTGAGTTGTGGTGTTGGTGAAAAATGATGAAAGTACCATGGACTGCTAAAAGAACTAACAAATCTGTCCTGGAGGAAGTATAGCTGAAATGCTCCTTGGAAGAGAGAATGGCCAGACTTTGTCTCACCTATGGTGGTCATGCTATCAGAAGGGACCTTCTCTGGAGAAGGATATCATGCTTGGTAAAGTGGAGAGTCAATGAAAAGGGGGAAGGCCCTCAACAAGATGGATTGACACAGTGGGTACAATGATGGGCTCAGGTATAGCAAGGATTGTGAAGCTGTCACAGGACTGGGCAGTATTTTGTTCTGTTGTATATAGGGTTGCTCTGAGTCAGAGATGACTTTACAACACCTAACAACAACAACAACATTGTTGAGTTGGAGTATGTTACGCTGTGTATATTTTCAACAACCCAAAATATAATAAATCATTAAAATACATAAATTCATGGTCTACAGTTAGATTGCTTTGATGTGGATCCTGGTGTCTATCTCACCACCTATATGATCTTGAGTGAATGATGAGTATCTCCGTGCCTCAGTTTCCACACCTATGGAATAAGGAAAATAATGATGCTCCCCCCCAGGGTCATTGAGTGGGTGTGAGGTAATGAATGTCAAGGTCTTATCATAGGGCTTTAGTTACTATTATTCATGGTTATCATAACTTAAGTGGTAATGTTTGATGTTGCTTCTTTTGGGGAACATCCCAGTCGGCTGAATTGTCTTTCCTTCACTTCTTTCTTACACCGTTCTCTCCAGCCACAAGTATTTGTTATCCATCTACTAGAAGTGGGCACAAAATGGACAAGGTCTCTGCCTTTCTAAAGCTTATTGTCTCTGTCTGTGCTGTCCTATATGGCAGCTCTGAGCCCCATGTGACCACTTAAATTTAAATTAAACGAAGTTAAACATGCAGTTCCTCAGACAGACTAGTCACATTACAAGGGCTTGATAGTTACACAGGGGCTGTAGGCTAACATATTAACAGCATAGTTGAGAACACATCATGGCAGGATGTTGTTTTGGACAATGCTGGCCTAGTAGGAAAAAAAAAAGATAAGAGATAATTAAACCAATAAATATCAGTATTATTTAATAATCCTAATGATGTGCTTCTTAAAACCATAACTTTAATTAAAGGCTACATCATTCTACCTTGGAGATATTATCAACTTGGGAAAGCATGTTTGCATATGGTTGCAACTAGTTGCCATCAAGTCCTCCCAGGCTCATGGTGGGCCCATGTGTGTTAGTAGAGCTGTGCCCCATGGGGTGATCAGTGACTGCTTTTTCAGGACTAGATCAGCAAGGCCTTCTTTTGAGGTGCCACTGGGGGGACTTGAACCTCGAGCATTTTGGTTCACAGTTGAGTGTGTTGACTGTTTGCACAACCCAGGAACTCCATGTGTGGTTCAAGATCAAGTTACACATGAACAACAAGAGGCATGGGTATCTCCTCTCCCCCTCCCTTTTTACTGTCTTCCTCCTTTCACCCCCAGTTCACCCTCTCTCTCTTTTTCCCATTCTCTCCCCTTGCTCCCTCCTTTTATAGTCTTCTAGGCTTTGTTTTGGTAACACTATAGGGGAGTTGGGATTGACTCAACTGAGGTGGGTTTGGTTTATTTTAAGGACCCATGATAGCACTGTGGTTAAGTGCTTGACTGCTAACCAGTCGTTTGGCAATTCAAACCCGCCAGCCGCTACATGAGAGAAAGACGTGGCGATCTGCCTCCACAAAAATGGCAGCCTTAGGAACCCTATGGGGCACTTCTCATCTGTTGTATGGAGTCGTTAGGAGTTGGGATCCACTTGACAGGAAAGGATTGGCTTGTGTATTTGTTTTCAGGCTTTATTTTAGAAAGGAGACAAAATCTTTACCCTCTGTGATGGTTATGTTTGTATGTCAACTTGGCTGGGCCTGGTTGAGTGTCTGGGCAGCTGGATGTAGTATTCCCCATGATGAGACTGGTAATCAACTCCAAGGTGGAATCTACTGGGAGCAGCTGAGTAGCTGCCTTTGGGTATGTGATCTGCTTCCTGTATATAAGGAGAAGCTTTGAGAATGGTCTCTTGCTTTTGGCACGCTTGGACCCTGCACATAGCCATGTCGTTGCTCAGCAGCCTGCTATGCTCTGTTGACCTTGAGACTTACAGTGGACTTAAGTGAATGGCCTGCCGTGTGGATTGGTAACATTGGGACTGGGCCTTTTAACTTGTCAACCTTGGGGCTTCTCAGCCTCAGCAGCCAGCAGCTGTCTGAGTGAAGAAATGACTCTGGCTCCAGTGGGCTGGGAGCAGCAGGCAGAGCTGGACCCCTAGGTTGAGGGGCTTTCACTCAGCCCCTAAAGCCTGGCACTTTGCACTTGGACTTAAAGCCTCCAAACTGTAAGAATAAACTCCTGTTTGTTAAGGCCATCCTATTTGTGATATATTCTTGTCAGAGTGGCACTAGGCAACCAGAACACCCTCCTAGAATCTCCTGTCTCCTGAGAGTTCAGACATATATATAGAGATATAGATTTATAGAGAAAGACATCTGTCTATCTGTACCTCTCTGTGTCTCAATCTCTGTCTATCTATCTATCTATCTATATATACACACACACACACATGTATGTTTGTATCTATATACACACACACACACACATATATATGTAATAACCCAACTGCAGTGCTGTGGTAGAAGCAGGGAAAAATGTAATGGGACCTGGGGAGGGAGGGTATCATTCCTTTTTGATGGTGATAGGAGGGCTACACTGAGATGTCTCCTTTTTGCTCAACTTTGACCTTCAGCAAGTCTCTTCGTCTCCTATGAGTGACAGGCAGAACATAAACAGGACCCATGTCTTAGAGGGCAGGAGTTCTCTGAATGCTATTATTAATCACTGTGAAGCTGTTGTAAACTATTACCATAAAACAATGACATGCTCCTTTTATTCTCCCAGATCAATATCACTAAAAGGCATTCCTGTCCCGGGCTTATCATATGGACAGGTAACTCATATCCCTATAAATATACGATGACTTTTTAATCAAGGGTTAATGGTCTTTAGCACCTCAGAAGTGCACGTGTTGGGGAGCCTGCAGCTGGTCAATGGCTGCTTTTGTTTTAATTTTATGGTTGCCTTTAACCTATCCCCACTCCCCAAAAGGATTCGAAATGGCTTATAATAAAGGCACAGATTCAATAAACCATGAGATTATTAAAACAAAATAAATCATAGGAGTCTAGAAATGAAGTACAGCCAGAATGCTCTGTAGAAGTGCAAATGGCCAGACTTCAGCTCACCTGCTTTGGTCATGTTGTCAGCAGGGACCAGTCCCTGGAGAAGGACATCACGCTCGTTAAAGTAAAGGGTCACTGAGAAAGGGGAAGACCCTCAATGATTTGGATTGACACCGAGGCTGCAACAGTGGGGTCAAGCAAGGCAAAGACTGAGGATGGCACAGGACCGTGCAGGGTTCTGTCGCACACGGGGTCAGTGCGAGTCAAAACTGACTTGACGGCACTTAACAACAACGGAAGGGAAGGACTGAAGGGAGTATGGCAGGAAAGGAGAGTGTAGCGGGAAGACAGTTCTACCCAAAACTTAAGATTTTGTTTATTAAGAATTGTAGTCTAAGAGACCAGCCACTGAATAGAGCACATGGTTATATGTGAGATTTCTGGGAAAATGCAAAAGGAAAGAAGGGAGGAAGAGAGGGAGGGAGGAAGGGGAGGTTAAAAGGATACACAGTAGAGGGAAGAAGAGAAGAGAGCCATGTCTTGCTGTCTTGATATTTCCCTCCAACAGTAATTCATTTAGTACCCACACAGTGGCTGGGATTTTGATAGATACAGAAGTGTAGGGAGGAAGATATAATATGATTAAGACCCAGTCCTCCTAGGTGGTAGAGGAAATGGCATGTGCAAAGTTTAAAGGGAATTGTGTATTTGTAGAACAGAAAGCTGATCACCGTGTGTGTATGTGTGTGTGTGTGTGTGTGTGTAGTGGGCTTTATCAATGATGATGGGAAAAAGTTGGTCCATGATCCTGGGGATAAGTAGGGACCAGGTAACTCAGGGCTCTGTTAAGGCACGTTAAGGAGTTTAGATTTTACTTTAAGGACAATTGGGAACCATTGAAGTGGATCAAATTTTCCATTTAGAAAGATAACTCTCCCTGCAGTGTGGAGAATGGATTGGGGTGGAGGGAGGCAGGAGGGGGACATCGCTTAGGCAGCTGTTGCAGGTGAGACATGATGGAGCCTTTGGATGAACCTAATGGCTCTGGGAACTAAGAGAACTGAATGGGTCTGTGATACATGAAGTGGGAGAATCAATGAAACTTTTAGATTGTAAGTGATGAATGAAGGTTTGAGAGGAAGCACTAGGGACACTTAGGTTTTGAAAGCATTTGATGAGACAGTGGAAATAGGAAGAGGAACAAATATTGGATCTAAGGGAGAAGACAACAAATTCGTTTATAGGTATGGTATTTGAGATGTTTATCTTCACTTAGATGAAGGTAGAGGCTAAGTATGGTAAGTATGTGAAGTTGATGCTCAGAACTGAGGTGGGTTTTGCAGCCTTGGAAGATAGATGGTATTTAAACCATGGGGAATGATGGCATTATCTAGAGAGAATTTGGAGAATGAAAAGGAAAGAGCACCCATACCCTCACTGGATCCCAACATTGATAGGTTTCCCAGAGGAGATGGATGGATGGATGGATGGATGGATGGATTAATGGTTTGATGGACAGACAGACAAAGAGGTAGGTGATAGAGAGGGAGAGAGATAAGTAGGTAGGTAGGTAGATAGCCTTGAGTTGACTCCAGCCTTATGTACAACAGAGCATTGCCCCCTCCATCGTCACCTCATGGTCATGGGTATGGTTGAGTCCATTATTGTGTCTACTGTGCAAACCCATCTCACTGAGGATTTCCCTCACCTTCTCTCACTCTACCTCACCAAACGTGATGCAATCCACCAGACATCACTCCTTCCTGATGATGTGTCCAAAACAAGCCAATCGGGCAAGATTTTATTGTGATCTATGGGGTTTTCATTGGCTGATTCTACTAAGTTGATTACCAGGTCTTATTACCTAATTGTCTTAGACTGAAAGCTCCACTGCTACCTGTCCACCATGGTGGACTCTCCTGGTGTTTGAAATACCAGTGGCATAATCTTCCAGCAACATAGCAACAGTGAAAACTACCACAGTATGACAAATTGATAGTTGGTAATCTCAGAGGAGAAGGAATCCATTAAGAAGTCTAAACATCACTAGCCAGAGATACCTGAAAAGCAGAAGGAGGTTGGGGTGTCATGGGAATGAGAGAAAACCTTCCACCAAGGAGAGCTGGTGCAGCCTGGGTCACTGGACCTCAAGGTCCAATGCTTGTGAAAGACCATCCCATTGGATGAACTACCTAAAAAAAACTCAGTGACAGAGAAGACAAGAGAGCCCAGGACATATCTCTGGGGTTTTGTGCTGTTTCCAGGTAACCTTGAACTTATGAAAGTCTCCTGCGATAGCCGGGTTTGGACAAGGACAGAAATGTACCTTCAAGGACACACCAACTGTAAGGCTGTGAACTACTAATTGCTTGTCCAGACATCTTGACTGTCACTTTAGTAATCTGTGCTCCAGCTCCCATCACAGCTCCTGCAGTGGCCCAGGACTTGTTAAATTGCAGGGGGTATTCTGAGGCCTCCCAATTAAGGACCCATGTTGTGTGCAGAGTTGAAATCCTGGAAGTGACGGGCTCACTGGAGGCACCAGAGTAGAGCTGATATCTGCTAGGATGAATGATAATGTGGACCCCAGTGGTTTGCTGTCCTTCATCGCCTGATCTGCTGTAATGGCCAGAGTGTAATTAGCCAATTGTTGTGTGCAGATAGGTGTTACAGATGAAGTTGTAAATTCAGCCTTTAAAAAAATATACTGATGGGTATAAGATCCTCCCCTGCAGTTCAGTTTACCGAACCTCTGGGGTACACTGGGATTAAATCCAAGGTCCCCTCATAGCAGTGAACCAAAGCACCCCTTGCCACCCAGTTGATTCCTTCCCACTCCTTGTGACCCTCCAGGACAGAGTAGAACTGGCATAGGCTTTCCAAGGCTGTAATCTTTACGAAAGCAGAATGCCTCATCTTTCTCTTACAGGGTGGCTGGTAGATTCAAACCACTGACCTTTTGCTTGGCAGCTGTGTTTAACCACTGCACCACCAAGGTTCCTTTATTGGGAATCAAATGCCTAGGAATGAGTGTGTGTGTAAAACATGTGCACATACTCATGTAGTTTTGGATCATCCCAATTGAAAAGTAGAAACCATTTGACATAAGTTTTGAGTGGCGTGTTCTTAAATGAAAGTTAAAAACAAACAAACAAAAACAGGTGACCTCTGATACTGAGGAAGCTTGAATAATGAGGGAACAAAATGTTTTGTGCAAGTGGATTTGTAGTAGTAACATTGTTAATGGCCCAAGTGTGTACAACACAACTCCACATATTCTGAACCTCGGGAGTCCACTGAGAACATGCAATGTGTAACCTGGTTGGCATCACTCAGTTGTACCAGAGGTGGAATGCCTGGGCGTAATGGGTCTGGGATCTGCAGAACCACCTGTGTTCACAGCCTGGCTCCACTATTCACTGTGGATGTCATCTCCAGAGAGTTCATTAGTATCTCCAAGCCTCACTTTCTCCGTCTGTAAAATGAGGACGGCAGTAACACCAGCCTCACTGACTTATTAGCAGAATGAAATGAGAAATTGTACATGTGTCTTAGTTACCTAGTGATGCTTTAACAGAAATACCACAAGTCATTGTCTTTAACACAAAGAAATTTCTTTTCTCAAAGTTTAAAAAAAACCCAAAAAAACAAACCTCACTGTTGTCGAGTTGGTTCCAACTCATAGCGACTCCTCCTTGGGTTTCTGAAGTTGTATCTCTATGGAAGAAGATTGCCAAACTTTCCTTCCAGGGAGTGGCTGGTGGGTTTGAACTGCCAGCCTTCTGGTTAGAAGTCAGATGCCAAATTCAGGGCACCAGCTCTAAGAGAACGCTTTCAGTCTCTGTCAGCTCTAGGAGAAGGTCAGTGTCTCTTTTCAACTTCTGTTCCTTGGTGATCATGTGGCATGCCATCTGTCTTCCCCTGCTTGCTTGGTTGTGTGCTCAGTCTACTCTTTGATGTCTCAAAAGAGATTGTTTAAGACACACGGTACACTAATACAAGGAGGTCTGGTGGCGTAGTCCCTAAGGCATCTGACTGCTACCCAGATGGTTGGCAGATCAAACCCACCAGCCATTCTGTGGAAGGAAGACTGGACAATCTACTTCCGTAAAGATTTACTGCCTCAGAAACCCAGTGGGGATTGGTATGAGTTGGAATCAACTTGATGGCAGTGAGTTTGGTTTTTTTTTTTTTTTTTTCTTTTTGTACACTAATACTCTCTGGTTAACATAACAAAGAAAACCTATTCCCAAATGGGATTATAACCACAGTTAAACCCAATGCCATTGAGTCAGTACTGACTCATAGCTACCCTATAGAACAGAGTAGAACTGCCTCATAGTGTTTCCAAGGCTGTCAATCTTTATGGAAGCAAAGCCTAAACCAGACTCACCACTATCAAGTCAATGTTGACTCACAGTGCCCCTAGAAAACAAGGTAGAACTGCCCCACAGGGTTTCCAAGGCTGCACATCTTTATAGAGGTAGGCTGCTTCATCTTTATCCTGTGGAACGGCTGGCAGGTTCATACTGATGACCTCATGGTTAGCAGCTGAATGATTTAACCACTGTGCCACCAGAGCTTCTTGACCACAAGTATAGGAGTTAGGATTTCCAACATGTATTCTTGGAGGACACTTTTCAATCCATTACAGTGTGGTACCAAGGATGTTGCTGTTAGTTGTCCTCCTGTTGGCTCTGACTTCTGATGACCTTATGTATAACAAAATGAACCGTTGCCCAGTCCTGCACTATCTTCATGCTCATTGGTCTGTGATTCCATTGTTGTGGCTGTTGGGTCACTCCATCTCATTGAGGTCTCCCTCATATTCATTACAACAAACAACAACTCACTGCTGTCGAGTCGGATCTGACTCATAGCGACTGCTCATTGGATTTCCGAGGCGGTCTCACTACAGAAGTAGATTGCCCAATCTTCCTTCCTAGGAGTACCAACCCTGATGCCCTTTTCTGTCAAGTTATCTTTCTTGATGATGTGTCCAAAGTTGTTGTTGTTGTTGTTATGTGCCGTCGAGTCGGCCCTGACTCATAGCGACCCCTCCTTGGGTTTCTGAGGCAGTATCACTACGGAAGTCGGATTGCCCAACCTTCCTTCCGAGGAGTGGCTGGTAGGTTTGAACCGTCAGCCTTCTGGTTAGCAGTCAAGTGCTTTAGCCACTATGCTGCCAGAGCTCCTGTGTCCAAAGTAGGCAAGTCAAAGTCTTCCCATCTTCCCTCCTAAGAACATGCTGGATGCTTGGTTCATTAGGTATTCTTGTCTCTTCCTCACGGTAAGCACCTTTGATCAGGAAAACCTAGAATTGTGCGGTGACCATAGGTATTTCAGAATAACAAAGGGACTGCTGACAATATCCCGAGCTTATCAAGCTGTCCCCAGGCTTGAGGCAAAATGTGCTAAGACTGCTCAGCCCACAGGGAAACCACAGTATACTTCTTTGAGCACTAACTGGACTTAAGAGTAAGAAATCAAACAATTGAAAACATTATTTTATGTTGAAGCCATCACAGCTATATTATTTAGCCTCATGTAAAACTGATGTGATTTTCTAGGACAAAACACATAATGTCAAAGGAGTTTTGCCCTTGGGACATCTGCTTCTAGCTGTGTCCCCAGAATTCCAGGGGAACGGGAGTGTTATGTTCAGGCTATCTGTTGACGGCAATGACTAGAAGGAGTGATGGTGCTCATAGCACCTCCAAGCACAGCTTCGGAGGCTTTAGGAAGACTTCCACTGGAACCCTCTGCTTTGGAAATTGGAGGTACAATTGCTTTTCCCCAAATCACATTTTCTTTTCTCAGCTCCTCATTCCACTTGCAATGTCATCCTTTTTAGAACTTTCATGTTAAGCCTGCTGAAGTCAACACTCGGATCCCCCCTCCATTGCTCAAATATTCATTTAGATGCATCAAGGATTTTAGCAAGATCCAAATTACGCAAACCGCTTTAAGTGAAGGCACTGAGGAAAAAATATTGCTGTGTAACTGATCAACTACTGACTATAAGTCTTGCTCCAAAGATTTTCCTTTATAGTAAAGTCTCTTTAGCTGGTGGTTCTTATCCCCTTAAATGTCTATAGAGCTGAAGTATTGTTGTTGTTGTCCTTTGTTGCTGTCTGCTTGGCTTGGACTCGTGACTAGTCCATGAGCAACAGAACAAAACGTTACTCGGTGTTCCACTGTTTTCATGATGGTTGGTAGGCTGGAGTCCAGTGTTGTGGCCGCTGTGTATTTTAAATGGCTCATCTCTCAGCTCTCTGTCAGACAATATTCTGCTGTCATCCCCAGAGTTTTCAATACATCACCAGACCCTTTTTTCTAGTCTGTCTTAGTCTGGAAACTGCTGAAATCTGTCCACCTGGGTGACCTTGCTGGCATTTGAAATATCAATGCCATAGCTTCCAGCATCATAGGAATATGCAAGCCCCCACATTACAACACACTGACAAACTAGTGGTGGATCTAAGGCACATGATGTAGATATTCTTAAATTCAGTACCTTCGATCTTGCTCGTTCTTGTCAATGAGTATTCTATAATACAGATGTGCTGTTACTCATGTAACCAAGTTCCCATCGATGACCCTTTAGGCTACTCCTACTTGGGGTTTGGTTATTTGTTTATTTTATAATAAACAAATATTATCTTTGTTTATTTTGCAGTCAATATATCAATTGACTGCAAAATAAACCACACTTCAACAAATCATCCACACATACACTTACCTTGATGGATAAACTTGAGATGGTTTATTGGCGTTTGGAATATCAGGTTTTAGTTATCGTGTTGTTCCAAGATGGAAGTGGCCGTCTTTCTTTCCCCATAGGAATTTAATGACATAGAAGAATAATTCCCCTCCCCCTAGTGGCTATCTGCAGATTAATCGGATCATTTTGGATGAACCAGAGCTGGGAGGCCTGCTCTGCTTAAGCGTTTTGTGCTTACGTAGGGACAGTAATATCATCCAATAAAAGCATGTATGCAATTATATCAGCTCTGTGGTAATTATATGGCTATTTTAGTTGTTCTGTGCATTTAATTATGCTTTGTTAAGCAGTCTGTAGGAGCTCTCGGCGGGCAGCCGTTGGAGGGATTACCACCAAGAGACTTGGACAGGTCAGCTTCCACACGACATGTTGTTTTTCCTAGAGGCACAGGCCAAAAGAAAATTGGGCAAAAGGGTCATAGGCTCACTACCTTCTGTTTCCGTTCCAGGCACATTTCCGATGGAAAGTTCCAGAAACTGTCTTACCCGTTATATAATCTTGATTTTGGGCCTTTGAATTTAGACAGTGACACATGGCTTTTGGAACCATTAACACAGCAGGGAAATATCTGAAGTAAAATTAATGGTTGTCCCTCCTCTTCCCTCAGACCTCATTTGCATCCCATGGCAGCATTTCCATATTCACACAGATGTACATGCGCATACACTCAGATACACACCGACACACACCCCATAGATCTTTATGGTGGACTTATACTCTGCATTTGTGAGGAACTTTTTTTTTTTCCTACATGGTAGGTTTAATATTCTTCCACACCAATATTTTAAAATCTACCTCTTTTTTTAAAGAATATGTATTTTAATTTAAGAATTAAATTATTTTAAGAATATGTATTTTAATTTATTTAACACACTGTTTTTTTCAGAGAAGTTTTAGGTCTATAAAAAAAATTGAGCAGACATCTAGATGTAATGAGCTTTACTCTATGTCCATGACATTGAGGTTGACTCTGCTTAGAGGAGATAGCTCTAGATGTAATGATGGATCTCTCACCTTTTCTCCTCCCTGCTGTGTTTGTTTAAGCCAAGTGACTAGAGAAGAGTGAAGAAAACCAAAGACGTGTGGAAACAATTAGTCCAAGAGACTGGTACACCAAGTGATCCTAAGTCTATATGACTATGAGACCAGAAGAACTAGATGGTACCTGGCTACCACTGTCAACCACCCGGAGGGGGATCTAGGTAGGAGATCCTGGGTAGAGTGGGAGAACAATGTGGAACAAAACTCAAAATCATTTAAAAAAAAAAAAAAAAAAAGGACCAGGTTTGCTGGTCTGATAGAGCTTAGTGAAACCCCTGAGACTATGGCCCCTAGCTGCCCTTCAGGTCTGGAATTGAACCCACTCCTGTGGGTGCCAGCCAAACAAAAGACAGGCATATGGGCTGAACATTTACATTCAGTAGATACACTCCTTGGAGAGATCAACCATGGGAGAACAGAAGGGCTTGTGTGTATAGGGAGATAGCTCGGGGGTAGGAGAGAGGGAAGGACACAGGGAAGAGGTAACTATGGGGAGGAAGTGGGAGGGGAGCTGTTGCACTGTGGGAAATTGCAGTCAATTTCATGAGACAAAATGCATATGAACTGCTGTATGGAAAATGAATTTGCTCTGTAAACTTTCACCCAAATCAAAATAAAAGTAAAAAAAAATGAATTGAGCAGAATGTACGGGGAGTTGCCATCGACCCCCTTTTGTCTGCAGAGTTTCCCCTTTTGTCAACATCTTGTGTTTCTGTGGTACATTTGTTCCAACTGATGTCCTACTGTTTCTGCATCATTATTAACTGAAGTCCGTAGTGTTCATTAAGGTCTGCTTTCTGTGTTCTGCAGTCTTATGTATCCACCATTATAACATCATGCAGAATAATTTCACTGCCCTTAGAATTCTGTGTCACCTATTCATCCCTCCCACCCCATCTGATGCCTCCTAACAGCTGCATAGAATTCCATCATAAGGAGCCCTGGAAGGCATCAGTGAGCAAGCCCTTGGCTGCGAAGTGAAAGGTTGGCAGTTCAAACCTACCTAGTAGCTCCCCAGCAGAGAAACCTGGCTATCTGACTTCTGCAAAGATGACAGCCAGGAAAACCCTCTGGGGCTGTTCTGCTCTGTCATGTGGGCTTTCTATGAGTCAAAAATCAATTAGACGGCACTTACAATGACAACTACCAAACAGTAACAAAACAGACAGTTTAACCCAGCAATGCCCCTTTTATGAACTAGCCCTATAGCTACAGCAGCACCAGTGCACGACACACAGCACACACGTGAAGGATTTTATTGTGTAGCATTATTTATGATGTCACAGTCACATCCTGGTCACAGATGCATTAACAGTGGGCTGATTCTACAGTTATTGTTCAGCTGTGCATCTGCCTGAGATTGGAAGCAAGAGCAGTTATGTAATCTTCACATACAATTCCCTTTTTTCTCTATGCCAAGGAAATAGCTCCTTGATGAAGACTGGGCCCTAAAGTCACTGCCACAGACCATGTTTTGTGAAGGGTCACCCTAGAGTGGTCAGGTTGCCTCTCTTGTTCTTTGACTACACTTTCCATATGGATTAGAAATCATGTTTGGAACATTTAATTCCTTGGCAAGGGCACTAATCACCTCGCTGAATATTTTTCACCTTCTCCCCTTTCTGCTGTGCTTGTTTAAGCCAAGTTGACTAGAGAGCAGTGAATTAAAAACGGGTGGTAGTGTATGGCAGCCAGGGAGATAAACCTCTAGGAGAAGGACCTTGAGTCACTTCTCAAGCCATCACTTATTAGCCCTGTTACCCTGGGGCCCACCAACCTCTGCCAGCTGGTCGTACTGTGGGAGCTTGCATGTTGCTCTGATGCTGGAAGCCATGCCAGTGGTGTTTCAAATACCATCAGGGTCACCCGTGTTGGACAGGTTTCAGCAGAGCTTCCAGACTAAGACAGACTAGGAAGAAAGACCTGGAGGTCAGCTTCTTAACAAATTGGCCAGTGAAAAGCTTACGGATAGCAGCAGGACACTGTCTAAGGTAGTGCTGGGAATGAGCCCCTCAGGTTGGAAAGCACTCGAAACGTGACTTGGGAAGAGCTACCTCCTCTAAGTAGAGTCAACCTCAATGTCATGGATGGAGTCAAGCTTTGGACTTTCACTCATTATCAGGAGGGACCGACCCCTGGAGAAAGATATCATGCTTGGTAAAGCAGAGGATCAGCAAAAAGAGGAAGATGTTCCGTGCGATGGATGGACACAGTGGCTACAACAGTGGACTCAGGCATAGCAGTAGCTATGAGGAACACACAGGACTGGCCAGTGTTTGATTCGGTTGTACACACGGTCACCATGATCTGACTCATCTGCACCTAACTGCGGGCAAGTCAGTTAACAGCCCTTGGAAGCTGGTGTCTTCTTTAGTAAAATGAACATCATAACAACTGTTTGTCACGACAACCCTGATTGTCGTGAATAACACATACAAAGGGAATGTAAAATTTTCTATAAACCCTGAATCACTAGACATGTGTACAGATATTGCTTTATGGAATTACCTCTGTGACTATTTTTAACCTCCATCCTCGGAGAGCAGTAGGTTTCTAAGTAGACCTAGTGCTAGTCTAACATTTTGTCTATTTGCACAGTGAGTTATTGCATGAGTTTTTGAGTAGTGGGGTGAACGATTTTGGTTTGTTTGCTCTATTTGATAGAGAGTAGGAGGGCTCTCCTTGGACCTTCTGTGTTCATTTTTTGAAGGTGGAGATAGGGCCCATGCCCAGTTTTCTGAGCTCTCACAAGTCAAGAACATAGGGTGGATTTGATTTCATTCCTTCTGGATGTCCTTCATTTTCATGTATGTCCTGATAGAATGGATAGGTTATGCTGAGCACTTGGGTTTCTAGGGTTCAAACGGTGGTCTGTTCACCTGCAATTTAACATACATTCAGACCAAGGCATCCTCACTTATTGAAATGTATTGTCATCTAATAAAGTGTGTTGGGACACTGTTCCTAATCTTTCCCCACTCCTTCCACCAGTTGCCTGTGAGTCAACTCCAACCCATTGTGACCCTATATGTGTCACAGTACAAGTGTGTGTCATAGGATTTTCAGTAGCTGACATTTTGGAAGTAGATTCCCAAGCTTTTCTTCTGGGTGCAATTGAACTTCTGACCTTATGACTGGTAGCCCATCCCTGAACCATTTGCACCCCTCAGGAACAGAGCCACACTCAACAGTCACCATATTATCTGTGGCTGCATTTATGCTAAAAGGGTAGAGTTGAGTACTTTTGACAGAGATCTTATGGCTCTCAAAGCCAAAAACATGTATTCCCTGGTCCTTCATGTAAAAAGGGATTTAAACTGACACTTTCTTTGAGGTATTTTTACAAAGGTAAGGTTGGAACATTGAGTGTGTGTGCCCTCTAATATTTTTAGCTAATCTTTAGCATAACCAAAAAGTAATAACAATTTTAAAAAATTCAAAACTATTAATGATTACCCTCTTTGTGAGTGCATCTTAACATCATTGGTTGATTTCTCAAACATTTTTAAATTCCTCCTATGCCAGTAATTTTACTAGGTACTTTCTCACATGTCATTTAAGTTTCTAATCCTCTCAGGAACCATCTGCAGTAGTTGGGATTAAACCCATTTTAGAGGTGAGGAAACGGATGTTCAGGAGGATTGAAATAACTCACCAAAGTTCTTGGAACTACCCAGAGCCAGAATTCAAACTTGGATATGTCTAAACTCAAGCTGATGGTTGCTGGGCATAAGCTATGTGGTCATATTCATTCACGCTTATCCTTTTGCCAATCCATGATAAGAACCATGAGAAGAACTTCCTTGAGAAGGAAAACCAAGAGATCCAAGAGATAAAGTACAGGAGTAACAGGCCTCCAAAGAGACCCAAGTCCAAGTTTCATGCTTTTGATGATCCAAGATATTTCGACCTGGGTAGGGCCTTAGTTAGGAGCTCTGGTAGCATAGTGGCTAAAGCACTTGACTGCTAACCAGAAGGCTGGCGGTTCAGACCCACCAGCCACTCCTCGGAAGGAAGGTTGGGCAATCCTACTTCCATAGTGATACTGCCTTGGAAACCCAAGGAGGGGTCGCTATGAGTCGGGGCTGACTCAACGGCACATAACAACAACAACAACAACAACAGGGCCTTAGTTGAAATAATTCTGTGTTGTTCAACATGGGCGTGATTGGATCTACCAATATGACTCTAGACCAAAACCAAACTAAATTCAGTGCCAGCAAGTCAATTCTGACACATAGCGACCCCCATAGGGTTTCTAAGACTGTAAATCTTTATGGAAGCAAACTACCTCATCTTTCTCCTGAGGAACGACTGATGAGTTTGAACCACTGACCTTTTGGTTAGCAGCCAGATTCCTTAACCACTGCACCATCAGAGCTCCCATGACTCTAGAAGAGATGAAGAAAAAAAACAGGGGGAGGGGGATATTTGATGGATTTATAGACACAGAAGCACAGAAACCTGTTCAGTCCCTATTTGGGAATCAGAGTTGCCACTGATATCAAGTACTTCGACTTTAACCTAATAAAATGCAGCTTAATTAATCATTAATATTAACTATTTTTATGAATTGCCTTTAGTAATATAATAGAATTTAGTTAATTTGATTTTAATATGTGTTTTTAATTAATATGGATTAATGAATTAATATATGGAAAGTGTTGCAGTAATACCAAGAATATATCATACATTAATATAGTGCTGATTTTAGAAGTGTTGGTCTCACTGTCATGACAATACTGCCACAGATTGACTTGTGTCCCCATAATATGTGTCATCTTGGCTAGGCCATGATTCTCAGTGGTTTGGCAGTTATGTAATGATGGAACTTGATGTAATCATGTAATCATCCCCCATAATGAGATCTGCTGTGACCAGCCAATTAGTTGTAAGGGGATTAGGGAGGGAGGCAACATCCTTACTCAGGTCTCAGTCCTGATCAGATGTAAGGGGAGTGTCTCAGGGGTGTGGCCTGCATCACCTTTAATCTTACAAGAGACCCGAAGAGAGAGAAGGGAGCTGAGAAGACGGACCTGAGTACCACCAAGAAAGGAGAGCTAGGAGTGGATTCCATCCTTTGGACCCAAGGTCCCTATGCTGAGAATCTCGTAGACCCAGGGAAAGATTGATGCCAAGACACATGGGGATCTCCAAGAGATACTTGGCCCACAGATGTTGAAAGGAGATCAGGACCTTCCCCCAGAGCCAACAGAGACAGAAAGCCTTCCCTTAGAGCTGGTGCTCTGGATTTGGACTTCTAGCCTGTGAGAGAATGTGAGAGAATAACTTTGTAAGACCCATCCACTTGTGTATTTGTGTTAGAGTAGCAATAGATACCTAAGACAAATGCTAATGGGTGTCTTGAACCTCCAGCACCATGATGTGGGGAAGGATCTACAGTTTAGGTTTCTGACTTTATCACCAGATGAGGTCCTAGAGCATGTCACTGAGATATGCTGGCCAAATTGCAAGCCTACATTCATCCTGCAGTTTTCAACTTGCCTCCCATTGCTGGATCACACTGCCACTTGTGCACAAATTAATAATTGTTTCACACCCTCTGAAATGATCCTGTAGAGAACACAATTATCGTTTCGGATGTTACCATCTGCGATGGGATGTTTCAGTCTAGAGATCCTGAGCAACATGGCATTGCCAACCAGGGTGTAATCGGCGTGGCACCTTAAGTTTTATGAAAGACTCTAAAGGCTTGTTTTAACACAAAAGTCCTGACCTTTATCATACATTGTTTCTGTTTTTGCATTTACAGAGAGAAATAAAGGCATTTTCTTTGTGAATATCGATCTGTTCATTTGCTCACCACAGTTTTAATACTTTTCCTTCTTCCTCCGTCATCTTCTTCTCTTCCTCCATCTTCTCTTCCCCTTCTAGATACCTTTCCTTACAGACTAGAAACCTCACAAACTAGTGATCTGAGGCATTTCCTTTTTCCTTGGGAATGTTCTCTCCTACTGTGTGAGCAATAAGAGAGACAGACAGTATTGCAACTTGGATGAGGGTGTGGTGGTGAAGTTTGTGTGTCAACTTGGCTGGGCCTGGCTGAGTGGCTGGGCAGCTGGATGTAATATTCCCCACGATGAGGCTGGTAATCAACTCCATGGTGGAACCTACTCTGAGCAGCTGTGTAGCTGTCTTAGAGATATGGTCTGCTTCTTGTATATAAGCAGAAGTCTTGGGGAATGGTCTCTAGCTTATGGCATGCTCAGACCCTGCATGTAGCCATGTTGTTCAGCAGCCTGCCATACTCTGCCGACGTTGGGACTTACAATGAACTTGAATTAATGGCCTTCCGGGTGGTTTGGTAATGTGGTAGTTATGTTTGTGTGTCAACTTGGCTGGGCCTGGTTGAGTGGCTGGGCAGCTGGTGGTGGCAATGATGAGACTGGCAATCAGCTCCGTGGTGGGACCTACCACAAGCAGCTGAGTAGCTGCTTTAGGGATGTGGTCTGCTTCCTGTATATAAAAAGCAGCTTTGGGAATGGTCTCTAGCTTATGGCACGCTTGAACCCTGCATGTAGCTATGTCGTTGTTCAGCAGCCTACCATGCTCTGCTGACCTTGGGACTTTCAATGGACTTAAATGAATGGCCTGCCATGTGGTTTGGTAACATCAGGACTGTGCCATTTTATTTGTCAACTTTAGGCTTGTTAGCCTCAGCAACTGGTAGGTGCCTAAGTGAAGAGATACCTCTACCTTCAGTGGGCCAGGATCAAGAGGCAGAGCTGATGCCCAAGGCTGAGGGGCTTTCACCCAGCCCCTAGAGCCTGGCACTTTGAACTCGGACTTCTAGCCTCCCAAACTGTAAGAGAATAAACTCCTATTTGTTCAAGCCATCCCATGTGTGGTATATTCTTGTCAGAGCAGCACTAGGTGGCCGGAACAGTGGGTATCAGCTGTGTGAGAACTAGTGGCAAGAGGGTGTCAGTCAGATCCTGGTAGGAATAATGTAAAGCGGCCGCAACAGAGAAAAGGAAGTGCTGGGGTAAAGTGGAACAGTAGAAACGCAAAGTAAGCCTTATGGGTTTATAGGAAGAGCAGTAAGACGTGATGGCTGTAATGAAATCGCGGCCTCTCACATGAGGGTAAAATCTGACACCATAACCAAGGGCCACAGTCACATTCTCCTGTGTCTGTTCCCTTAGGGAAGGTCTCAAATTGAAGCTTGACCTGTTACTGTTACCAGCTGCCCTCGAGTCAGCCCTGAATCATGTCAACCCCATGTGTTACACAGTTAAACTCCCCCCCTGGGATGTTCTTGGCTGTCATCTTTACTGAAGCACTTGGCCACACCTTTCTCCTGGTGGAGCCACTGGGTGGGTTTGAACCACCAACCTTTAGGTTAACAGCTCCTGACGTTTGGCATAACATCTCTTTGAAAGCCCAGCAAAGCTCCGTTTCTCTTCGGCTCAGAAATTGATGCCCTTCTTTGGTGGTGTACCATATGAGGTGTGGGTTTGCTTTTGTAGGGGCCGTGCTGTGCAGGAATGATGGAGCTTTGTAAATGAGTCAGGCAGTGGGACCTGAGGTGCTCTTGCTCTGAGGGGATCTGGGGGCTAAGAACCAAGGTTCTGTCTCCTATTTGAGGCTCACTCATCAGCACAGGCACAAGCCCTGGCTGTCTGTGGGATCCCTGGCAGTGTTCACCTCAGTTTCCCTTTCTCCTCTCTCTTTACCCCCTTACCTCTCCCCATGTCTCAAGTGAATTCACATAACTCCAAGAATGTTACAGCGTGACTCCTCAGAAGTGGGGCTTTGATCTCCCTGTAGAAGGACCACGTGGTTATCATCCCTTCATCTCAAATGATGCTTTAACCCACGTTGTTGTTGCTAGTGTTTTGTGCCCTTGAGTCAAATCTGGCTCATAGCGACCCAATGTGACAGAGTCGAACTGCCCTGTAGAGTTTCTTAGGCAGTAATCTTAATGAGAGCAGATGGCCAGATCTTTTCTCCTCCGGGGCCACTAGTGGATTTGCATCACCAGCCTTTCAGTTAGCATCTGAGTTTTTAACCACTGTGCCACTGGGGCTCTTTGCTTAGAAGATCCAAGTGAGAGTTTGGAATATGACAGTACCCATCGAGATGCATAGGGTCGCAGGTGTGAACCTCACAATCCTACATTGTATCTCAAGTGCACTGGTCTGTTGGCAGGCAAATAGCTTCCACCTCTGTAGTGACAAAGGTTTGCAATGCCAACTGGAAGTATTGATGGTCCAGTGGTAGGATTTTTGCTTCCCATGTTGGAAACCCAGGTTTGACTCCCAGGCAGTGCAGCTCATCCCCACCCACCACCCTTCTGTCACTGGAGCCTTGTGTGTTGCGAGGATGCAAGACAGGTTTCAGAGGAGCTTCCAGGCTCAGAGGCACTAGAAAGAAAAGCCTGGTTATCTACTTCCAAAAATCAGCCAATGAAACCCCTATGAACCACAAATGTCTGATCCACAACCAGTCATGGCGTGGTGTTTTGTCTTGTCATACATGGGATCACCGTGAGTTGGGGGTGACTTGATGGCAGCTAACAGAAACAACAGTGCCAACAATTCTGTACCACAAAGTGGCCCCAAATAGGTCTGTGTCCTGCTTGGGCTTGGCAGATAATAAGTCCTGTATTTATCACTTAGTAAGCATTTATTTTGTGCCTGGCAAACCAACATTTGTTTAATGAATGTCTTATTATTCTATCATCACTCATTTTCAATTACTTTATGGAGAACCTGATTAGGTATTGTGTACAGCTGAGATTCCCGCGTCTAGGTACTGCTGGCTGTTTGTTCTGGAGAGAAAGCTCCATTGCTGCACTGGCTGGCTGGCTGGAGGGTGAGTATATTGCAAAGACACAATGGATTCAGGTAGTTATAAACTCAGGTTCTTTTTGCTTGAATGTAACCCCCTCAGTTCATTTTCATAGTTGTCAGCTAGTCATGAATGTATGAAAGCATAGATGTGGCACAGGCATGTCTTTGGTCCATGGATGTAAAGATGACTGAAGATGATTAGCAATTATATCCTACTGTACTTCCTTGGACATTAACAGTGTTAAATATCAGAATCTATCGACTCTCCCAGCATCACCTAGTCTATGCCTTTGACTTCAGCTCTCAAATTCCAGGGGGGTTCCAGCCTGTCCTGTGTATCATACCCATATATAAGACCTGTATCTATCCAGCTGGGGTCCCTGGGCAGTACAAACAGCAAATACACTCTCTGCTAACTGAAATAATGGAGATACGAGTCCACCCAGGGTTGCCACAGAAGGTCTTGCGATGTACTTCCAAAAATTTAGCATTGAAAGTTGTTTGGAGCCCAGTTCTGCTCTGACACAGTTGGGATCACTTTGAGTTGGAATCTAGTCCCAGGCAAGTGATGTATCTATGTATCTCTCCCATTGCCTCTGAGATAGCTCCATCTGGATGACCCATGCCCATACTCAGCTCAACATGGCCATAGCAAGACTCTGTCCTTCCTACATATTATCTTATGCTTCCTAAGTTAGTCATTCGTGCCACCGATGTTCAGGAACTGGTAGCACATTACAGGAGTTGACCTTGACTTTTTGGACTCTTTCTTCTTTTTTTTTTTAAATAATTCCTACCCATACCATATTTTGACCATATTCTGGTCATTTGGTAAGTCCTTTCAATTTTATTATAGGAGCTCTGGTAGCATAGTGGCTAAGACACTTGCCTGCTGACCAGATGGCTGGCGGTTCATACCCACCAGCCACTCCTCGGAAGGAAGGTTGGGCAATCCTACTTCCGTAGTGATACTGCCTCGGAAACCCAAGGAGGGGTCTCTATGAGTCGGGTTTGACTTGACGGCACATAACAACAACAACATCAATTTTATTTATAAAATATCAGATTTTTCCTTTCCGTGATAGACTGACTGCCGTGTCTTAGTGTACATAAACATCTCCATCATTTGTCCAGAAAAATAACAAAAGTCTCCTCAGGGTTTCCTTCTTCCCAGTGGTCCATTCCCCATTCTCTGACTGGAGTGGCCTCCTAACACTGATTGTCCCTCCTTCCTTATAGAATGCCTTCCTTTGCCCCTTTACTGCTGATCTTAATGAAGTTGATACTCGCTAAGCTTGACATACAAGACCCTGTAGGATCCGACCCACTTTTCTTGCCTGGTCTTCAGATGTCTGCTCTGACCAACAGCTTGCTTAGTGACACCTCTCTGCTTTTGCACAAGTTGTGTCCTCTAGCTACAATGCCCTTCCACCTTGACTGTGTTAAACTAACTGCTGTTTATCATTGAAGACCCAACTGGAGCATCACCATCTTTGTGAATTCTTCGAAATCTGCCTTCTGCCCTTAGGCAGAGCAAGCAGCTGCCTCTTATTGCCATGCATAGCAGGATTTACTCTGTTTTAGCATTTATTATGATCATTATATAACTCATTCATGTTACAATACTTGTATTTTTTTCTTAAAAAATATTTTAAAGAACCATTTTGGTTGTTTATTGGAAACAGTCACAGCCGAGCATATGTGAATTCAACAATTTCTGCATATACTGGTCAATGACATTCTTCCAGTTGTGCAACCATTCTCATCCTCCATTGGCGAGTTGTTCCTCCCTCATTAACATTGCCTCTCCGCCCCCTACATTTCCCCTCTAATCTTTTGAGTTGCCATTGTCAGTTTGATCTGATCCATAGCCCTTAAAAAGCACAGTGCTCAAAGCAGACATTCTTCACTGATTAAGCTGAACTATTGTTTGGTTTTAAGAAGACTTAAAGGGATATTTTGGATTTAAGGCAATACTTGTTAATATTTGCCTTCTTCGATAGACATATTCAACTTGGAAATTCTAGGCTTAACAAGGATTCTGGAATATATTGGGCATTCATGTGAGTAATGTTAAAAGAATGAATCAGTCAATTATGTTTTTTAGGGACTTTCTTAGGTAGGAAGATATCCTTATTGTTTGAAAAAACAAGCAAGCAAAAGCTAATAAAACACACCAACAATACTAAAACCCCTCCAGGGTCAGAGTATTTGTACTCACTGGGTGAGTGGTTTTTCTAACAGGCTGGCCCACCAGCTATGCTTCCTGAGAGATCATGAGACAAAGGGAAGTGGGTTATTCATCTCAGCATTGGTTTATTGTGTATCTCTCCAAAGCCAAGGGACCTGGGGACTCCTTTGCAGGCTGGCCATGTCCTGTGAAATCTCGATCATGTCTAGAGAGTCTAGGAGGGATGGAGAGGGAGGCTGAAACTTCTTAGGAAGTCAGTTTGCCTCAGATACACCTAGGGGAAAGGAAGAAATAGAGAACCAAAGCATAAAGATTGTGGTGGCTCCCCTCTTCTCTCTCTTTCTTGGGGACCATGCAGACTCTTGGTTTTGCTTTTCGCTCTTACTCGCCTCTCTACGGGTTCTTTCTAGAGGCCGAGTCTCTGTGCTTCTCTCTGTAGAATGGTGCTCTGGACCGCTCATGGGACACGACCGTGAATTCTGCCTGGTCTCCCAAATCCAGCCCTTTATTTATTCATTTTTATTGTTGTTGAAAATACACACAGAAAAACACACACCAGTTCACAATTCTACATGGACAAGACATTGACATTGATTACGTTCTTGGAATTGGGCAGCCGTTCTCACTCTCCTTTTCCGGTTTTTCCCTTCCCCGTTAATGTAAATGCACTATCCCCTAAGTTTCCTATCTACCCTTTTGAGTTGCTGTTAGCAGTTTCATCACACATTATAATAATAGACATTGTAAGGTCTTTAAAAGAACACAATGCTCATGGACATTCTGTAATAGTTAAGCTAGACTGCTGCTTGGTTTAGAGAAGACTTCAGGGGTATAGTTTCAGGATTAAAGCTTGTCTCAGGGCAGCAGTTTCTGGGGTTCATTCAGTCAAATGGCTGAATGGAAAGAAGATCTGGGTCCTATGAGAACTGAAATTCTGTTCCACATATTTCCCCTTTTGATCATGATTCTGCTTTAGAATCTTTGATCAAAATGTTCAGTACTGGTGGCAGGGCACTATCCAGTTCTTCTGGTTCATGGCAAAGGAGGCAGTTATTTGTGGAAGCATCAGCTACATGTTCCATTTCCTCCTCCATTCCTGACTCTTCTTCTTCCTGTGTTGCTCCATATCAGTAGATACCAATTGCTGTACCTTGAAAGGCCCCCAAGTCAAGCCATTGAAACTCACTCCTCCATATCTTTCTCTATTCTACATGTCCAGGAAAGAGACTTTGACTTGACAAGTTAGATGTGTCTGACCCTGCTCCTTGTCCAGGGGACTGGTTGACATGGAACATGAAAGGAGCCATTTCTC
Source organism: Orycteropus afer afer (assembly GCF_000298275.1). Taxonomy (NCBI): domain Eukaryota; kingdom Metazoa; phylum Chordata; class Mammalia; order Tubulidentata; family Orycteropodidae; genus Orycteropus; species Orycteropus afer. The sequence continues at coordinate 5,417,164 of NW_006921648.1, forward strand.
TAAGAAATCTTGCAGGGGTAGGGGACAAGATGCACATCTATGGCATGGGATGGAGGAATGCCCACTCCGAGGGTGGGGCAGAGCCCTAGTACACACCCTACATCACAAGCAGCTCCTCTGTCTCCCAAGCCCTCCAAGGAAGGAAGCCCGTAAGCTTTGTGACATTTCCACTCCCAATCTATTCTCAGCTCAGACCAAGTTAGGCTGTTGGAGTTCCCCTTTTCCTCCTCTTTTTCCTTTCATTGTTCTCAAAGTTGTTTGCCCAATTTTTATTTAGGAAATTTTCTGAAGACAATAGCATGGCCATTTAGGAACCTGTCCAAACATAGGTCTTCCATGTTGCTGACACAGTGGTGAAGCTCTGGGCTGCTAACCGAAAGGCTGACAGTTTGAACCTTCCCAGCAACTCTACGAAAGAAAAACCTAGCAATCTCCTGAAAAGATTACAGCTTGGAAAACCCTATGGGGTGGTTCTACTCTGTCACATGGGGTTGTTGTGCATTAAAAATCGATTGCACCTAAAAACAAAACACTGGTGCAACATTTAGAAATACTACTGATAGCATATGTCCCTTCCCCGTCTCCTTTAATCCTTTGCTCCTGGGTCCCTGGACAATCTGTAATGTCTGGGGGCAAAGTGTCCCTCATGATGCTTAGTTCTTATGGCTCTTAACCCAAATCTTTCTTCTGGCTCTAACTTTTTATATATCATGTTCAGTTATTAGTGAAGATTTTTCACCCATCGGGGCTCATTGTTGGCAGGTTTCATGTCTGTGTAATTGTTGTAGCTCAGCAGTGTAAACCAGGTGCTCTGTGCTCAATAAATATTCGAATGAACCAGAAGGAGGAAAAATGATCCATGTAACATATATCCTAGCAAACGCAGAATATTATCCAAGGCACCCATCCCCTTTCACACTCCGTCTCATCACAAGCTTTATCTCCCACGTGTTGTCGCTGGTTGCCCTAGAGTCAGCTCTGATGCATGGTGACCCCACATATAACAGGAGGAAACGCTGCGCTGTCTTGCACCATCTTCGAATCGTTGGCCTGCTTGAGGCCATCATTGTAGCCACTGTGCGTTTTGAGCGTCTCCAACTTAGGGGGCTCATCTCCCAGCAGTATACTAGACAACAATTCAGTGTGACCCATAGTGTTTGTATTGGCTGATTTTTCAGTAGATTGCCAGGCCTTGCTTCCTCGTCTGCCTAAGTCTGGAAGTGTCCCTGAAACTTGCCCACCAAGAGTGACCCTGCTGGTCTTTGCAATATTGGCGGCATAGCTGCTTGCATCATAGCAACTGGTAAGCCACCACAGTATGACACACTGATAGCCAGGTGGTGGGTTTCTCACATAGCGTTAATTAGAATCTGTCATTAACTTGAGTGTCATCTGTCTTCTCTTGTAGAACGTGAACTCCATGAGAGATGGAGTTTCGAGGATCTTGCTTGCCTAACTTCGTTTGGACAATAGTTAATTGTTGAATGGAGGGAAGGAAGGAGGGAGAGGAGAAGGGAGGAAGGAGATGTTGAGGTCATATTAGTTCTATTATCCAACCAGTTTCCATTTTGAATACTTTCACCTTAACGTGTCAAGGAGAGCTCCCTTCTGGAGCAGACATGGCGACTATTTGCAAGAGGGTCTACCCTGTAATCAAATCCCATAGTCCAAAGCTGGGGCGGAGTGAAGAGGGTTGAGACTCCGTTCGTGTCAATGGACCAGACCAGAGCCAAAGGCTTTTGAGGAGGCACTTAAAGACTATGCAGTTTGCAATTGTGCAGAAGCTGTTGTTCAGGTAATTTAACATTGATTTTCGTCTAAAAGGCAATTAAGACAAAATGGGCAGCCACTCGCCGCTTAGGTTAAATAAGCTTAGATTTAAATGGCTCCCCATTACCACCTTTGTTTTCTAGATTTGAGCTTTTCTGTACTGATTTCCCATGGAATGGTGTGGCGGCAGAAGTGGAGCAGGTGGACGGGGGAGGAAATCCGTCAGGGACATGGTTATTCAGAAAGGGAGTAGTTGGCCCAAAACTTTTCACCGGGTGAGACGGGTTCACTTGGATGCCACTACTGGGAATACAGTTCAGTAGAACATTCCAGAAATCTAGTACTTTCTATCTAAAATCTTAAAACTGTTGCCCAGTTTTTGACTCAGCAGTTTTATGTCTAGATATTTACCCTAAGGGGATGAACAGAGACAAGGTCATGACCTTATGGGCAAGGATGTTGGCTGCAGTGTCATTTACCTGAGAGGAAAAAGAACTTTTCCATCCCTCCAATGGAATCGCTCTCCCACAGAGCCCCTGGTGGGTTCGAACCACCGACCTCTGGGTTAGCAGCCAAGTGCTTAACCGTTCTGCCACCAGTACACCTTGCGAAAAGATTATAAAGCAGTTTCCATGGTAAACATGTTGACTGTGTGCTTGAGATTTTTTGTTGTTGTAACACATGCAGTGAGAAAGGCCTGAAGTAGAGACATTGATCACACAAAGTTTAATGTGGTTGTGTTTCTGGTTAGCAGTCAAATGCCTTAGGCACTATGCCACCAGAGCTCCCTTGGTTTGGTTGGTTGAGTAGTAAAATAATGAACTTTTTCCTCCCCTGTGTTTGTCTAAATTTTCTAAACTTTGCACAGTAAACATACATGGTTTTATGATTAAAAAGTCACAGAAAACAGTACATTTAGGAAAACACCTCTCCAGGTGGTGAGCTTCACCGTGCTATCACAAGGCATGGTTATGGTCTGTGTGTACATTGGATTCTGGGCAGGGGGGACTGCAGGTTCAATCGCAGTCATTTGGTTTCTTTCTTGAAGACAGTCAGCTGAGCTCGAGCTAGGAAGGCCATTCACCTGAATCTGGTTAAAAGTTATGAGGCGGCGCACACGTCTAAAATACATCCAGGTGATGCATGTGTTTGTCCCTCAGGAGATATGGTCATTTACCAGCATCCAGTGTGTAGTTAATGGAATCCATTTAGGAAAATAACCACACCAAGTCCACCATTAATCGAATGCTGTGCTGTCTAAATACACTTCATTACGCTCACCTTTCTTGATGCCACAGAGATGTCAGGATGAAGCAAGTCATTGGGTCCCAGTCTTCTCACCCTGCAGAGCACCAATGTGGTTGCTATGCCATTTCTGTTTTTCAGATAGGGTCTGATTTGTGCTCTTCTAAGAGGAAATATTTTCACACTGGTCAAGAAGCAGTATCACAGTACCATATTGCCAGGCCGAGCTCTCAGTAGGTTGTTACCATAACTTCAAGAAGAAAGGATAGTCTATGTCGAATTTTACTTCAAGGATCAGATTGATTTCCATAAAAATCTTTAGTATATTGAGGTTTACTGTTTGCTTTTTGTCCCTATGAAGAAGCAATTAGATGCTGGGGTTTTCTAGAAATGTTTGGTGAGCATAATCTAAACCTTGATGGTTTTGAAGGTCTTGTCTTCCAACGTTTGAAGTGAAAAGGCAGTTCCTGGGTAAGAAAAATGGTACCTATGGATGAGCACTCAACACTGTTGACTTGGCTGGTGGTGGCATCACTTTCTGATATTTACATCTCTCTGGAAAATTTAGACATACAGGAAGTAACAGGAGAAAGTAATAGCACTTCTAGACAATGGGATATTACTCAGCAGTAAAAAGAAATGACATAGAGATACAGACAGCAAAGGTCAATACTTTTACATACACAGTACTACGTCATCAGTAATAACAAACATTAATCTATGGGTGGATACATAGAGAGGCAGGCAAAATGATCAGGCATGGATACGCAAGAGGGAACATATATTAAAAGAAAAAAAAAAAGAAAGAAAGAAAGAAAGGAGCTATGTAGCCTCTCATGAGGAACATAGAGGAAATTTTGATGCTAAGTGACTGAGGCCATTGTGAAGAAGTTAGTCTGTATGATTATAAGTATAGGACATTCTGGAAATGGCAAAACAGTGGAGGCAGTAAAGAGATCACTGATGGCCACTGTTCCTGGGTCAGCGGGGGAAGGTGGCACACAGGGCGTTTCCAGGGCAGTGCGAGTACAATGAGTGAGACTGAAATGGTGAACACATGATATTACATGTTCGTGTAAGACTGTACAACAGAAAGAGTGACCCTAATGCAAACTCTGGAGTTTAGCTAAAAGCAATATATAAATGTTGGCTTCTCAGTTATTGACAAATGCACCTCAAACCAAAAACCAAACCCACTGCCGTCGAGTGGATCCCAACTCCTAGCGACCCAGTGGGACAGAGTACAGCTGCTCCATGGGGATTTCCAAGCCTGTCGATGTTTGTGGAAGCAAAGCCCAGACCAAACCCACTGCCCTTGCTTTGATTCCAACTCACAGCTCCCCTAGAGGGCACATGGAACTGTCCCAAGGATTTCCAAGGCTGTCAGTTTCTATGGAAGCAGAGTGTCTCATGTTTCTCCTTCAGAGTGGCTGGTGGGTTCAAGCCACTGACCTTTTGCTTAGCCACCAAATGCCTGAGCCACTGCACCACTAGAGCTCCTTTCACAGTACCTGAAAAACAGGAAAAAACTGTGTATGTGTGTGTGGGGGGGGAAGGGGAACTCTGTGCTTCCTCCACTATTTTAATTAGGTGGAGCCTAAAAGTGCTCTTTAAAAATAAAGTGTATTAAGAACTATCACTATAGCAAAAAATCACTACTCGTATTTCTGCCACCAAGAATGACTCGTTTGGGTGATTTCCTCCGGGTGTGTGTGTGTATGATATACATCCATACTATACAAATACTTTGAAAAAGACATGCATATATATACTTAACACAAGTTATAGAAATTTTATATATTTGCATGTAGTAAGACAAGTTAAGGAGCTCTGGTGGCATAAGTGCTTAAGGCATTTGATTGCTAACCAGAGGCTGGCGGTTCAAACCCACCAGCCACTCCTCAGAAGGAAGATTGGGCAATCTACTTCTGTAGTGATGCCACCTTGGAAGCCCAAGGAGGGGTCACCATGAATCAAATCGACTCAGCGACAATGTGTTTGGTTTGTTTTTTATGTGTGTATATATAATGAGCTCTGGTGGTGTAGTGGTTAAAGCATTTGGCTGCTAACCAAAAGGTCGCTGGTTCCAACCTACCAGCCTCTCTGTGGAAGAAAGATGGAACAGTCTGCTTCTGTAAAGATTGACAGCCTTGGGGATGGCTGTGAGTTGGAATCAACTGAATGGCTGTGAGTTTGGTTTGGTTTTATGTGTGTGTGTGTGTGTGTGTGTACATATACATGCTTATACATATTGATATGCAGGAGCCCCGGTGGCACAACAATAAAGTTCTCAGCTGCTAACTAAAAGCCAAAAGGTTGACAGTTCAAACCTACTGAGTGGCTCCATGAGGGAATAAACTTGATGTCCCATAAAGATTACAGCTAAAGAAACCCTATAGGGCAGTGCTACACTGTCACAAGGTGTTGATAAGAGTTGACATCGACTTGATTGCACCTATCAACATCTCTCTCTCTATATATATATGTTTCTCCCACATACATCACCTATTTTTTTAAAAAAAAGTAGCAAACCAATATACATACAAATATTCTTTAGAAAGGAGAAAAATAGAGCCCTCTTTTTTCTACCCCCACCACCAGTCCACTCCCCCGTCCCCTAGAGGTAACTGCTGTATGGATTTGAGGTCATTCTTCTGGACCAGAAGTGTGCTAACCTTTTCTTCAAGGACCAGAGAGTCAGTATTTGCACCTTTGAGGTCATTCAGTCTGTCATGAGCACTGACCTGTCCCATCGTGGTGTACGTAAATGAACAGGTGTCACCGTGCTCCCGTGAAACCTCATTATGGACACGGATGTTGAAATTTCATGGAATGTTCACATGTCACAAAATATGCTGTTGCTTTAGATTTTTTTCAGCTGTTTAATGGTATGAAAGCCATTCTTAACTAATGGACTGATACGGCTCTAGTGCTGTGATTGGCTGGTCTAAATATTCCTAAATTGTAATGTATCTATAGAAAAATCTATAGGACTCTTTTATATGTAAGTTTTCTTTCATAATTTTGATCCTGGTCTATTGGTCATTTAAAACTGGCATGTTTATTTTGGCAATTTGTTTTTGCAGAAAAATAAGTATGTGGTATAAACATGTTTGTACTATATAAGAAGTCCTAGTGGTGCAACGGTTAAGTCTCAGCTGCTTGTTGAAAGTTCGGTGGTGTGAACTCACCCAATGACTTCATAGGACAAGGACCTGGTGATCAGCCTAGAAAACCCCGTGGGACAGTCCTCCTGTCACGTGGGTTCACTGAGTCAAGTCGACTTGAGGGCACCCAACACGAACAATGACAATGCAGTATGTATGGCTGTCTTTATCTCTGTGCATCCATATTCCTATCGATAAAGCTTTAGATTAGTCACATATTGCTTTAGCCAGTTAATTCTTTTCAGTGCTGTATAGTATCCCACCATATGATACACTATCTATACCTTTTTTTTGTGTTTGACTTTTTTTTTTTCTATTACAAATACTGAGGCAGTTAACATCCAAGTGCATGTCTTGAGCAAGTGTTTTTTTAGGGTAGATATTAGAAGTAGAATGACTTGATTATAGGGATTGCAGCCTTTTCCATTGCAATGGATACTGGAAAATGAGCTTCCAAAGGGACCATCGCAATGACACTCCCTTGGCACTGTGGAGATCACTCTCTCCATCGTTCTTGGTTTGGATGATGTCATCCATTGCTCTTTCCCTAATGGCGTGGGAGCAAGGGAACAGCTTCCTCTTCGTGTCAGCCTGTCTGTAGCCTCAGACCTTGCTTTCCCCTTTGGGGTGAGTGCAGACGCTGTTTTAACTCTTTGCTCTGCTGCTCACACAGGAGAGTAGCAATTTATATCAATAACCAGTTTGACAACATCTGCCAAGGTTGTCACACTCTGTGATTAAATGGCCATATGTGCCAAGAACACGAGGACAATGGGGTTGTAATTAGCACTGGTTGTCTCTCCACCTCCTCCCCTCCACCCTCCTCAACATCAGATAACCTTGCTTTGGTGAATGGCTTTTTGAATCAATTTTTCTATTGAGAATTCCCATTTTGGTTGTGATAAGAACCATGCTTCGTATTTACGTATCTGTCATTACACAAGGTTCTGGTTCAGCGAAAGTCTGGAAATTTATCTTTCTGAGTATCATTATATATCTGTATCTGTAGCTCTATCTATCTGTCTATATGTATATATACCCATAAGGATGTGTACACACACACACACACACACGTACACACCCAGAGGAGGATATTTGCTTATATTAAAAGCTAACATTTAAAGTAATCTGGGAATGCCTGTCACTGTGAAATAAACTTTTACCTAATGTTGTCTTAGCATCCGTTAAATGCCACCATTCTCGAAAAAGGGAGATAGAGAAAATACATAGAAACTTTTCTCAACTCCACAAGGAGAAAATAAAGTGCTGTTAATACAATGCACTTAGTCTCTGAATTCCACGGGTTCCATCCAATGACTCTATTGTAGGTTCATTATGAAGTAAGTCAGATTCCTCAACTAATTACATATATATATTGTTGTTGTTGTTGTTATTTGCCGTCGAGTCGGCCCCGACTCATAGCGACCCCTCCTTGGGTTTCCGAGGCAGTATCACTACAGAAGTAGGATTGCCCAACCTTCCTTCCGAGGAGTGGCTGGTGGGTTTGAACTGCCAGTTAGCAGTCTATACATACATACATACATACATACACACACATATGTATTCGTTTTCATTATTATTGTCTTACCTGTCCATTATTTAATCTACTCATTGGACCTTGCGAGTGCACATTGGAGAATGCTCAAACCTTACACAACTTTGTATGTACTGCACACTGCTGCTAACAATTACACGTACGGAAATGAAGGAGAAAGCACTGGTGGCTATAAGTGTGGTTTGTCTGTAACTCAAGTATGTCATAAGTCAAGGACTACCTGCAACACACACACGTGCTTCCTGCGCAGAGGAGGAGGAAGAATTTCCTCATTCTGTGGCTGGAGTGAGAAAGATGGATGATGGCTGCTTAAGGAGTTGCCATGTTCTAAACATCACCTCTACATGTAGAGCTGTAATTAATGTGCAAATAAGTATTTGGAAGATTTATTGGCGTTTGGGATTTTGCTTACCAATATATAAACGCCTAATCATTTGAGCAGAAGACCTTTAACTACAATGAATATCCAGGAAGATGGCTTAGGAAGCCAATAAATATCTCACCATTTTCTTTTAATCGAATATAACCAAAAACCCAACCCACTGCCATCTGAGTTGATTCCAACTCATAGCACCCCTAGAGGACAGAGCAGAACTGCCCCATAGGGTTTCTGAGGCTGTCACTCTTTAAGGGAACAGGCTAGGTCATCTTTCTCCTGTGGAGCGGCTGGTGGGTTTGAACCACTAATCTTTCGGTTAGCATATAAATGCTTTAACCATTGCACAACCAGGGCTCCTGTGTTTAATCACATGTGTGTCTATGTATGTATATAAGGGTTTTGGTGGAGTAACGTATAAAGCTCTTGGCTGCTAACCAGAAGGTCGGCAGTTCAAACCCCCCAGCTGCTCCATGGAAGGACGAAGGGGCAATCTACTTCCGTAACGATTTATAGCCTCAGAAACCCAATCGGGGTCATTATGAGTTGGAAACCACTCAGTGGTGGTGAGTGTGGTTTAGGTTTGAGTTATGTATACACACACATGCGTGTGTGTGTGTGTGTGTATGCACACACGCATATTTGTATATATATTTTTTCCTCCATTCAAATCCCTCCCTTTCAGCAAGGAAGTTCTTGAAGCAGCAAGGCCATCCTAGTGCACGTTAGTCTGCAGTTCTGAATATGAAGAAAAAGAAAACAAAAACGAAATGAGGTTTTCTCCAGCTAAAAAAAAAACAAAAAACCAAACCTCACTTCTACAACCAATCCACTGTTAGGTGAGTACTGAAAGCATCATTTAGTATGGGAAGCCTAGCAACCTGTGCAGTTTTTTCCTGTTGACAATAATAAAAGTATATATGGATCCGTGAGGACATTTTTTTTTTTTTTTTTTTGGGAAAATAAGACATTTTCTTTGATGCCACTATTTTCAACATCCATACAGTTGTTGAAGGCCATTTGTACAGTTCATCTGGACCCTCCATATTTTTCCCTGAAAACTTCAGGACACTCTCATTTATACTTAACACATAAGAAGATCAAATGCTTTTACTACCAAATGAAGTGCACCTGCTTGTTGAGAAAGCCTGTCGGTGGGGCTGGGGCGGCGTGGTGCTGGGGTTTTCCGTCTCGGGTTGGTATTTCTCTATGAAGTAGCATATTGAAAGTCATAAATATTGTGTCCCATGGACGTTTTGAATAATGCAGGAGCCCTGTAAGTAATCGCAAGAGCTCAGTTCATATCTTCAGCCGTTTCATTGGTCCAGAGTTAAAATTGGTTGTCAAGTGTGGGCTCGGAGGACTGTGCAAGGTGCCCTATTCCGTCATGTGGTACATATTTAACGCTTGAAAGAACAAGAGAAGGGCCACGTGCAGGAGAGAGGGAGCGAGAGGGAGACGCTGCCGCCAGCCAGCACCGCGCTTCGCAACTGCTCCCAGGGAATCGTGGGGGCGGGACCCACGCAGCTTCAACAGCCTCCGCCGTCCCCAGGCTGGAAGACTTTGCAAAGCACCGGGCATCCGATTTGGCGAGGCTGGGCGCGCGGAGGCCGAGGCGCGGGGAAGCTGGGCTGGGCGCCGCGGCGTCCCTTGCCCCTTGGCGGCCTCCCATTGTGTGCGTCCGGGTGTTGGTCGCCTCCTGCGCTCAGGCTGCTCGCTGGCTCGCTGGCTCGCTCGCTCTGGACGCGGTCTGCACCTGCTGGCGACGGTGTCAGGCTGCCAGGCAGGCTCAGCGCGCAGGACGGATGACCGGAGTCACTCACATTGTTCGCTCGGACTTCTCCCGTGTGCTCTCCGGGTGAGGAAGCCAGAGGCCCTTTGCAGCCGACAATGAAATCTTGGCAGCTAATTGCAGTCGTGGGAGATGCCCTTCAGGTAAGGCGACAGAAGAAGGCTTTCAGACCCTGTCAGGGAAAGACCGAGAGAGCAGCACAGCGGCTTCCGCAGAGCCTGCCTGAGCCCACTGCCTCCGCGGGAGGGGGTGTGGAGAGGGACGGGGACAGGGGGCGGGCGACAGGGGGGAGGAGTGTGCAAATTGACATTTTTGGCTGCCTGTGACAGAGGATCCTCCGCCAGCCGCTGTCCAACGTGAACGCAGCAAGGGTGGCAGCGAGTGCGCCTCCGGGCTGCTGATCAGAACAGCGACTGGGCGGTGGATGGAATCCGGAAAAGCCGAAGCCGAGACGCAAGCACCCAGATGCATTGGCAGCGTGTGAGTGGGACTCGGTATGTAAGCTCAGCCCCAAGGCTCTGGCCGGCTGTGCTCCGGGCTCACCCTGGGCGCTCGCAGCGGCGCTGGGTGCCTGGAGAGGGCAAGGCGTGCTTAGAGGGCTTGGGGTGCCAGGGGTGGAATGGATTTTCTTCACCGACGGCAAGTTAGCGGGGAACTTCAATGCCAGTGTTCATTGGCTCCGTTTAACTTTATTTCTAGAGATGAATAAGCGTTTATAAGGAAGGATGTAAAAGTCCCAGTAGGTTAGGGATGGTTTTGCAAGGGATGTGCAGCTCTTTAAATGAGGCGTTTAGGACGTGACTGGCTAGCTGGGTCGGGCATTTGGAAAGTTGGCAGGCTCACATCCCAATGGCATGTGTGTCCTAGCATGTGAATATGTATTGTGTGTTCGTGTCAACATGTCTCGGAGCTACTTGTGCTGGTGTCCTCCTTATCTCCTGTTTATCCCCGTGCCCATGGAAGAGAGATGCAATTGGTAACAATGAATAGGTTTTGACTTATAAAATAGCCTCTGTACCGTTCTGTTAAATGGACTATGAATTCAGAGGCCACGCTTCTTGAAAGGCCCGCACAGGGCAATGTGCTTTGCCTTCTAAAGTGATGCAATTAAATGTAAAGTATGTTGAAGACGTACAAAATGTGCAATGCCATAGTTATCTACACAGAAGGGCCACCTCCAAGATTCAATCTCAGCCTCTCTCTCCAGGCAGGATTTTCAGATGGCCCTGAAATGGGGGGCGTGACTTAATTCTCGTGACAAAAAGCTGTGCTAGCCCTCTTCCCACGTAAGTCCAAAAGGAACTTTGAAGCCAAAAGTTTCGTTGTCAGTATCATCTTAAGTAAAAATGTTTATTGAGTTATTTGTCCCAAGAGTTGCTTTCTGAGCACCTTCAGGTACCTCCTAAGGTACGCATTGCTTGTGTGGTTTTGATTTGGGGCACACAGCAAAGAACATTGGCTTTCAAATGGTAGCAGCCAGAAATGATTGTGTAATTGTCTCTTCATGTGAGTAGCTGGGCAGTCAATTACCGGTTTAAAATGATAGTCCTTGTCAGACATGCTTCCTATTTTTGATCAAAGTGCAGGTTTGGAAATGCAAAGACCATGACAGACAACATGTTTGTGAAAGCGTGGAACTTCATCAATCAGCAACCACTGTTCACTAGTCTCGTTCACAGAGAGTAAGGGTAGTGTGTATGATGTGTATATAAGATGCAGGATTTCCCACCTCTCTTCTGCCCACACATGCTGATGCTTTATCTTTGTTACAACACTCAGATTATGAAGAGACATGTAGTTCTCTGAAGAGTTGGGGGCAGTGTTGGGGAAGGGACGATGTGTCTAGGACCCTGTTTCTCCTTTCCTTGTCTCTCTTCCTCTCCTCTTCTGTTTGTCTTTCTCCTTCCTTCTGTCCCTCCCTTCTTCCTTCCTGCCCTCTGTCTCCCTTTCTGTCTCTCTGTTTTACTCATCTGTATTTTTTTCCTCCCCTTTTCCTTTAAACTTGGAACACAGACAGATTTTCAGATCATTTCTGCTATATTTCATTTCAGCAAGTGTTTCGCAGCATGAGGGATACTCAGAGCCTGATATAGAACTATGTTTTTATTTTTTTCTCTGTTTGGAATTCTCTGTTCATGTAGAAGAATTATTTCATACCAGGCAATCCCACTGTTCACTGGTCTTAAGACAATGCAAATACGCAAACTTTTCTTGTCGTTTCATTTTAACCAAGCAGATCGATTGTTGGAAAAAATGTGTTTACCTCCTGAAAAGAGTGGGATGTTTTCATCCTCATCACCAACTGATGGGTTTTTTACAAAAGTGTTCTTTGCTTTGTTTGACTTTATTGGGATAAGCATGTTTGTATGTTTTTCTCTTGTAACCTTGCATCTCAAACTTCTCTTTTCCCTTTACTTGCCTTCATTTTAAAAGATGGACTTACTTGAATATGTATATTTACTCTAACTTGGTAGAAATAGCCACCAGCATTGACTTACCCGGGCCTGTTGGTTACGTATCACAAAAATACCTTCTTTCTTTTTCTGTTTGATTGTTTCTCACTTTGCTTTTAGAAAGAAGAAACTAATCATTTTCCAATTGTTTTGTCCCTTCTCTCCTCAACTATGACACACAACTTGAAGTGGATCTCAGCTGAAGGGATTTTGCTAGCAACTGCTTTCTTCTAAATTATAGTTGTGAGATTTGGAGAAAATATCACCAGATTTTGACACTGCTGTATGGTAGGCAGAAGACATATTCCTTACAGCTTTGGGTTCGATTACTGAGAACCCTGGTCAGATGGGTTGATGTCGAGCTAAGTAACTATTACAATGCGCGACGGAAGATAATTTGGGGCTTGGTTTATTTATTTATGGTTTCTTATATTAGATTTTGAGCAAAGTTGCATTACCCAAGAGGAAGAACATGTCAGCTGATATTCATTGGCCTAAAAGAGGGAAGGAGTTTCTGAAATATTAATAACATTTTATGATTAAGCATAAAACTTTCATTTATGTTTAAAGGTTTAGCTTTAACAAATTTTTTCCTATGCATTTGTCTGAAAGTGGCCACAGAGCGGGGAGAGAGGAGTATGTCCTCTGAAAGCAATTCTCAGAGAATGAAAATAAAAGTCCTCCTTGTGAGGGTTACTCTCTGTCTTCTGCTCCTTCTCAGACAAACATAAAAGTGAACCAGGAGGAAAACTATGGGCGCTTCGAGCTTTTTGTCTTTGGACCTGATTCTGTTAGAGGCCTGAACATTGCACGGTGCCATTTTCTCTTGAATCTGTGGACGTAGACCTTTGTCCTGTGGTTTTCCTTGTTCCCCTTCATCTTCACGCAGACTTGAGCATCTGACTGTATTATGAGCAGCAGTAATCAGGAGCGAAGAAGGGCATGCATGGTTCTCCATCCATGCACTTCATTTCTTTGAATTAAATCCTGGAAAGCAAAACAGCTGTCTGCAGGTGTTCATGTGTCCCCCTCCACCAGCACCACACTGAAAAAAAGAAATCTTTATAAGTCTGTTTTACACATAGTGCTTGTCTTTGGAAAATGCTTTTCATTCAGTTATTCCTTACTGTAATTTTCCAAACAGTTTCCAGGGTGGGTTATTTTTTTAATTATTAATATCAATAAAGTTTATATGAAACTCAGAGGATTTTTTTTTTTTCCTTTTTGGTGCCAAAAAGGTTGAAACAGCTGGTGTCAGCTGTAGCTACTTGTTTTTGATTCAGCAAAACTAGGTTATGAATTCAAGCAATTAAAAATGACAAAAAGCCTAATTTCACTGCCTGGATTAACATGCTTCCAGTTTTTCCTGCTCCATAAAAATTTCAAAGTGTTCCTTCTGTTTAGGTGCTTGCATAACCTATAGGATAGAGGAAGGCCCCCTCTCCCATTCGCTTATGATGCCTGAATGCTTTGATGTGCCTAACATAAATCGCATCTCTTGGATGTCCTAACACGATCTTGTGTTCACCAGGCCTCACAGACTTCTTTCTGTTGGGTTTAAAAGACAAGGAAGAAGGATGGTGGTTAGTTCCCTAAAATCAATCTATCGTGAATAATCTTGCAGTTACTTGTGATGTCAGAAAAGCTTGTGAGTACTTTCCCAGAAGTGACAGAATTACAGCAGAAAGAGTACATCCAACTTCTGAAAATGACAGTGGCTTTGTTTTCCCTTCTGCAATGGTGGGCATATTTATTACTTGTTCTCTGTTTGTATGAAAATGACGTGCAGAATTTGGGATGAATGTTTTTTAATTAGTCAAAATGAAGTGTTTTCATGTATTTATTTACTTTTTGTAATGGATCTTCTTAGTTACTTCCTAATTAGCATTCGCTATGACTCGACGGCACATAACAACAACTTGCCTCACCTAAGTTACCCACAACTTTTGGTGGTGTGTCCAGTGGTCTACCCTGGGTTGACCATGCTTGGTCACACACATACATGTGCGTTCAAGACGTTGTCCCCCAGGGTCCTCTGCTAGGTCTTCCCACTTGGACTCAAGCTTGGCATCAAGCGCACAGACCACATGCTCCGTATGCCTGCTTTTGCTTTGGAAAGAGGACCCCTTAAGGACTGTCCTTAAGAAATCCTCTGCCAGCCTGCCTCTGCTCCTTGCGATGGTTCTGTATCTGCATCTGCTGCCGTGGAAGTGTGTCTTGGTGTTTAAATGAAATCTGAATTTGTGGTGGAATCAGGTGCTTGCCGGTTAATAAGATGGAAGTAGCCAGTTGCATCTATTGGTGTTACTTGAATGTATAAATACAGATCTTCCATTGTTATAAAAATGACAACAGTGATGAGGATTGTAATTCAACAGTAGCACTAGTAACTACAACGCAGGTTTCTACCTGGGCACTTACTAATAACATACACACGTCTGATTGTTTCAGAGAGTGAAGTTCTGTCCTTAAACTTTGGCAATCTGGATTGGATACACTGAATAGCATCCTGAAGCAAATACAGACGGCCCGTATTTTCTCACCATCTGACTTTAGAATTGTTACACCTGCTTTCTTTGAAGGCCTTTCCTTACAAAGATGATGAGGATCATTGTGATTGAAGTGCTCGATTTTCCCTGATTTACTCAGTGTTCCCTCCGACAGAGTGCTGGAAAGTGACATTGCCTTCCCCAGTGGTGATGTCAATAGCAGAGTGATGTAGCACCACTCAGTGAATTATGCAACATATGCAACAGGAATTCAAAGAACACTTCCATCTAGCCCTTCCTACCTCTCCGTGTTCAAACAGCATTCTTTTCTCCAGATCTTCAAAGGTTTGACACAAAGGTTTGCCTATTCATTTGTTTAAGAACCACTTAAATAGGTCTTTCCTTAGATGTCAAACACCATTGCAAGTGCTTTAAAATATGAACTCATTTTAATCCCTAAGTCAATGCCATGAGGGTTTTTACACATGAGAGAACTGAAAACCAGGGAAGTTAAGTAACTTGCCTGAGGTCACACAGCTTCTAAGTGGCTGAGCTGGGATCGGAACCCATGATGTCTACTTCCATCATCTAAGCTCCTGTCAGCTTAGCTATGCTTTATCATTATTTGGCTTTGTAAAGGTGCCAAAGCAAAATAGTTTGTTGTTGTTGTTGTTGTTGTTATGTGCTGTCGAGTCACCTCGACTTATAGCAACGCCTCCTTGGGTTTCCCAGGCAGTATCACTATGGAAGTAGATTGCCCAACCTTCCTTCCAAGGAGTGACTTGTGGGTTTGAACCGCCAGCCTTCTGGTTAGCAGTCAAATACCTTAGGCATTATGCTACCAGAACTCCTCAAAATGGTTTAGACAATGCATTTACTTGAGTTTTGAAACAAAAGATGTCTTTCATTTCATTTTGGTGTGGTTGTTTAAGAAAATTTACTCTCTAGTTTTTGAAAGACCATGAATGATAATGTCTACAAATATATTTTCCACTGTTTAAACACTCTTGAAGGTACACTTCACCAAGGTCAGAGGGCTGGTAAATTTCTCCTGTCACAACCACCTCCAGCAGCAAAAGGCACCAAAGGAAAACAAAAGGGTTCAGGATATATTTTGCAAGATGAATAAACTCCATTTTATTTTGTACTTAATGGTGGCATTGGAAAAATAGAAATTATTCAACTGGATCTGCTAAGGGTCCTTCAGGAAGCTTAACTCTTTAGTTTTAGGGCTTTGATAAAAATTGTTAGGAAGCGCAGTGTGGACCCTGGCAGGTGGGTTATGAGGGGTGGGGACACACTGATTCCCAACTGATACTGCTCAAGCCAATCCATTCATCTTCCTTCATCTAAGACATAGTAATGACCCTGCCTGTGTCATTTGCTGTTGAGTTTCCAGCATTCATATTGCAAATGTGATGAATAAAAAACCAATGTGAATAGATTTTTAAGTAGATAAGCCAATTGTGACACTTTTATCCAGCTTTAGAACAAAAAACGTCTCGGAAGTTGCAATGAAGCACATAAACATGGCGTGTTCAGCAGCCCAAGGTGGAAGTAGGGAAGCTCCGTAAGGATCAGGTGAATCAATGAATCAATGAGTGGAAGCGTATGTATTTGTTTTTTAAAAATCCTCATCAGGGGTACGTATGGGTTTGAACTGCGGAAGGAAACAACTCACCTATTGAAGACATAATATTGAAGAAAGAGGAGGTCATGGCAGTGAGGAGTACCCATTGGGCTGACCCTGATAGAACAAACATCTTGGCAACCTTCCAACCGAAACTTATACATTGCTAACTGTTGCTGCACAAGGTATCTGCTGACTGTTGACTTTCACTCATATCGACCTCATGCGACAGTAGAACTGTCCTGTAGAGTTTCTTGGGCCATAATCTCTATAGAAGCATATCACAAGCTCTTTCTCCCACAAGCATTGGGTGGGTTTGAACTGTTGACCTTTTGGTGAGCAGCCCAGCATTTAACCATTGTTCTACCAGGGCTCCTATTGCCCCATGAAAGGCTTGAAGATGCTTATCCAAAACTGTAACTAAGCACAAGAATGGAATTGCATTTTACCTGGAGCAGGACACAACCTTCTTCCCATAAGAAGGCAATGGTTACCCTAAGGAGCAGGTTGGGCTTGACGCTCAAGGGGTACCAAAGCAGAGAAGTTCTTAAGCACCCCACTCCCTGCGGGGGGTGCCAGGCCAGGAACTGAGCTGGAAGCAGAAACCATTACTGTTCTTCCTGCACATTTCAGGCCCAGTGCACTCACATTGGAGCTAAGAGAGAATCCCATTTCAGAACTGTCAGAAGGCTGTGGTTGCATCCATTATCGTTCAATTTCCCTGTTTACTACAGTTCATTGAATTGGCTTTTTGGGACTACCTCGTCCATCTAAGTGTTTGTTCAGAAAATGGGCAGCATTTGCCCACAGATAAAGCTCAGAAGGCAGGTAGGGATGGGAAAGAAGGGTAAAGGGCAGGGGTAACCAGAGGGAGGCAATGGGAAGAGTGCTGTTAACATTGTAGGGATTGCAACCAGTGTCACAAACAAAATGTGTATGAATTGTTGAGTGGAAAACCAATTTGCTCTGTAAACTTTCACCAAATCCAATAAAAAAAATTACATTAAACCAGAACACATACACACACGTGTCGTATTAGACTAAAAGGAAAAAAAAATGGGAATCTGATTTATAAAGTCATTTTAATTCCATATTCAGTGGGATAGGTTTCTAACATATTTCTGCATCTTTACTATGAATTGGCTTTTAAAAAATAAAGACAACCAATGCATACTTTGCACGTTGTTAAAATTAATGTATCCAGTAAGAGAAAAATGGATTTATCCTGATTCCTATTGCAAACTTTGCCTAAACCAAACCCAACCCACTGCCATCGAGTTGAATCCTACTTATAGTAACTCTATTAAAAAAAAAAAAAAATCCAAATGCACTGCCGTCGAGTTGGATCTGACTCATAGTGACCCCTCCTTGGGTTTCCGAGGCAGTATCACTACAGAAGTAGATTGCCCAACCTTCTTTCTGAGGATGGAATAAAACTGCTTATAGGGTTTCCAAGGCTTTGAATCTTTATGGAAACACACTGTCCCATCTTTCTCCTGTGGAACAGCTGGTGGTTTAGAACTGCTGACTTTTTGTTAGCAGCAGAATACTTTAACCGCTGCAGTCCCAGAGCTCTGTGGTTGGTACGAGCCTAAACTACTGATAACATTGATGTAACCTTTGTATTTTTATAATCCCAGCAGAGCATATGTTGGGATGGATGGACAGACAAATGGATTATTGACAAGGAAGGAGAACTGGCAAAGAAGATGAATATAGTTTGCACAAAAATAAATATAAATAGGCAGCAAGCATATGCGTGTATACACATACATATACTCATCTACGTATATATACATATACATAGAGGGAGAGAGCTGTGTTTTTAGTTGCTGTCAAGTAAGCATCTACTCATGGTGACCTTACATACCACAAGATAAAGTATTGCCTGGTCCTGTCCCATCTTAATGATCCTTGGTAACTTGAGTCCCCGGTTGTGACAATTGTGTCGATCCATCTCACTGAAGGTTTTCCTCTGTTTCTCTGTCCCTCCACTTTACCAAACATTATGTCCTTTTCTATCGATTGGTCTTTACCGATGACAACTTCAATGTAAGACAGCTGAAGCCTTGCAGTTCTTGCTCCTAAGGACTACTCTGGTTGTATTTATTCTCTAAGTGATTTATCCATCGAGGTGTGTGTGTGCGCGCACGTGTGTGTGTGTGTGTGTGTGTGTAGTTTGTAAATTTTATTATTACTATTATTATTATTTTAAGTGTGCTCTTTAAGCCCGCATCTCCACCTCTAGGATTTATGTAGTTGCTCAGGTTTATGAAGGTACACATTGGTTTACTGCAGACGGTATACATTGAGAAGGAAAACTGGAGCAAACTGGATGTTTAGCAATGAAAGATTAGGAATCAGGGAACATTGAAGGATGCTTCTGGATCAACTTGAAAGAACATTTAAGATAGATTGTAAGTGAACAAGAACCCAAAGTGGGGAAATTAGTTAGAAGACCATTGTTAGAAACAACAACAACAACAAAGTGTGAAATTGCAAAAAATAAGAGACTGAACAGTAGTGTCCTTTGTGGCATGTGACTTGGAGAGGAGATGGCAAGGAAGGGGACATTTGTTTTTAAGATCATACTTTTATTCCTTTTTTAATTTTCCAAAAAAGAGAAAAGGACCATGTGCTACGTTGTTAATAAAAATGACTTTGTGAAGAAGTAGAACTTGCATGTTGAGTATGACTTTTGATTGGCCCTTTAACCCTGAGATAAACGGACCTGGATATCTTGTGTTGGGCACAGACAGACAGCAGATAGCTACCCCCAAATGCACTCTGACTCATGGTGACCTTATGGACAACAGAACTAAGTGTTGCACAGTCTTGCATCATCCTCACGTCCCCCGGCATGTCTGAGTCCACTGCTGTGGCTCCTGCACTGACCCATCTCCCCAGGGTCTCTCCGGCCTGCACTGGCCCTCTGCTTCACCAAACACAATGTGTTCCTCCAGTGATTGCTCCCCCCTCATGATGAATCCAGAGCAGGTGAGTCGGACAGGGTCTTGTGATGCATCACGTTCTCATTGGCTGATTCTCAGAAGTAGATCTCCAGGTCTGCCTTCCACT
>NW_006921648.1:5437908-5453571 GCF_000298275.1 Orycteropus afer afer
GGAATCTATGAAAGTGAGAACTCATCAGTGTAAGTTGTGCCTCATTAGATAGAAACACATAACGTGGTTGTTTGTTAGGAAGTGTGGTGATGCGTTGGCAGCAGATTCAAGGTGATCTCGAATGTGCAGCATGCACGTGACACAGTAAAGCCTGCAAAAGCTGGAACCTGTGTCAGGTGGAAACCTGTCAGAGAAGGAAAGCACAAATAATTCCCACATAGAGAGTGATAGAGAAGTGGGAAGACTGCACCCTGTCAAAGGCAGAAAAACTAGCAAGACCTGGGAAAATAAGACAGTCCCGTTAGTTCTAACTCTCATAGGTTTCACTGTAGCTGGAGATAGAGGGGAGAGATTGGCTGGTATCTACCAAACAGCTCCACAAACCCATTGCCATGGAGTCAATTCTGAGTCACAGTGGCCCCATGTGTTACAGAGTCGAACTGCCTTGTAGGGTTCTGTTGGCTGTGATCTTTACGGAAGCAGATCAGCAGGCCTGCCTTCCCTGGCACCACTGGGTAGGTTTGAACCTCCAGCCTTTCTGTTCGTTGCTGTTGTTAGGGGCCATTCATTCTGACTCATGGCGACCCCTTCGTGCCGAGCAGGGCTGCTCCATAGGGTATTCAAGGCTGTGACCCTTCAGAAGGAGTTAGTTGGCCAGGCCGTTCTTTTGAGCACCTTTGGGTAGGTTTGAACCCCCAACCTTCCAGCTGGTAGTTGAGCACCGCCCAGTAACCATAGTTAGTATCTACATTTATTGGAAACACTCATTCTTCCCTTTCACTTAGGCCTTGGCGGCTTTTTTAATTGAGATATTTATTAAGATTGTTGTAGATTGACATGTGGTTTTAAGAACGAATACAGGAACATATCATGTATTCTTAGCCCAGTTTCTGCCGTGATGGCAGTTTGAACATCGGTTCCGTAGCATCACAGCCAGACCGTGAGCATTGATGAGCCCACTGGTCTTGCTCCCAGTCCCCACATTGACTTGTGCTCATCTGTGGGCATGCACATATTGAGCTCTGTCCAGCTGTGTCACAGCCGTAGGTTCATATGCCCATCAGCACAGTCGAGACATTAGACAGTTGCATCATCAGAAGACTCTCTGTTATACCACAGCCGTCTTCCTCTCACTACCCCTGCCCCATCATTGATGTTGCTGTTGCGTGCCTTCTGCTCAGTTCTGACTCAGAGCTATCCCAAGCAACAGAATAGAAATCCTCCAAAGGGTTTGCTTAGCTGGCATCTTTACAGGAGCTGATGGCCAGGACTTTCTTTCACCGAGCCACAGGGTGGGGGTTTGAACTGCCAGCCTTTCGGGTTGCAGCTGAGTGCTGAACTAGTGCATCACCAGGGCTCCTTTTATCCCCATTCCTAACCCTCTGACAAGCATTCGTCTGTCCCCCATTTCACAGTGTTGTCATTTCAGAACTATGATGGCAGTGGATCAGACAGTAGTTAGCCTTATAAGACTGCCTTTCTTCCTCCTCACCGTCATTCCCTGGAGATTCATCTATGGTGAGTACACCAGTAGCTTGTTTCTGTCCCTTGGCTCAGTAAGATTCCATGGTACATACATACCACAGTTGTTTTACCATTCACCTGCTGAAGAACTTCCAGACTGATGCCACTTTGGAGCTCTTATCAATAAGGCTGATTTGAACACTCGTCTATAGGTTTTTGTGTGAGCATGCATTTTTGTTTCTCAGGCATCGATGGCCAGGAACAAGCTAGAGTGATTTTTGGTTTGCGTACATTGTGGAAATCATGAATACACTGCATGTGTAGAGAGTCAATGTCAGTTACATATACACCAAGAAAAAAACTGAAATTGTACCTGTAGCTTTGTTTCTCATTTAAAAACTACTGGTAGTGTTTGAATTGGTCCTCACTCGTGGCGAACCCATGTGTGTGGGAGTAGAACTGCATTCCATTGGGCTCTCAATGGCTGTGACATTTTGGAATTATAGCACCACGTTTCTTCCCAGGTGTCTCTAGGTAGATTCAAGCCACTAACTTTTCAGTTAATAGCTGAGCACTTAACTGTTTGCTCCATCCAGAGACTCATTTCCAAACAAACATGGTACTAAATGTAGAGAAAAGGCAGCATTTATGTAGTAGCACCATAGGCTGTATTCCAGTCTCTGTGTATGCAGACAGACTACAGCCTCATAGTCTGTGTTCTGATCACGTTATGTATGCTACCCCATTGTGCCCTCCCAGCCGTCTCATGAGGCATGCACTGCTGCTGTCTGCATTTGTTATTATTGGTAAGTGCCGTTGAGCCATTTCTGACTCACAGAGATGTCCATGTGACAGAAAGGCGCCTCAGAGGGTTTTCTTGTCTGTAATCTGTAGGGGAGCAGAGCACCTCATCTTTTTTTCCCTTGGAGCCGCTGAGTGGGTTTGAACCTCCAATCTTTTGGTTAGCAGCCCAGGTAAGGAATCAAGCGGAAGTTACGTAACCTGTCCTTGAATAGACGGTCAGTGGCGTGCAGAGGTCAGCAGTGTGGCTGGAGAACTGTGCTTTTAACCACTGTTGGAAACTGCCTCTTCACAGTTCTTTTGGACCCACCCCACAGGTTGGCTGAGGTGACAACATTCATTGAGTGAGTAAACAACTACCAATGTGGCCCTTAAAAAATAATAAATGGAATTGTACATACAGAACCAAGAGCTAGCTGACTCCACTGTGCCTCCTTCCTTTGCTCCGTCTAAGCTTACTTTTCTTGGCCATCGCAGACAGATGGAGATGTCTTCTGGCTTTGAGCTCCCCAAGTAGCAGAATTCACAACCTTCCCTTGTTTGCACACTGTCATCTTTAACAGCTCTCAGTAGCAGCATGTTCTGCCTTTCTGCATGGCCTAAATCTACCTATCTTTTAAAAACTAATCTTTATTTTTAATTTAATTTTTTGTCAAAAATGTATATAACACCATCCATTCAACACTGGCTACATTTTTCACATTGTGTGACCATTCTCATTGTCTTTACCCATATTGTTTCTACCATTAATTTTTACTCTCCGTACTCCTTAAAGTTCTCATCTGTGCGTTAGAACTACTGTGGTTCATTTGATCACTTACAGAAAATTCTTTAAAAGAGTGAAATGTTCAAGGCTGACATTGTTTACCAATTGAGCTAAATTGTTTTGTTTACATACAACTTCCTGGGATAGTTTCAGCTCGAGGATTAAAGATTATTTCAGGACAATAGATTCATTCCCCCAGTCTCAATGGATCCACTGAGTCTGGTTTCCATAGGAATTTGATATTCAATTCCACATTTTTCCTCCTTTTGATCAAGGATCCATCGTTTGGGTCCTTGATCAAAATGTTCAGTAATGGTAACGGGGGACCATCCATTTTTTCTAGTCTCATGACAAAGGAGGAAGTAGTTCACAGAGGTATTTAAGCTTGCAGACCTTTTCTTTCTTTTATTCCTGGCTCTCCCTTTTCATCTCTGATCCAGGGAAATAAAGACAAATTGTTGTATCTAAGGGCCACTCCAAGCCTTTAAGAACCCAGGCACTACTTACTGAAGTAGGAGAAATCTAGCTATCTTAATGGAAAGCCATCTCCTCCCCATTTGTCCTGGGTTCAGTGAAGATGTGGAATTCATGATGACCAGCTTCTACTCACCAACTCAACGTGATGGTGCCTGTTTCTGAGGGAGTCCCGTGCAGGTGTCTTACATTAACTGTGGAACTTGCAAGTGTTTTACACTAATTGTGGAACTCTCCACTCCTCCAAAAGCATTTCCTATTTCCACCAGGCTTATAAAGTATTTAATATTTTCATATGCTCCAGTATAAAGCCATCTGTTGGAGTGACAGGGCCCAATGTTAAGGACAAGAACAAGCATATGTTTACGGAAAGATTCCATGAAATGTTAACAAGAAAGATATGTGCTACTCCTGGGGTGTCTTGCTGCAAATGGCCCGGGGAGTTGGGGACCCTGATCTCTAACTTTGAATTTTGTAAACCATACATGCTGTCCTGATTCTGTTTTGTGCATTTAGACTGGATTGTTGATGTTGTCCACGGAGGCAGAGAGGAGACTACTTTGAGAGGAGACAGTGGTGTTGCCTAGTATCTGGGGCTCTTGAATTCCATCTGTTGTTCCTCACAGAGTTCCTTATTTTTTGGATATTCACTTGAACTAGCAGATTGGAAACCTGCTATGTGCCTGGCATTTGTGTTGTTGGGGTAGCTAGCTATATGTTTCTAAGCAGCTAAAACTTTCTCAGTGCCTCACTTAAAATAGCCATATAGTAGTTTTGTGGAATCCCTGGCTGGTACATAAGGTTAAGAACTCAGCTATTAATGGAAAGGTTGGCAGCTCCCATCCACCAAGAGGCATCTCAGGAGAAAGATCTGGTGATCTACTTCAGTAGGATCACAGCCATAAAAACCCGATGAGTGCAATTCTACTCTGAGACCCATAACGTCACCATGAATCAGCATCGACTTTTATTTTTATTTTTTTGGAGCACTTTTATTTTTTTGGAGTCCTGGTGATTGAGGAAAAGAAATAATTTTTGGCTGCACACTTGAATATCTTCATTTAGATTACTTATTTGTGACACAATGGTTAAGAGCTTAACTGCTAAATGAAAGGTTGGGGGTTCGGACCCATCCAATAGCTCCTTGGGAGGAGAGACCTGGCAATCTACTTCCACAATGATTACAGGTTGGGTAACCCCTATGGGGCTGTTCTACTCTGTCACATGGGGTCGCTATGAGTTGGAATAACTTGATGACACACAACAGCAAAAATGGACATTAACGCCAAACCATATTGCCCCTCCCTGTACTGGGCACGAAATGTCAAAGCAAGTGCCTCTACACTAGGGCATGAATGTTTTTGGGGAAATCTCACAGCTTACTTACAGTGCATAAAGAACCAAGGGCTCAGTGTGTGGCACTATGTACGTTGTCTTGTTCACACCTCATAGCAGGCTTGCCTGGCAGAAACAGTCATTGTCTACAATTTACAGACCAGGCGTGGTTTTAGAGAAGGTAAAGCCATTGGTCCAAGATCCCATCCTGGGCCCAGGGTTTGACAACAGATATTGTCAATCTACAGGTGGCACTTATTACCACAATGTCTTCCAGTTGCAGCTAGACAAGAAGAGATGCTTGTTAAGTGCCTCCCAGACCCATCCATCAGGTCTTCTCATGGTGACATTTGCTGGGACATATGGGTCAAAGACGGGCAGATTGTTGAAATGGGGTGTTGAGCTGGGGCTCCTTCTGTAGACTTCCTCTAAAAGTCCCTCAATTTGCAAGGACATGTTCACCCTGAATGTAAAGGCCACAGCCAGTGAGTTTGCTAACCCCAGAGGGAGTCTTTTAGAAGGAAGTTAGTATGAAGATAGGAAGATGGTTCTCTAAAGTGTCAACTCAATAAGATCATGTGGGACCCACCCCTCCCTCAGACCTCCTTTAGAGGAAATATCCATCTCTCTACATTCTCCCAGCAAGTGTGTTAAAGTTCCTAAAATAGGCCACTTATTTTTATCTTTAATATCTTATCGTACTTCGGTGAAAATATACACAGAAAACCATGCTCCCATTCAACACTTTCTACACGTAATATTCAGTGAAATTGGTTACACTTTTCATGTTATATCAATATTCTCATGATTCTATGTGAATTGTTTCACTCCTATTCACTTCATCTCACTGCACCCCAAATTCTAACCTTTGGTTTAGAGTAACTGTTGTCCATTTGGTCTCATCTAGATAATTTTTAAGCACAGATGCCAAAGGTGCCATTCTTTTTGAGCTAACCTGATATTCGGTTAAATGGTGACTTCAGGGTACAGGTTTGAGAGGTTTAAAAACTATTACAGGGCAGTCATCTTGGGGAGTCCTCCCAGCTTAGAGGGTCTGGGTCTGGGAGAGTCATTTGCATCCAGTCCTATTAGTAATGTATTCACAACATAGGTACAGACCTAAGACTTTCCAGGAGCCAGATCACAAGTGGACAATTCCAGATCACTATTCTGAATCGGGGGCAGTCGCAACCGTGTGGTTCAGGGATAGGATTTTTACCTTCCATGGATGAGATCTGGGTTCGATTCCCAGCCTACACACCTCATGCACAGCCACCACTCATCTGTCATGAGGCTTGCGTGTTGCTAGGATGCTGAACAGGTTTCACTGGAGATTCCAGAACAAGACAACTTAGGAAGAAAGGCCGAATGGTCTACTTTCAAACACAAGCCAATGAAAATCCTGTGGATCACAATAGTATGATGCCCCATCGATCCTGGGGTTGGATGTTATTCTGTTGTGCCTTCCAGACCCATCCATCAGGTCTTCTCATGGTGACATTTGCTGGGACATACAGGTCCCAGCAATTATTGAAGGATTCTATATTTCTATATTTGCAATATAGAAATATAGAATTCTGTATTTATATATATTCATGGAATGATAAATTGAAGAGGAATGGTATCACATTCGTTGTCAAAAAGGACATTTCAAGATTTATAGTGACATACAAAGCTGTCAGTGGCAAGATAATACCCATACTCTTTTAAGGAAGACTACTTAACATGAAAACTATTCAAATTTAGGTACCAACCACTAATGGCAAAGATGAAGAAATTGAAGATTTTCACCAACTTCTGCAGTTGAAATTGATCAAACCTGCACTCAAATATGCATTGAGAATTGCTGGTGATTGGAATATGGAAGTTGGAAATAGAGAAGGATCAGCAATTGGAGAATATGATCTTGGTGCTAGAAATTACACCAGAGATCATGTGATAGAATTTCACAAGACCAACGACATATTCATTGGAAACACCTTTTTTATTTTTTTTCAAAAACATAAAAAGATGACTATATATGTGAATACTGTCAGATGGAATGTACAAGAATCAAATCGACTAACTCTGTGGAAAGAGATGAAGGAGAAGTTTAATATCTTCAGTCAAACAGGGCCAGGGGCCGACTATAGAACAGACCATCAATTGGTCATACACAAGTTCAAGTTGAAGCTGAAGAAAATTAAAACAATTCCATGAAAGGCAAAGTATGACCTTGAGTATATCCCACCTGAATACAGAGATCATCTCAAGTATAGATTTGATGCACTGACCATTAATGACTGAAGATCAAGCAAGTTGTGGGATAATGTGATGAACATGATACGTGAAGAGAGCAAATGTTCATTACAAAGACAGGAAAGAATGAAAAGACCGAAACAGATGTCAGAAGGGACTCTGAAACTTGTTCTAGAACACAGAGTATCTAAAGTGAATGGAAGAAATGAGTGAAGTAAAAGAGCTGAACAGATTTCAAAGGTGGCTTGAGGGAAGACAAAGTAAAGTATTATAATGAAATGTGCAAAGACCTAGAGTTAGAAAACCAGAACGGAACATGCTTGGCATTTCTCGAGCTGAAAGAACTAGAGAAACAGTCCAAACCTTGAGTTTCAATATTGAAGGATTCTATGGCCAAAATATTCAATGAATTCAGGAAGCATTAAAAGAAGATGGAAGGAATACACAGTCACTGCAGCAAAAAGAACTGGCTGATATTCAACCAATTCAGGAGGTGTAGCCTATGATCAAGAAGTGATGGTATTGAAGGAAGAAGTCTAAGCTGCACTGAAGGCACTGGGGGAAAACAAGGCTCCAGGAATTGCTGGAGTCCCAGTTGAGATGTTTCCACACACTGATGCATACCCAAGTAAAATTTTGCTGAAGATAATTCAAAAACAGTTGCCGCCATACATGGACAGGGAACTGCCAATAGAGTGAACAAATCTGTCGTGGAAGAAGTACACTGGGAGGATGACGCAGGACCAGGCAGTGTTTCATTCTGCTGTGCATAGAGTCAATGTGAGTTGGACCTGACTGGATGGCACTTACTTAAAGGAGCACTTGGTAGAACAGTGCCTAAGGCATTTGACTGCTAACCAAAAGGCTGGGGGTTCAAACCCACCAGCTTCTCTGTGGAAGGAAGATGGGGCAATTAACACCAACAAAAATAGTCTTTAAGGAAGCAGATTACAAGGCCTTTTATCCTAGTCCTGTCTTAGTCTGGAAGCCCCACTGTACCCTATCTATCGTGGGTGATCCTGGTAGCATTTGAAATACCAGTGACACAGCTTCTAGCCACACAGCAACACGCATGTCTCCAAAATATGACCAACTGTCAGATGGCTGGTGAAAGTGTGTCTGTCATAATTGGATAATATTTTCAGAGCCCCATTGAGGAAAGCAGTGTTATTTCTACCTATTAGTTCTCCCTCTGCTAAAGCCAAAATATAAGGGTGATTCTTCTCTGCATGATGGTCTGGTCCATATGGAGAGTAATGGCAGGGACACAGATTATACGCTACGCTCCCATTAAGATACTGACCCAGCACCCTAGGCCATGCAGCAGGCAAGGTTTCTGGAGCGCCTGTTCCCCCAGCGTACCCCACTGGCAAAAAATGATTTATGCTTAATGCAACAGTGGAAATAAATTATTACCATTCTCTGATTGTGTGACAGGGTAGTAATTAACTTAAGTCACCCGCTGGCCTCCCACAACTGTGTTTATTCAGCTCTATGCAGCACTTTTCAGGGACCGGGAAAGAAAGATCAGCAAGGCT
Source organism: Orycteropus afer afer (assembly GCF_000298275.1). Lineage (NCBI taxonomy): Eukaryota > Metazoa > Chordata > Mammalia > Tubulidentata > Orycteropodidae > Orycteropus > Orycteropus afer. Next base: position 5,446,525 of record NW_006921648.1, read on the forward strand.
TTCTTTGTTTACTGTGGATGCTGGTTGCTGGGGGAAGGCATCTTTGCGTATTGACTAGGAAATAAGTTGGTTGTTAGGACATGATTTTTCCATTCTTGAAAATGATATGGTGATGCAGGGAACTTGAAAGCTACCCTGGAATTAGAAAAGCATAAAGAAATTAGCCTTTGTGCACTAATCGCACCATTGTGCCTGCTTTCTTTGGGGTCTTTTTTTCCTGCATAGGCACAGCAAAGAGCCTTGTATAAAAAGATATGAAAAATTTCAATTAAAATAAAGAGCTGTGTGTGTGCGTGTGTGTGAGAGACAGACAGAGAGTGAGCGAGGAAGAGAGAGAGCTTCCCCCACTGTAGGTTAAGTGCCTATCATACAACCTAGGGACAATGATATTAGATTTGTAATAAGTACAAGTAAAGCTTTTTCATTTTGATTGGATTGGGTGTATTTTTCATCAGCATCTCCCGTGCGAGGCGTGATTCCGAGACAGAGTCTTGTAATCTTCTGCAGTGGGAATGATCCAGCTTAAAAATCAATAGGGATGAGGTATTTCAAGTTCTCATTATTGTAATGTGTCAACATCACTTTGGTGACCCTGAAGTCCTATGTTGGCTGGTTTTCCCCTGATTTATTGTGCAATCTCATCGGGCAAACTATAATTTCACTTAGAATCAGAAAGTCTCCATTTATGGTTTGTGTCCCAGGCTCCAGTCATTAGGACATTCGCAGGGAATCGATTCCTCCTCTTGTTGCTAACGGCTGAATGAAGTTGTCACCTGCTTAGATTAAAAAGGAGACAGGCAAAGGGACAAGGTAGGGCTGAGCACACTGGACAGCCTCTGTTTTGAGAACACCTTTTGGCTATGCTCATCCACTGCCACTGGGAGAGATTTCAGTATCTCTCAGGACGTCTGTTCAGAAAGACCCTCACCACAGAATTAGCATGACGTTTCGTTTCTTCTTTTGTGAGCTGTTTGGGAGTGGGGTGATTTCTCTTGGATAACAAAGACAAGGGAGCCACTCTTGAAAAGACTTTTAAGTTCTGCTGTGTTTTCTAGAACCTGTTGAGTCATCCCACCTCTTTAGAAATGCCTCCTCGTCATGTGGAGATAGCAACAACAGGGTGTTCCTGTCCTTTTACTAATAGACGAAATATCAAGTAACTTAATGTGACCCCCAGCAAGAAGATTGTCACATGCTTTCCACATGCCATCCATCTATGGATACACATCTCCTCCAGCACACAGTGTGCACGCATGTGCACAGAGCCACCCCCCCCCACCCATTACTAGATGTTATTCATTCATAATTATATAATATTGTCAAGTCACCAGTAGAACAGGGAGTCCAAAGTGCATTTCTAACACCCAGGACTTAGCCATGGTTGACAATGTCTTCACAGTCTCTCCTCAGGAACCTGATCAGCTACCATGTGTGTCCCATGAGATTGTGACCACAGTAGCGTTCCTTCCCTTAAAGAGATTGTCATCCAGTCACGGCAAAGAATGTGAGTAAGAGGTAATTCAGAAGAGTCCTGTTGGTGCAGTGGGTAAGCATGTGGCTACTAACCAAAAGGTTGGTGGTTTGAATCCATCCTGCTCCTCCAAAGTAGAAAGACCCAAAGACCTGCTCCCATAAAGATTACACCCTAGGAAACCCTGTCAGGCAGTTCTACTCTTTCTTGTAATGTCCCTATGAGTCAGATTGGACTCAATGGCATCTAACAAAAACAACCAAATCAAAAAACCAAACCCATTGCCATCGAGTCAATTCTGACTCACAGTGACCCTGTATGACAGAGTAGAACTGCCCCCATAGCATTTCCAAGGTGGTGGGAGCAGAGTGCTACATCTTTCTCTCATGGAGCAGCTGGTGGGTTTGAACCACTAGCCTTTGGTTTAGCAGCCAAGTGCTTAACCACTGTGCCACCAGGGCTCCTTCACAACACCACCAGCAAGAGGTCATTGGCAGAGTGAAGAATGTAGGTTCAGAGTGTGAAGGAACAGAGAGAAGAAGCACTCACCCAGGCACATGGGCGCTTGGCCACGTCAACTGATAGCAGAGAGCATCTTGAGCACGTGTCGTGATGCCATCCCCTACCACCACCACTAAAGGCGATAAAGCCAAGTTAGATACGTGTTAAGAAGATAAATCACAGTACCACATTTTTGCATATAACACGCTGAAATAACACACGCACCTATAACACTCTTAGCAGCCATAGGCATTTAACACATGAGAACATTGCATGGCTTGCAAAAAACCATACAGCATGCTATTTGCCTAAAGTATTTCAGAGCTGACTTTTTCCACTAAGACCATGAACTTCTTTCTCATCCTTGGGGAATGAGTGGTTTGTGTCTAGAGGCTTCCTCTCCACCTTGTTAAGTTCTGGGCTGGAGAGGCAGTGCCAGCCCTGCCCACATCTTCGCTGGTGGAAACCCACCCAGGAGCACCTTGTCCTCCACAGCTTCTTTTGTATGGAACGATGCAGTTCCGTCTGCTGGTTTCACATCTAGAAGGGGTCTGGCAGTGGCCCTTATCGCTCTTCTTTAGTCTGTCCCTAAGTCCTTCTTGGAAAGTTTATGGGCCTATCTGATGTGTTTATTTGTCTTGTCAGAGCCCAGGGAGGAAGTGGGAAGAAGGGCTGTTACGTTGAAGGGATTGTACCCAATGGCACAAAACAAAATGTATGTAAATAATTGTTGAATGGAAAACTAATATGCCTGGTAAAATTTCACCCAAACTTGATCGATTGCATTCTTCAAGTTCTACAAATGTTCTTTTATCCAAATTATCCCACCAGCATCAGCGTACACTCAATGCATTCCAACCAAAACTCTCCATTTTTCTCCTCCCCTCCACCTGTTGTAACCACCAATTACTTATGGTGTTTATGTATTTGCTTGTTTCATATAAATGAGATCTTACCATTATTTGTCCTTTTCTGTCTGACTTACTTCACCCAGCACAGTGCTCTAGGTTCATCGATGTTGTCCTGCTGGGATGCCATTGTGTAGACAGGAATGACTCTTATCAAAGTCTCCAATCTCCTTCTGGAACATCCATTTACTTGGGGCATTTGTTGGGTGTTGTACCAGGTGCCTTCAGTCCATATTTGCTTCTCAGCTGCAGAAACAGGAGATCCTTGCTGGAGGCTCTTTGCCACACTAGGAGTAATTGCTGATTCTCAGACCTCCCTTTAGGACTTGTTTTCTGTTCTGGATTCAGTAATTCAACAAATATCTGACAAGAGAGCCTTGAAGGTGCTGGGGAGATATGGTGGGAAAATAGACAAGACTCCTGTAAGTCAACTCTTTAGCTCAGCTGGGTCCTTGACTGGATGGCTGGCTTGGTTGACTCATAGGCATGAGATCCTGTTTTCCTGAGCTTCTGAGGGCAGATTGGGCCATTCTCCTCTCAGTGGAATACTACCCAAATGTAGCCTTTGTGTGAGCACTTGGCTCCTAACCAAAACGTTGATGGTTCAGATCCATCTTGGGGTACCTCAGAAGATCTTTCTCTATGTCCTCCACTGCCCAAAGGTCACAGCCATGAAAAACTTTCAGAGCCCAGTTCTGCTCAGAAACATGGAGTCACCATGAGTTGGAATTGACTTTGTGGCAATTGGTTTATTTATTTATTTTTGAGTTAAAAAATTCCTTTAATTATCCTTCTGGCATTATCCTTAGGTGGTGGGAGGATATAGAAAGATCATGTGGTTCCATTAGATTTTTTCTAACCAGGTAAAGCTATGCAAATCTGCAGGGGCCCCATATCAGATGTGAAGACTGCAGCCCCAGAAGGTGACATTGGAACCTCTGTCCCTGCTGGCATGTCTCTTCCACAGCCTATAACCTCAGCCCTGGAAACTCCCTAAGGAAAGAAGGGGCTTCCCCAAGCAGTTAGGGGCTCCAATCATGACTCTACCACCAGAGGCTTTGGGTAAGTTATTTAATCTCCCTAAGCCTTGGTTTGCTCATCTGTAAACGGGGGTGATAAAGAACCCACCATCTCAGGAGACCATTCTAGGAATTACATGAGACTATGCGTGTAAGATCTTGGCACAGTCCCTAACATGTCAGAGATTCTCCTGAACATTAGCTCTTAGGAAAGCCCCTCGTGGTATGTATGAACGGTTAGCTCACTTGACTGCTAACTGCTGAAGATTAGAGGTTTGAGTCTCCTTCCGAGGTTGAAGGAGGTTGGTGATCTCCTTCCAAGAAGTTAGCCAGTGACACTCTCTGAAGCACAGTTCTTCTCTGACACGCAGTGGGTCACCATGATTGGAGTAGAGTCACTGGCAGCTGGGCTTTTATTAGGAGAGGTTGAGAAGGTTAATGATGGAGGATGTATGAGTTGTGCTGGCAAGTCTGCATACACACCCATTTTTAACTATGTCACCTCTTCTAATTGTTGCCTCCACTCCCACGTGCTGTCTACAGCTTACCTCTGGTGTAACGAGTACCCATGATTCACCATCATTGTTGAGCATGAACCAGAACCCTTGTTTCTTAGTATTTTATTCAGTCTTTGCTGATTCTAGACCTCGGGTAGTGCAGCGGTTAAAGCATTAGGGTGCTAATCAAAAGGTCAGTGGTTCAAAACCACAAGGTGGTCCATGAAAGAAAGATGAGGCAGTTTGCTTCCATAAAGATTTATAGCCTTAGAAGCCCTATGGGGCAGTTCTACTCTGTCCTGTAGGGGTGGAATGGATTCCAAGGCAGTGGGTTTGTTTTGGGCTTTGCTTCCATAAAGATTACAGCCTTGGAAACCCTGTGGGGCAGTTCCACTCTGTCCTCTAGGGGCGCTGTGGGTCGGAATGGATTCCAAGGCAGTGGGTTTGTTTTGGGCTTTGCTTCCATAAAGATTACAGCCTTGGAAACCCTGTGGGGCAGTTCCACTCTGTCCTCTAGGGGCGCTGTGAGTCGAAATTGAATTCACAGCAGTAGGTTTGGTTTGGGCTTTGCTTCTGTAAAGATTGACAGTGTTGGAAACCCTCTGAGCAGTTCTACACTGTCCTGTAGGGGCACTGTGCATTGGAATCGACTAGATATCAGTAGGTTGGTTTTTGTTTTTATTTTTTTGGTTGCTGATTTTGGATGGCATCCAAGTACTACCTGGGGCTATGTCTGTTTTCTAACAGTTCTGTGTTACAACTTGTACACAGTCATAATAAGCAGCCACTTAAAGCCTTTTAGGAACTCTGGTGGCACGGTGGTTAAGCACTCAGCTGCCAACTGAAAGATCAGAGGTCTGAACCCACCAGCTGCTCCGCAGGAGAAAGACTATAGTTTTGGAAACCCTATGGGACCATTGTACTCTGTTCTGCAGGGTTGCTGTGAGTCTGAATCAATTCAACAGCAGTGGGGTTTTTTTTTTTTTTTTTTTTTTGGTGTAAGGTCATTTAGACATAGATTATAGGTGACACTCTGGAAAGGTGATGCAGACCAACTCAGCTTACACATGACTAGATGTGGACAAAGGTCAGTGGAACAAAAGGAAGGTACAGAGCAGTGCAGAAAGCATGACGGCACTTGTGGATGGAGATCTGTACACATGGACCCTGAGTATCATGTGGAAAGACACAGAAGGTGCAGTTAATAGTCATTCCTCAGGGAGAGGTGCTGGGACTTCAAGGTGGGACACTAGCATTGCATTGCATGCATTTTGCACACACTGGTATTTTTGCCATACACGTGCATTACTTTTACTAATAAAAGGCACCTTACAAATACATATTACGCATAGCCCTCCCAAAAATAACCAGTTGCTGTCTTTTCTGCTCCATCTCATGACCGCCCCCTCTGTGTCAGGGTAGAACGGTGCCGCAAGGGGTTCTCAAGGGGTGTGGTTTTTTGAATCTAGATAGCCAGGCCTTTCTTCTGAGGTGCCTCTGAGTTGACTCAAAACTCCGATCTTTTGTTAGCAGTGGAGTGCAGGAGCCATTTGTACCATGTGGAGGCTCCTTTCTACCAGCAGTCTGTCTGTATCTCTTCTCCACCTGTCTTGACCAAATGTGATAAAGGTGATTTCACAGGTCCACAGCATCATAGCATGCATCCCTCAGTAACAGCCTCTGCTGTGTGACAAATCATTCCAACATTTGGTGGCTTACAACAAAATCATTGATTATTTTACACTCTCTGGATCAGCAATATGGGCTGGACTCAGCTGGGACATTCTTCTGCTTGTTGCACCCGCTCTTACTCATGCCACTGAACCTGGATGGTCTACAGTGATGTCTGATGACTGGTCTCCACAAGGCCTTTTGAGCAAGCAGGCTGATGCCAGATAGTTCAGAAGGCTGGCTTGGATCTCAGAGTTCCCAGAGCAGAAAGAGGACAACCCCAGCTCTGTTCCTATAGGGTTGCTGTGAGTTGGAATGGAGTTTGACAGCAACACAAGCAAGGTTTAGTGGGCTAAAGCATGTCCCATGCCCTATCTAAGAGCCAAGGGTAGAGTGTTAGTGATGGGGAAAAGAGCAAATTCACCTTAGAAAGGTGCATGTATAGAAAGACGGGAGAGATCTGTGACCATTGGTTGCAGTCCATTCCTTGGAGGCTAATCATAGAATTGAGAGTCTAAGACCCCATGCAGAGCACTTTCCTTAAGGTGAATATTCCTCCTAAACTTAACTGTGAAAGTTGACTCTAAGACGGTAGTCACTCCCTTTGTAAAAGCAGCCTTCTATTTCCTTATATCCTAGTGGCCTCCTTTATCTTTCAGTGTCTAAACACTGGTGCCAATAATTTTGGTTTTTTAGCTTCCTTCAGTGGAAAGGCAGCCCAGGGGCTACATAGTCAGATGCCCAGTGACACAGCACACCCTCAATATAAGGGCCACCAATCTCCAGGGACCCGTGCACCTGCGTGGCAGCGCCCGTCACCACCGGAGTCCCGACAAGCCTGTCTGCTTCAGAGAGTGCTCGCAGCCCTCCTGGTGGGAAGCTATTTGCTTTGGATCAAAGGCACCAGTGCTTCCAGCTTCCACGTCATAGTCCCCTGTCCTTAAAGCTCAGCCAGTGCCTTTCGAGACCATTTGGGAAAA
>NW_006921648.1:5454446-5455822 GCF_000298275.1 Orycteropus afer afer
AACCCACCAGCCACTCCTTGGAAGGAAGATGGGGCAATCTACTTCCATAGTGATACTGCCTCGGAAACCCAAGGAAGGGTCACTATGAGTTGGATCCGACTTGACAGCACATAACAACAACAACATATATATGTATATATATATAAAACCTTGGGTTTTCTATATAATATATATGGGAGCTCTGGTAGCATAGTGCCTAAAAGCACTTGACTGCTGACTAGAAGGCTGGTGGTTCAAACCCACCAGTCTCCTTGGAAGGAAGATGGGGCAATCTACTTCCGTAGTGATACTGCCTCAGAAACCCAAGGAGGGTCGCTATGAGTCAGGTCCGACTCAACGGCAAATAACAACAACTATATATAGATATAGTTGAGAGTGTACACAGCAATACACACACCAATTCAGCAGTTTCTCTGTGTGCACTGCAGTGATTCTGATTCAGTTTTTCAGGTTGTACAGCCACTGTCACCCTTCTTTCCTGAGTTGTTCTTCCTCCATTAACATAAACTTGCTGCCCCCTAAGGTCCCTATCTCACCTTTCAAGTTGCTGTTCTTCAGTCTGATTCCCTGTAGAGAGATCTTGAAAGAGCACCATGCCCAAGGCAGCCATTCTTTACTAGGGAAGCTCAACTATGGTTTGGTTTTAAGAAGAATCCAGGGGATATTTTTGGTTTAAGGTATAAAGATTATCTCAGGGTAATAGTTTCAGGGGTTCACCCAGCCTCCATGGCTCCTAGAAGACTGGAGTCCTTGAGAATTTGAAATTCTATTACGTGTCTTTTTCTGTCTCAACATAGATCAGAGTTAAGACACAACTTGCACTGATGTGGCCTCATTAAGATAATAAAAAGTCTATTCCTAAATGGGAGTACATCCACAGACAATAGGGGTTAGGATACTTACTCATATTTTGGGGCACACAGTTCAATCCCTAACAGTTGGTAAGTGTTCGAGGTCGCAGACACAAGCTTGCTGACCGCCATGTTTGTTTTCTTAATTCCCACGTCCATCCGTTTGATTTTATACTCACAAGACTTACTCTACAAAAGCAGAATAAAGCGTGTCACAGTTGGCACTTCTATTTTTAAAAAAGTCCACTCAAATTGTTTTCCTCTTCACCAGACTTGGGAATTCTGTCCTAGATATGCAGCTTCTTGCTCAGTGAATGAATCTGAAGTAATTCTTTTAAGCTGTTGATTGTCAATCACTTTTATATAGTTGTCACTTTCAGTATTTCACAGGCAATAGCATAAATGTAAAGCCTGTAGACACTCCTTCTCATTCTGACATTCATAACTCAATTGAGAGCCTTGTTTATAAAGAAGACTCTGAAAATATACAAGTTCATGATTAGTAAACATGGTTTCTTGGAAGAA
>NW_006921648.1:5457117-5458713 GCF_000298275.1 Orycteropus afer afer
CTGAGTGCTAATAGTTGACTGGGTTTGGGAAACGAGGTTAGATTTAAAAAGTCAGAGACTCACAATAACCATTCTATTATCCTAACAAGAATCCTATAATCTTCCAATCTGAGATGGAGAGGTAGTACTCTAGGGAAGCGGATAGCAGAGAGTCTGAGTTACACTTAAGAAGGTCAGGAGCAGGCTCCACTGAGAAGGAGCTGAGGATAGTCGGGATGACACAGGTAATGTAGGACAGGCACAGTCTGGGAAGAGTTTCCCGGACAGTGAGGACAGCACACGCAAATATGCTGGGGCGGGAGGCATCAGACAGCCTTAGAACTAGGGGAAAGCCGCGAGGGAGTGGCATACAGTCAGCAGGGGAGGAGAGGGGCAGGAAGGAAGAGGCAGGTGGAAAGAGCTAGGCAGAAGGCACGGGGGGGCACACCAACAGCTTGGGCAAACATGATACCAGTACGAACATGGCCCGGCAGCGGGGACACAAAGAGGGCTCCATTGTGAGAGGTAGTGGGAAAGAAGGTGAAGAGATGAGAGTAGACCAAGCATGTTAACAAGGATGGGTCAGTATGGGGGTCAAGGCCAAGTGGAGACTGTTTACAAAGCTCAGGCCCTCTCTGCATGGATGGTCCAGTGAGACTCACCCCTGATGCTGCATTTCCCAGTTGAAATAATAACAAACGATGGTTAGGATTGGCACGATAAACATACCAGCGGCAAGTCTACTGAGGGATTGCTTCGTGGTAGACACTGGGTTCCTTCATTCATATTTTATGCTCAGGTGATTGTTTCCTTCATTTCACCCCAACCAGCCATCAGCCTGTCATTCAGGCCCTGCTCTACAAGGTGCGTCCTAAGTCTGGTCATGTCTCAGTGTTCCCATTGATACAAACCCAGTTCTAGCCACCATCACTGCTCACCTCCACTACTGCGACAGCCTTCCAGCTGGACTCTCTGTGGTCCATTTTGGCCCCTCCAATCCATTATCTATATCTTGTTGTTGTTGTTGTTGTTATGTGCCGTCGAGTCAAACCCGACTCATAGCGACCCCTCCTTGGGTTTCCGAGGCAGTATTACTACGGAGGTAGGATTGCCCAACCTTCCAATTATTTACAAAAGGAATCATTTCTGGTAACCCCACAGTTAAAATGCCCCAGTGAGGTCCCATTATGCTTAAAAATGAGTGCAGTTCACAAAGTCCTGTAAGGCCTGGCTTCTGCCTGCCTCCAAGGCCTCATTTCCTATCACTCTGTTTCTCTGCTTTCCTCCAGCCCTTTTCTGTTTCTTGCTCACCTTGAGACATGTGAAGTTCATTGCAGCCCTTTGTGTCTGTAGCCCCTTTGTGACAATCTCTTTACCTAGAGTTACAGAAAACTTATTTGCCATCATTTAGGTTGCAGATTGAATTTAAAGAAGACATTTGTAATTATTACTCCTACTACTCACACTGCCACCACCACTATTATTACTACTATGAAGAGTGAGCATTATTATTTTATTAGCACGACTAATCCTCTAGGGGAGCTCTGGTAGCATAGTGGCTAAAGCACTTGACTGCTAACCAGAAGGCTGGCGGTTCAAACCCACCAGCCACTCCTC
>NW_006921648.1:5459808-5529558 GCF_000298275.1 Orycteropus afer afer
ACATGGGAGGTACAGACAACAAAGATGAACCCTTTTGCACATACAGTACTGTGTTGTCAGTGATGGCAAACATTGAACTATAGGTGGATAGATGGGTGGACAGGCTGAACAATTGTCTAGGTAGAAGGCAGTGTGCCCGTGACCATGTATAGGATTGGCAGACAATTTTTCTACAAGTGCATTTGTATATTCTGTAAGAATGCATTTACCAGGACACACACTATAGCTGAATGCATTCAGCTGCTGACAAAAAGGTTGATGGTTTGAACCCACTAGCCTGCTCTGCAGGAGAAATCTGAGGCAGTTGTCTTCTCCTGTAAAAATGTACAGCTTTGGAAACCCTCCAGGGCAGTTCTACTCTGTCCGACAGGGTTGCTATGAGTCGGAACCAACTTGATGGCAGCAGGTTTGGTTTGCATTTTAATCTTCATGGAAGCAAATCATCAGGTCTTTCTCCTGCAGAGGTGCTGGTGGGTTTGCACTGCCAACCTTTCAGTAAGCAGCCTGATGCATAACCACTGAGACACCAGGATCCCAAGAATGAATGCAGATGAATACAGAATTCTGTTTTACAAAATTTTATTTTTGCAGCATCAAGATCATCCTTCAATATGGCACCATCCTTTTCAGATGAGATTTTAAAATTTACCGACAACCTTGAGAAAGTACTGCTTCTATTTCAAAGAAGTGGTAAAGGTTTTGTTTTATTTTGTTTTTGTGTTTTGTTTCATCATCCTGCAGAGAGGATCTGCTAATAAGATTGTGTGTCCTGGTAAATGCTTTTCATATCAGGGCTGACTAACCAAAACCCACTGTCATCAAGTTGATTCTGACTCACAGCGACCCCCATAGGGTTTCCCAAGATGTACATCTTTATGGAAGCAGATTGCCTCATCTTTCTCCCACAGAGCAGTTGGTGAGTTTGAACCAACAACATTTTGGTTAGTAGCCTAATGCCTTACATAGCTAGCTGCTGTCGTTGTTATGTGCTGTCAATTCAGACTTGACTCATAGCGACCCCTACTTGGCTTTCCGAGGTGGTATCACTACGGAAGTAGATTGCCTCACCTTCCTTCCAAGGAGTGGAGAAGCCACATTAAAGGGAATGCAAAGTACACTTAACTTTGAAAATGAAGGGGAAGGTCCGTGAATGATGGAACACTAACCCAGAAGTAGATGTGAAGATGGCCAGCCTCAGGCACTTGGATGATTGGGGTCAGTATATGAGTGTGCTTGTTCCCACGATTTAGGCAGCTGCAAAGGATGCTGCCCATTCCTGTGGATGCTCATAGTTACTGAAAACTTCCGACTCTAACTTCCCATTCCCCAAGCGCTTTGCCAAGAGTCAACAGAGAAAAAGGAAAGAGTGAATTCATACACAAGCACTCCTTCTCATAGTTGAGATTTATTTTTGTTAGTCTCTCGGTCTCAAATGGCTGGCAGTGAGCAGCCACGACAGAACCCTTCTTGGATTCTGCAAATGTATCCGCAAGCTCGCTCTCAGCAACCTCAAGTTAAAGTGTCACTGAGATTTGAACTGCTTTTCATCATGGAAGGTCACGTACAAGTGCGTGGCAGATAGCCTCTGGTTCTCCTCTATTCTTGTTCTTGGTAACACGATGAGTCTCTGACCTGGTTAAATCCCCTTACTAAGAAATGTGTCCTTCCGATCACAGAGGGGACCAAGTGATGGACAACGTGCACAGATAACAACACATTATTATCTTTCATTTGTTCACTGATTCCTTAAGAAAAGGGTACCTTTACTGACTGTTTTATTCAATGATGATGTAGCTGAAACCTGATCAAAAGGGGGAAAATGCAGAACAAATTCTATGGAACTCAGATTTTTGGAGCCATCGATACTTCATGAACTCCCAAAACTGTTGCACTGAGAAAATCTTTAAACCTTAAGCCAGAAATATCCCTTGATGTCTTTAATCCAGAGAGTAGTTTTGCTTAACTAGTAAAGAGTGTCTGCCTGGAGCATTGTGCTATTTTAAAGAACTATCTATACTGCATCTAACTGACAAGAGCTACTTGAAAGCTAGTTAGGTTTATGGAGAAGTGAGTTTGTGTTAAAGGAGGATCATTGTTCAGAAAAGGAGGATGTTAAAGAAAGTTACCAATGTCGCTGAGTTGTACACATACAAATTGTTGACCTGATGGTATTTTGCTGTAGATACTCTCCACAACAAAAAAGATAAAAATAAAATCAACTTTTTTAAAAATTTTAAACATCCAACTAGTGGGAAAAAAGACAGAAATGAGAGTCTGTTACATTCCATGTCCTATTCCTCCAGAGTCTCAGTACCAAGTACATTTTATTTTATTCGTTTATTTTATTTGAAGAGCTTGTTTTACATTCAACGTAACGTGTTCATTTAGTTTCATTCCCCATTTACCATGTCCAACCCTAATCCAGTCTCCTCCCCTCTCTACCCTGTAACCCTCCCCCTGTGCCCCTCACATTTATGGACTCCCGTTTTTCCTGCATTTCCTCAACTTGAAAGTTGGTCCTCTGGTGTCCCGTGGTCTATTGCTCTAAGGGATGTATTACCATAGAGTATGTGAGTGCATCATCCTGGGTTGAGTGGTCTGCATGTACATCTTGTTAACTGTTGTGCTGAGAGCCAGCCCCTGGGGTTGCATTTTATTCCAGGTGCAGAATGTATTCCAGGGCCATAGTGTTGGGGGTCTCACCAGATTTCATCCGACCAGTAATTCTGGTTATTATTGAGTTTTTGGATTTTGTTCCATATTTTTCTTCCCACTCTATCCTGGATCTCCAGATTGGTCCCTTCTGAGTGGTTGGCATTGGTAGCTGGGCACCATCTAGTTCTTCTGGTCTCAGGGGCCATCATGTCCTAGGGCTGATTGCTTCCAAATGCCCCCCCCCCTTTTTTAAATGATCTCAGCCTCTCCCACAGTCGCATTCTTCACTTGGCAAAAAGTTTAAAGGTTGGAGAATCTCCAAATCCAGGCACAGAGATATCTGCTCTATTGCCCCAGCCTATTAAAAAAGAAAACAGTTCATTGTTGGTACCTAGCAAGGCTGCTGAAGGTTTTTGTCATTTGTTAAGGAACTCTGCACCCTTGGGAAGCTTTGTATGTGCAAAAAAAGAGAGAGAGGAGAAATCAAGACAGGGCCTCTCTCAAGCTTGCTTGTAGTTGACTGATAACAATTTCAGGCATAGAAGTTGGGGGGTGATCCACACTATGGAACGTGTTTCTTCTGCTTCTGTCCTAATGTCGAGTGCTCCCACAACCTGCTAAATGTTAAAGACAGAGGGCACACTTTTCAAAGTACTGTTTAGATTAAAGTCCCTGGGTGGCGTCAATAGTTATGATGCTCAGTTGCTAACCAGGAAATTGCAGGTTCAAGTCTACCCAGAGAAGCCTCAGAAGAAAGGCCTAGAAATCTCCTTCCAAAAACATGAGCTATCTCAAATGCTACAGAGCATCACTCTACTCTGACCCATGTGAGGATCACCGTGAATCAGAGTCAACTCAACAGCCACTGGTTTAAGAGACTTCCTGGTGGTGCAATTGTTAATACTCCGCTGCTAAGTGAAAGGTTGGAGTCCATCCAGAAGCATTTTGGAAGAAAGGGCTGATAATCAACTTCCAAAAAATGAGACACCTCAAACCCTGTGGAACACCATTCTGCTCTGCACGTGGGCATCACCATGAGTCAGAATTGATGACATGGCAAGTGGCTGAGATTAAAGGCATCTGGGATTGCTGAGACGGAGTGGGTCAGAATGGCTTCTCCATCAACAGATTGGGGAAACTCTACCAGTCCCACTAATCTCATAGATAATTGCCCTGGTTAGAATGCCCTGGCTAGAATAGATTGATGGAATAGGTCATTGGAGATCCATGAAGAGAAGATGGAGGGTAAGAGAGAAGAGTGTGGTATTTGGATTGGTTGATGCCTGGCCCTCAACAACTTACAGGAAGCAGAGAGGAATGGGCCAGTGTGCCTGGTCTACCTTTACTTGATACATGTGAGTTTCTTAAAGTTTTCCCTTCACTTTCTAAGTGTCTACCATGAGGCTGAAACATGTCCCTCTTGGTAGATGGAGAACATCCTATGCAAAATGAAGACCTAGTAAATTTCCTGCTGTCTTCTTTACTAGGTACTGAACTACATGGGAGAATTTTAAAGCATGCACTCCTGGAATCAAAATTAGTTTTCATGCCTATAGAGACAAGGAGTCCTTGGAAACTACCAACTGGCATTGCTAAGAATAATTATTGTCAAATTGAATCCATCGTGAATAGTCCTCATAGATAATTGCCCTGGTTAGAATGGACGCCAAAGAGGGAATTTTAATATTTACTGGCTCCCTGGTGAAGAAAGAAACCTTTTGTGTTATTAAAGGCACTGGTGTCAGTAATTTGCAAGAGTAATGCATTAGTGATAGGTACTGTAGAACATTGCGTAGTTATGGACTTTTTGATAACACATTCCTCAGAGGAGATGATTCAAAGTTCACCAGCGGCTTTTCTTTTTATCTGAGTGTCTGGGTCTGAAGTCAGTTCTTTCTTCTATTGAAAATGTATTGATTCTAGAGGAAACCAGAGATGCTTCCGAGCTGTTTGTAGAAGAGCCCATGAGGTCAGTTGAGTATTTTGTAGCGACTAAGTCTTCTCCCAAGACTTTCTGATTAGGATAAGAGAATGAGAATGCTCATCTATGTATCTCCTCAATGACAATGTTATTGCCGCTGTTGTTTTTCACTGCCTTTGAGTCGGGCCTCCACTCATGGTGACCCCATGTTCAACAGAACCAGATGGTGCCAAGCCCTGCACCATCCCCGTGATTGGTTGCCAGACTCACTGTTGTGATGTGTAGGTTTTTCATTGGCTGATTTTCAGGAGTAGATCACCAGTCCTTTCTTCCTTACCCATCTTATTCTAGAAGTTCTGCTGAAACCTGTTCAAGCATCATAGCAAGACGCAAGCCTCTGATGACACAGGTGGTGGCACACATGAGGTGTGTTGGCCCCAGTCTCCCACATGGAGGGCGAGAATTCTACTACTGAACCACCAATGCCCTAAACAATACATTGTCACAACAGGGAAAAATCACAGAGACTCTAAGTTGAAACCTTGGATAAGGTAGGGAATGCATTGTATTCAGACCCCTGGCATGAGTTGAGAGCAAGCATTGGAAATAGCCAGAGTAAATCCAAGGAAGCCTGTTGATGGGAGTCCTTCTGGCCCAGGCTAGCTGTTGTAGAGTAAATGAGTAGCATCATTTTAGCCTTCTATCCCTCTTGAGTACTCATGACTGATCCTGGGACATGGATACCACCCCTTTCTAAAACTCTCCTAAGGAGATGGGTTGTGTTGTAAGATCTCCCTGTCTCTTCTTGGTTACCCTAGAGCTGCATGGACCCCAACTGCGTTGTGTTTTGTCCTCCTGAGCCTAGTTTGAGGGGATCTGGGTATGGAGAATGTTAACTCTGAGTCGGCCTTGCATCTTGTCCACACTTGCATAGTTTGCCATTTAGGGTCTGCTTCTAGGTGCTTTTGGCATGTAGGAGAGGAACAGAGCGATTGCATTATGCATTCTTTTCCCTCATCCATGTCCCTTGCCCACTCTGAAAATCCATAACTTAATAGGGCACAGAGTAAACAGTGTGAGTCAGCCACTGCTAGCTTGTCTTCAAATTTTACCTGTATCTCCTGGTCTTAGCTGTGGAACCTTGGGAACCTTACAAACTTCTCTAGACCTCAGTTACCTCACTTGTAAACTAATAAGAGTAGTAGGACCTAGCACGTTGGGTTTTAGGTAAGATTGAATGAGTTAAAGCAGAGCACTTAACACACTTGTTAAACAACAACAACAACAAAAAAAAATCAAACCCACTACCATAGAGCCAATTCCAAATCCCCACTGGATTTCCGAGGCAATCAATCTTATGGAAGTAGATTTCCCCATTTTCTTTCTGTGGAGTGGCTTGTGGGTTTGAGCCGCCAACCTTCTGGTTGGCAGTCACATGCCTTAGGCACTGCACTACCAGAGCCCCCATGACACATGTGTTGGCATGCAGCAAAGGCTCAGGACTACATAGGTTGGGTTGGTGACAGGGTTCTGATTCTCTCAGCTTCACCTTCTTTGGGTACCAGCTTTGTGCTCACATAGCGTCCTTATTGGCCTCAGTTCTACATATCAGAAGAGAAAGCACATTTGTCCATCACTCTGGATAAAAGTCCCAAGACTGTGGCTCCACCATTTTTGTTGCCATGGCTACAGAAGAAGCAGTCATTGAGGGAAAGAGGATAGAATGGTCTCATTGCCTTAGTCCCATTCAACTCTGGCACTTGAGGGGGAGTCAGACGCTAAGGGACCCCATCAAATGAAAAACGGTGGCTGCTGTGAGGGATGGAAATAGGGAACAGAGAGGTGGAGGAGGCCAAATACACATACTCAGTGTGCTTTGCAAATTACCTGTGTTCACCTTGGACAGGTGGCTCTGACTGCAGAGACAGAGAGGTTTTTGTTCTGTTTGTTTCTTCTTTTATTTTTTCCCCCTATATGGAATTAACACCCCAAAAGCATAGACCTTGCTGATAGCTGAGTCCATAGTCATTGATCTTCCAGAATGGGCCTTGCTGCAGATAATCCAGATGAACCCAGAAGTCATCAGCCCTGGCTATCACATTACAGCCCGAGCTCTGTTTGATTCAAAGCCAGGCACTTCACCAGAGCCTCACCATCTGTGCTCTAGGGATCCTGTTTGCTTAGGAAGATGTTTAAGATGCTGTTCATGAAGCTCACAGCAGCATTCTCTCCCCTCTTCCACTACCATCTTCATCTGAACTTGACCTCTCAGGAACCGCTGAATTAAAGTGAAGTGTGGAGGTTAAATGGCGTCCCTCTTTCCGAGGTAGAAGGCCATCAATCATATTTTCCTTTACCCTCTAAGATTCACCACACACTCTTCCAAGCAGGAGGTTCGTTCCCTACTTTGATTTCACATTTACCTCAATTAAATAACAAGTGGCCATTTACAAGTGACCTTTTATTTTTATTTATTTTCGGCCCAGTGATGCTGTAAAAGGAGCTCCAGTGGCACAGTGGTTAAAACATTTGGCTGCCAACCAAGAGTCAGTGGTTCAAACCTGCCAGCCACTCTGTGGGAGAAAGATGAGGCAATCTTCTGTAAAGATCTACAACCTTGAAAACCTGATGGAGCAGTTCTCCTCTGTCCTGTAGGGGTGCTGTGAATAGGAATCAACTCAAGGGCTGTGGTTTGGTTTGGGCTTTACTTCTGTAAAGATTGACAGCCTTGGAAGCCCTGCGGGGCAATTGTCCTCTGTCCTAGAGGGTTACTGTGAGTCGGAATCAACGCAATGGCAGTGGGTTTGTTTTGTTTTCTGGTGGTGTTGTAAACGTGCGTTACCAGCTTACAGGTGGACACGTGGTCACAGGTGCACTTTCAGGGTGTTCCTCAGTATTTCACTCAGGTGAGGGTGGGGGCCACCTACTGCGTCTCATCATCCCGTCAGGCTATCTGGGTCGAATCTGTCTTTAATCTGGTACTGAAGATGGCCTCTCACTGGAACCTTGCTCTAGGCTCCCCCATCCTGTCTAGTCCTACAATTCTCCATAGTGATATTAAGAATAAGAATTACCATAGGAAGAAGAAGAAGAGAAGAAAACACAGTTGAGCCCAGGAGTAGTGAGGAGAGAACCTGGCAGAGGCTTCAGTAATTTTAGGGAGAAAGAAAGAGAGGGAGGAAAAGAGGGAGGTGGGGAGGAGAGGGAAAAGGGAGGGTCATATGACAGCAGACTTCTTGAGGACCAGTAGTTACAGAGAAACTTGCCAGCACAAGCAGGTTCCTGATTGAAGTCCTTGACTGGTTTCTGACAGGTCACTCTGTGGGCAGGCGTAATGATGTGAGGGCTCCTCTTTGGCTTGCATTTTGACATCACCCACAATTCCACAGGCTCAGTTTGCTCCGACCCAGAGATAACTGTTCTCCCTTCACCTTTGGTGTTCAAGGTTGTGTCTTGATCCCAATACATCTGGGTTTAGGGCATAACTGGTGGGTGGTCGATTCATCTTACCCATGACAGTTAATTACCCCCTGAAGCCTCCTTTTCTCCTTCCCAGCCAGACAGCGAAGTGGAGACTTCTCATTCCTGTTACCCACGTCTCCCATCTCCCCCCTCCCACCTGGCTTCTTTTGGGCAGTGTTCACCCCTCCACCTACACCATGGAAGTAGGAAGTGCTTTTGGGGGTTATATTCAAGAAGGATTTAGAAAAAGCCTTGTGTTTCTGAGTATGCTTTACCTGGGCATTTAATACCAGTGACCCTTCAAGCCCCAAAGATAGGGCTCTCTTGCTAAAATAATAGCGTTACCTTCTTGTTCCTCATTCTTAATTACAAAGCCTGTCAGCCAGCACTACTCACATCATGGACTGAGCTGGAAAATTACCCTCCCCTTCATCTTCCCCCACATTCTTTCATGTGCAGGACATTATATATATAATTATATATATATATAATTTCCATTGTTGAGGATATAGTATCAGAACATACACTCATTCAACGATGTCCACATGCACAATTCAATGACATTGACCCAATTCTTCAAGTTGCGCAACCATTCCCAGCCTCCTTTCCACAGTTGTCCTTCCCTCATTAACATAAACTCACAGTTCCCCGAGTTTCCTATCTCATCTTTCACGTTGCTGTTGTCAGTATGATCCCATGTGTTGTTGTTGTTGTTAGGTGCCGTCGAGTCGTTTCCGACTCATAGCGACCCCATGCACAGCAGAATGAAACACTGCCCGATCCCGCGCCAGCCCCACAATCCCTGCTATACTTGAGTCCATCATCGCAGCCACCGTGTCAATCCATCTCTTTGAAGGCCTCCCCTTCTTTCATCGACCCTCCACCCTACCAAGCATGACATCCTTCTCCAGGGAATGGTCCCTTCTTACAACATGACCAAAATAGGTGAGACGAAGTCTGGCCATTCTTGCTTCCAAGGAACATTCTGGCTGCACTTCCTCCAGGACAGATCTGTTAGTTCTTTTAGCAGTCCATGGTACTTTCATGTAGATAGATCTTAAAAGAGCACAGTGCCCAAGGCCGACATTCTTCACTAGTGGCACTCAACAGTTGTTTGGTTTTAAGAAGAATCCTGGGGATATTTTGGGTTTAGGTTGAAAGATCATCTCAGAGCAATAGTTTCAAAGGTTCTTCCAGCCTCCATGGCTTCAGAATGTCTGGACTCTATGAGAATTTGAAATTCTGTTCTTGTGCAGGACTGTTTTAAGTAGTAGAATGTTGGTTTTCTTCTTGGGTTAATGCTTCATTTTTCAATTCTTAGAAGTACATGAAGCTGGCTTGTGTAGGAAAACATTTCTGATTGGGTCCAGATCTTACTATTGGTGATGATGGTGATGAGGACCATTTTGCATTTAGGGGAAGTGACACCCACTGAGCTGAAATGATGTTCTGGATGCCTCACTGACTTTCCTAAGTCCCTATTTGTGTTTGATGAACCCATTCGGGTGTAGATTTTCTTATAGTCTCTTTTCTCTCCCAAATGTTGCTGTGCCTGCAATTGATAGAAATATGAATCTGTCTGTTAGGAAGTCTACGTGGAGGATGCTGACAGCCTCGTCTGGTTACTGTTCAATATGTTCTGTTGATTAAATTGAGCGTTGTCTGGTCCACACTCCATGCACAGTTAAAGAAGCAAATGGTAGTTAAGTAAGATGTTAGTCTGACTTCAGAAGGGGGAAGAAGCATTGCAGCATTATATACTTGGGATTCACTTGTTGGAAGTCACGGCTTCCATGGGATGTCTTCTTGAAGGTCACTGAGAAGACAAGAAACAGAAGGAGAATGAGTAATGGACCCAGTGACTTGCCCTATGGTACTTAGTTTGTCCTGTGCTCTCATTCCACCAGTGAGGACACTGAGGCTTCAGCGATTTTATGTAATTTGTCCAAGTCCACCCAGACCTGGTCCAAATCCAGAATTATGCCTTGTTCACCACCTTGCTCCCTCTCAACCACGTTAAAACATCCTGGACCACTCATCTGAGTGATGGAATTGGGGAAGTTATTTAATCTTGCAAATAGCTAATGCACTCGGCTGCTAGCTGAAAGTTTGGAGGTTCAAGTTCACCCAGAGGCATTTCAGAAGAAAGGCCTTGTCATCTACTCATGAAAAAAATCAGCCACTGAAAACCTTAAGGAGCATGGTTCGACTTGGACACGCATGGGGTTGGCAGGAGCCAGAGTTGACTCACAGAACCAGAAAAAGGAAAAAGAAGCCATTGCTTACAGCTCTGGAGCCTCCTTGAAGTTGTCCTGGAATCTGCCAGATGCGTCACTTGAACTCACAGTTCTTGGATTCTATATATACAGCTTGTGGAAGTGTCACACACTGTGCTCTCCTCTTCCTCAAAGCTGCAGATGCATGGGTTGCATTTGGTAAGAGTTCATTCGACCTCCTGCCTACTTTGTACCGGCTTCCCACCTGGAAGGGCTGGAAGATGAAGGAGAAAAGAGAAGTGCTTTGTCACAGCCACTTTCTCCATCCCCGTGAGTGGCTGCCGTGCACCACATGCAGGTGTAGAGTAGGAAACCTGATTTGCCAAACCAGCAAGACATCCCTGCAGCCAAGAGGGCTGGGACCTGGCTGTGTAACTTATCTCTAAAATGGGACTGGTCGTATCCTTGTCCTGTCTACTACACAGAGTGGAGTGGAGACCAGGTGACAAGATGTGTGGGAATGCTTTGTGCTTTGGAAAAGCAGCAACATAGTCTAGCGTGACATTGTCATTATGATCATCACTAGCTTGTTTTTGGCAAAGGGAGCTCTTACGTTGGGGTGTAGCCCACTCATCCATCAATGCCCGCTAACCAACTGGCTGCTGCTGAGTCGATTCCTACTCACAGAGACACTGTGTGTCAGAGTAGAACTGGGCATCATGGGGCATTCGGTGGCTGATACTTCAGAAGTAGATTGGCAAGCCTTTCTTCCAGGGCATGGCTGGGTGAAATGGAACTTCCAACCTCTCTGTTAGCAGCCAGGTGTGTTAACTGTTTGGGTCACCCAGGTACGATGGCCCCTATTCCTTGGAAATCAAGACAGTGTGTTCCCTTCTGAAAATTCTGTGACATCTACCAGTTACCTTCCACTACCATGTGCCTGGCTTTCTGTTACCAACTCAGGAAACACTTCCTTGTTTATCTCTACAGGGTTTGTTATTGCCATTTAACCAGTGGGAGCACTGAGCCTTAGAAAGAGTAAGAAACCTGTTCAAGATCAGACAGGAACTGTATGGTGCAGCATGGGCCAGATTACCCAATAAGTGAGATAAGCATGGCCTTACTTGTGCTTCCTTACTGATTTGTAGTGAATAATTTCACATCAAAGATGTGGTGGAAAACTTGTGAAATTGTTCACTACAGATGAGTAAGCACAAGTAAGTCCATGATTACCTTGCTTACTGGGACCTCCATCCCTGTTGAGGACTGTAAATTTGAAAAGAGGCTTTGATTGTGTAGGAAGCTGCTGTGGGTTGGGAGAAAGACCGACAGATACCAACCATACCTGGAAGCAGAATATTTGACATGGAAAAAAATGAGCAACTGTTCACCACAGATCAGTAAGAATGCACAAGTAAGCCCATGCATACCTTACTTATTGGCTAATCCGACACTGGCCACAGCTATGGACTTGAATCTCTGCTCTTAGCTATTCTGCAGCAAAGACTGAATGGCTTCTCAGATTAGTAGCAGTGACAGGGAGCTTCCCGTCTCACTTCTTCTTGCAGGAGGGACAAAAAAAAAAATTAAGTGCTGCAAATCCACCTGGACTTTCTGCTTTTCTTTGTTAAGGTTTGTCTTTCCTTGGCCAGACAGCAGCCACATCCTGTGCTTTGCCTCCTTTTCAGGGCACTTAAGACTTCTTGGTGGCTGTGCTTTGTGGCATTGGCTTGGTCAGCAGCCTATCTTCCTTAAATGAGAAGCTTGAAGAGTTGGGTGGGGCCTGCTCCTTAAATGATGGTAACTTGAGATTTTTAAAGTGTTGTTGGTTTAAGTTGTTCGATGTTACTGTTTTGTAGGTTGTTAAGCTGTGAATTTTGAGGACATTGGTGGTTTGTGGAACAAATATTTGCCTCTTTGGCCAAAGCACCTCAAGCATGGGTACCACCCATCTATCTGTGGAGGCTTGGAGGTTGCTAGGATACTGGGTAGGTTTCAGAGGAACTTGCAGACTAAGACAGACTAAGAAGAAAGACTGGCTGTTGACTTTTCAAAAATCAGCCAATGTAAACCTATGGGATACAACAGTCTGATCTGCAACCCATCATGAGGATGGCATGGGACTGGGCAGTGGTTCATTCTTCTGTGCTTGAGGTTACTCTGAATCAGGAGCTGTCTCCATGACTACCAACAACAACAACAAATTGTGAATGTAGGTGATGTAGATAATGGGTAGGTTATTGAACTGCCCAGCCTTGTGATGTGCTCAAACCTGTCCCATTCCCCAGAGGGTAATAATGAGATTATGTGTTAAGAAATATGTTATGGACATATTATTTGTCCATATATTGTTACAATTTAACAATCTGATTATTTTCTTTATATCAGGACCTCATTTAACACACAATTTAGGTACATTTGGCAAGCATTCTGAAAGAAAATTACTCAATCTAATTGAAGTAATTAGATTGTTATCAGATAATTGCTGTTATCAGTAACACGATTAGGTTATAAGCAAAAGAAACTGACTCTAGGTTCCTTACATAAAAACAGAATTTGTAAAAAAGATGTGTTGGCCCACATGGATTGAGTGGGAAGGTGGATAACCATGCTTGGAAAGATTTGTCGTCCTATGTGGATTGTGCAGAAGGGTGGATAACCAGGTTTGGAAAGGACAGGAACCATGGCACGGCCAGAATTTCTCAGAAGCAGGAGCCCTGTAGAATTCTGTCCCAACCCCACAAGTGGAATGAATGAATGCCATCGGTTTTCAGCCTCAGGATGGGTTCACTTGGGAGAAGTGGCTGCCTTGTGGTTAGGGGAGAGAAAGGTATCTGATTAACAGTCCCACAACCTGAGTTAGTGAGTCAGAAGGAGTTAGTTCCTAAGAGGGGTCTTCCATGAAGACAATGAGATGCTTTTATCAACAGAAAGTAGGCAAATACAGTGCAGGGGGAAAACAAAATCCAATAAAGTAACTGTGGATATCCAGTGTTAGAATGCAGGGAAAAGGTGACCCCAAATGGCACGGTGGCTGTTTCCTTGCAGCCCAGCCTGACTCACGGTGACCTTCGGTATGACACCAGGAGACATTGTCTAGTCCTGCATTATCTGCATGATCATTGGTCTGTTGGAGTCCATTGCTGTGTCCATCTCATGGAAGATTCCCTTGTTTTTGTTGACCCTCTCCTTTACCAGACATGAGGTCTTTTTCCAGTGATTGGTCCCCCCCACCAAAGTAAGCAAGCAGAAGTCTCACCATCCCCTCTTCCAAGGAGCATTCTAGTTGTGTTTCTTCTAAGACAGATTTGTTTGTTTCTCCTGCATCCCACACTGTATTCAATATTCAGCCACAACCCCACAGTTCAAAGCATCAATTCTTTCTCTGTCTTCCTTTCCCATTTTCCAGCTTTGACATGCACACCAGGCAGTTGAAAAGACCTCCACTTGGGTCATATGCACCTTAATTATCAAAGCGACATCTTTGATTGTACTTTGTGATCCATAAGAAACTTTTGGATCTCCAAAGCCACCAAGACAAGAAAACTGACATGAATTTTCTCAAGGGTAATTTGTTGGTTTGTTTCAAAACCTTTTTAGAGTGTTCTTGGGATCCAGGAACTGATCTTCTAAAAGGTACAGGCAAATTTTGAGGCAAATATCAGAAGGTGGGAAATACAGATAAAGTAGATGATATAGAGTATTTCCTATTTGACTGCCAAGCAGAAGGCTGGCAGTTCAAACCCACCAGCTACTCCTTGGAAGGAAGATTGAGCAATCTACTTCCATAGTGATACTGCCTCAGAAACCCAAGGAAGGGTTGCTATGAGTCAGATCCAACATGATGGCTATGAGTTATCATTGTGAATGAAGAGGGATATAAATATGGTGCCTGACTTACCCACTGTTCTGACTAGGGTCACAAGAGAAGGTCCTGGATAGAAGGCAAGAAAAATACAGAATAAAACTCAAATTCCTTAAAAAAAAAAAAAAACCGATTTACTGGACCAATAGAGACAAGAGGAACTCCAAGAGTATCACACTGAAATACCCTTTCAACTTGGAACTAAGGCACTCCTGGTGGTTACTTTTCATCCAAATAATAGATTTGCTTATAAAATAAACAGCATCACTCATGAATACTATACTGCCTTAAATAACCAAATACATGAGACCAAAGAGTCAACATTTATTCTTAAAGAAGGGTGAGAAGTTGAGGAAGGGCAGGGAAACTAGATTAATGGAAACAGAACATGAAGAATGAAAATAATGAGAGTATTGACACATTGTGAAAAAGGTAACCAATATCATGGAACAGGTCGTATAAAAATTAGCAAATGGGACCCAATTTACTGTGTAAACTTTCACCTAAAACACAGTAATATGTACACATATTTAAATCCATATTTATTTCCTAGGAAATGAATGGTCCTCCAGGGTAAATAGGAACTCTGTTGAGGCTGTGGTAAAGGCACTGGGTGGCTAACCAACAGGTTGGTGGTTCAAACTCACCAGCTGCTCCACAGGAGATAGATGAGGCAGGCTGCTTCCGTAAAATGTGTAGCCTTGGGAACCTTCAGGGGCAGTTCTCCTCTGTCCTAATGGGTCACTGTGAGTTGGAGTCAACTCGATGGCAGTGGTTTGGGTCAAGGCCAATACTGAGGAATTCTCAAGTTACCTGAAAATGCCTTAGTGGCGCTATGGTTAAGTGTTGAGCTGCTACCAGAAAGGTTAGTGGTTTGAAACCACTAGCGGCTTTGTAGGAGAAAGGTGTGATGATCTGTTCCCATAGAGAGTACAGCCCAGGAAATCCTATGGGGTGGTTCTGCTCTGTCATAGAGGCTGACAGTGAGTTGGAGTCTACTCAACAACAGTGGGGTTAGGATAAGTATGAAATCTGTATCACTGGCCTCTTGTGGTTCTGTGTTTGGGTCTTGCTGAATTAGAGGTGCTGGACGGGGGGGGGGTGCTTTTGCAGGGCTCCTGGACTTCTGAGCCATCCATCCAACGTCCAGCTCTCACTTTCCTCACTAAAGTTACTGACCAGCTTCTACAGAGCCAAGTATTTGTTTTCTAATGAAAGTGTTAGGAGATTTGGCACAATGTCCTTGCATCTAGAAAAACTGGCATCTGTTTTCTTTGAATCAGTTTCCAAAGATTTTGCAGCACATTTTAATGGTGCTCTGGGGACCGACAGTGTGTATGTCTGAAAAATGAAGGTAAGTGTTTTATATTGCTTAAGCAGATAACACTCTGCCCTGCCCCCAATGAGGAGATCGTAAAGTAAAGCATTATTAATCCAGAAGTGATGGAGGTTGCCATAATTCCAGAGATGATAGTTGTTACAAAATTGATGGTTTAGCCCCTTCCCATCTTGGATTAATTTTGATCCAAGTGGGCCATTCATCAAGAGATGCACAATGCCATAATACTTGGAGGACTTTTTTAAAAAGATATTTATGAAGATGTCAACTTCAGTCAATGAATTAAGACAGTTAAAAGTCTCCAAAGTATCCCTTAGCTTAGCATAGGGATAGTCATTGTAGATGACACAATTGCTTCATTAACATAACTGATAGGAGATGCAGAGGTGTCTTGTAAAGTAAAGCATTACCTATTCAGGTTGGGAGTAAATAAGGAGGTTAATATTAATATCCAGGTTAATATTTAACCATTGTTAAATATCCACACTGCCTCTAAAATGCCAAAGAAAAGATGGACCGTAAGAAAGACTGTTTTGAAAAGGAGATTGGATTGCATCTTCCCCTGCTTCTCACTTTTTTTAAAAAAACAAAACAAAACAAAACTTTTTATTGTGATTTTGGTGATAGTTTAGAGAGCACATTGGTTTTCCATTCAACAGTTCGTACACATTTTGTCTGATGACATTGATTGCAATCCCCACAATGTAACAGCACTCTGCCCATTTCCTCCCTGTGGGGACCAGTTCACTTTGTCCTTCTTTCCTATCCCTTCCTGCCTTTGGAGCTTCATCCTTAGGTCCGTGTTGCTCTTTTGGTCTTGAATGATACCTTTGCTTTCTTTCTGTCCCTAGAATGATCCAAGCTTCTGCCTTGACCTGCAGGCTTTGTAGGAGCTACCTCTCCTGACATCTGCCACTCCATCTCTACTTCCACTGGCTTCTTCTCTCTGAATCCACCAGGCTCATTTGCAATTCAGGGCCTTTGCTGTATCCTAGAGTTTGCCTGGAATGTTACTCTCCGGGCTCCTCAAAGAAACAGCTTCTTCAGGCTTCAGAGAAGGCTTCCTTGTTCACCCTAAGAAATGTCTTCCCAGGAATCAATTTCCTCAGTAGTATTTGTTTCCCTTTAAAATTCTACTCTTTACTTGTTTAAGTAATTGTTTCCTATTTTTTTCCAACAAGAACTCTGCTGGTGTAGTGGTTAAAGCATTGAGCTGCTAACCAAAAGGTTGGTGGTTCAAACCCACTGGCTGCTACATTGGCGATGGATGAGGCAGTCTGCCTCTGTAAAGATTTATAGCCTTGGAAACCATTATGGAATGGTTCTACCCTGTGTGAAAGAGGATCAATATGAGTCGGAATCGACTCCATGGAAGTGAGTTTGGTCATGGCAGTGGGCTTGGGTGTTTTGTTTTGTTTTTTTTTTTCAATTTCTCCCAATTAGAATTTAAGTACCATGACATGAGTGTCCTTGGGTGTCTGTCTCACCCTTAGACACAGAAAAGAGTGCCTTCTGAATGGTAGGGACTTAGTAAATAGCTGATGAATGAATGAAGGAATTAGTGAAAGCATGAATAGGGAATATTATTGGAGATAAGTTGATAAAACAGCTTATTTAGCTAACACAAATCTCTAAATGGTTTGATATGGGGTTGGGGGTTCATTAGGGATGATAAATTAGATTGCATGCGAAAGAGATTACACAATATTAAGTAATGCAATTGAACTAAATTCAGGAAAGGGGCACCTCACCATAGCCATTCTTTATGATTTCATTTCTATTACTAATTACTATCATTACTTTTTCTTCTTATATTGGAAACCTTTTAAACCAATGTATTTGTTATTTTACATGTTATAAATATTTTTAAAATTCAAAAAGCATAGGTGGGCATGGAAAATAATCTTCTTCCTATCCATGATCTTTGGCTGCCTTACTTTCCCTCCTCAGAAAACCAAAAAATCCAAACCCACTGCCATTGAGTCAATTCTGACTCATAGCAAACCACATTGGGTTTCCAAGGCTGTAAATCTTTATGGAAGTAGATTGCCTCATCTCCCTCCTGAAGAGCAGCTGGTGGCTTTGAACTGCTGACCTCGTTAACAGCCAAATGCCACCAGAGCATTTTTCCCCTCCCTAGAAGCAGCTACTGTTTACGAGTTTCTTGTGTATTTATCTAGAAATTGTGTGTGTGTGTGTGTGTGTGTGTGTGTTTTGGTCAAAAAGTTACAATCCTATGCATTCAATTGTATCCTTCAGTCCCTGATTAATATACCACGATTATATTACATGTCTATGTTGTTAGCCTTTGCAATATATGGATACATATTCAAGTTGCATGTGTAACTGGTATGGATCACATTTCTGCCAGTTCTCTAGCACTTGAAACACACTGGTGGCACAGTGGTGAAGCACTTCACTGCTAGCAAAAAGGTCAGAAGTTTGAACTCCCCAGTTGGTCCATGGGAGAAAGATGAGGCAGTCTGCTTCTGTAAAGACTGACCACCCTATGGAGCAGTTCTACTCTGTCCTCTAGGGGCACTGTGAGCTGGCACTTGCATTGAGGTGGAGAGGCCCATATCTTGAGAATTGGCCTTGATCGTGGCTACGTATTTAAGGATAGTGAAGAATCTGTGGCTAGCCCACCGGAGTCAGTGCCCCCAGGCCTTTGCACTTAGCCAGGTGTCTCTGTTACCTAGCACTGCTGTAACAACAATACCACGAGTGAGGTGACTTCAACCAACAAATTTATGTTCTCACAGTTTAGGAGGCTGGAAGTCTAAATTAGGGCATCAGCTTTAGGGAAGGCTTTCTTTCTCTTTTGGATCTGGGGGAAGGTCCTTGTCTTTTCTGGCTTCTAGGCAATGTCTCAGTTCCTTGGTGATCTTCATGTGAGATAACATCTGTCTTCCACCACCTCTTCTTTCTCTGTTCTCTGCTCCATCTGCCCCTTTTATATCTCTAAAGATACTGACTCAGGACACACACTACACTAATCCTGTCTCATTCACAAACAAAGAACACCCATCCCGCAGTGAGACTGCAACCACAGGTATGGGACTAGGATTTACAACACACATTGTTGAGGGACACAATTCAATCCATAATTCCTGGGATTCTCGTTCTCAGGATGGAACCCAGAGATGCTTCTGGAAGGGGAACGATGCCCATTAAATCCGTGCATTCTGTGCAGGCACTCTCAATGCAGAAGAGTGCCCATCCCTGTCATTCAAGACTTGGCACTGGACCCAGCTCCGTCTCCCTTGAGCGCACCCTTTCTCACTCTATAACTGAACTGTCATCTCCTTTTCATGTTCCATGCTTCACTCACCCTCTGCGTTGGTCCGCACTTTCCTTGACTGTCCTGCTCAACCTTATGTCCTGTCACCCTCAAAGATGGCAAGTCCTGCCACCTTCAGAAAACCTGTCCTGGTTTACCTGAGGAGAATCAAACCTTGCCCTTCTTTTATTTTCCTGGACCCCAACTCACATTAGACTTATTCAGACAGGTTTCCCTTCTCTTACCTCTTCAGTGCCTTTATCTCCCACACTGCCCTGCATGTAGGACTTAGTAACTATTTGGTGGCAATTGTTGTATGTCATTGCATCAATTCTCACTTATAGAGCTCTTATAGGACAGACAAGCACTGCCTCATAGGGTTTCCTAGGCTTTAATCTTTACAGGAGCAGATTGCTCAGTCTTCCTCCTAAGGAGCAGCTTGTAGGTTTGAACCACCAACCCTTGGGTTAGCAGCCGAGAGCTTAACCACTGGTACCCTTCCTGTGATAGTTACATCTTTGGAAACACCTATGATGTGTATTGCATACCCTGCCACTACCAGACAAGACTAGCTCTTTCTAGTTTCCAGACCTAGGATGCCTCACTCATTACAAAATTACCGGCTGCCTAGCTGCTGGAATGGTCTCCAGTGCATAATAAATGTTTGGAAAAAACCACCACCGGTGCATAGTCCTGCCAGAGCCAATAAAATATGACCTTGTCTTCCTCTTTATTCACATGTTTCTTACAGTATCATCTCCAAAGGCAACAGGAAAAAAAAATATGGTGAACAGCTGGGAATGGGAGGTGTCCTTCACACATCCTATATTTGGAACTGATAGAAATAGCCAGCCACCGTTCTGTGTCGATTTAACAGGGTGGGTAGATAAGATTTCACACTGATGTCTTGGCTTTGAGCCCCTGGGGGATGGGCTTTTTCATCTTGGTTTCACCAGAGTTGGCGGATTGTGGATTCCATGTGTTGCGCAAATGGTTAATACATTCAGCTGCTGACTGAGGGGTCAGAGGTTCAAGTCCGTGCAACGCAACCTCAGGAGAAAGATCTGGTGGTCTACTCCTGAAAAAATCTGTCATTAAAAATGCTATGGAGCACAGCTCTGCTCTGACACACGGGGGTCACCTTGAGTTGGGATCAGCTTGGTGCAACTGGTTTTTGATGTAGGTGTATTGTAGGGCAATGTTTCTCAACCTTGGCACTGTTGGCATTTGAGGCTATTGATAATTCTCTGTCAAATGGAGCCGGGATGTACAATGTAAATAAAGTGCGTAGCAGCACTGGTCTCAACCCATTAGATGACAGTGGCGCACCTGCCTCCCAGGTTGTACCAACTCAGAGTGTCTCCAGATACCGCCAAACATCTCCTGGGGGAGGGAGGAATTGCCCCAGCTGCGAACCACTGTTGTAAGGACTCAGTGTGTGTTTGTTGAATGAACAAGTGAAAATTATCATGGTCTGAACACTATCAACTGGCTTTCTGTTTCGCCCTGTGAATGACATGAATTCACCTCGACAGGTGCTCAGGAAAAACACATTTTGCTCAATACTTGATTAGTGGGTAAACACTTGCTGCAAACCACCCCAAAATTGTAGCTTCCACCTTTTTATGGAGTCCAAAATAGCTGTGCAGGTGTGACTCCACCTGGGACAAATCTGCATATCTCAGCATTTCAAATAAAGTTGCCTTTTCAAGAGTTGTTGTTTGCATTGTAACTTATTATCCAAATGAAACATATTCCAAGGATTGCAAGCTTTATCACTACAATATAAAGAGTATCTCCTAAGTGTAACGTGGACACAACTGTTTTCACTTGAGCCCACAGGTGGCTGCAACCATGGTCTGGAGCACAGTAATGCCTGTGGGGATGGTACTCAGGGTGGCTATGAGTCGGTGCCGACTTGACAACATCTAACAACAATGAATTACATGGAGTGGGATACACTTGTCCTGAAATTTAACTGTTGATGAACTGTTGTGGAATCACTGCATGGACCACAAAGGATCTACATGAGTGTATGTTCAGCATTTAAAAGAACACTCAGCTTAGATGAAGTCTTTGGACCTCAGTTGCATGTCTTAGTGAGATTTCTTTATTTAACATATTTACTGAGATCTGGAACCAGTTTCCTGAGCAGTCCCAGCTCAGTGGGATGGAAGCAAGAGATGGTTTTATTTTTCTCCACTCACTGCTCCCAACTGTGCTGGGTGCATATTTTTCCTCCCATCCCTTAATAACATCTTGAGCAGAGTTTGCAACTTCCTGGTCCCTTTTGGTGATGAGCATAGTTTTAATCTGGTATTTGTGTGTCAGTCATGTTCCTTTTTAGAGCATCTGTCTTGTAATTTGTTGGAAGTTTCTCCTGTCCCATTAACAGTCAAGAGTTGTAGCTCCATGACCTGAGCTTTTTTCTTTTTTCTTTTTTTTTTGGTATTTGAGTGGAGAGGGGGTGCTTTGTATACTTTGTATGTTTTTATGACACTCCTTTCTCCTCTCTGGTGAAATTTTGGGGCAGGAATGGAGAGGCAAAAAGACATGGCTCTCAAACTCAGCGGTGTGTCTGTAGTTCTGTTTCTGCTGAGAGTTGCTGCCTGTGGTCTCTCTGTGCCAGCATCCCCGATGCTGATTTTCTCATGATGCACGAGTGTCAGAGAACCCTTAGCAAGACGTGCAAGAACCGTCTTACTCTTATTACTTGATATGGAAAGCCCAGCTCCAGCTGCACTCTCTGTCAACTCTTGTGCTGATGTCTATCCCAATAGTATACCCAACAGGCCATGGTCCCCCACACCTCTCAGCTGACCCTGTTGGGATGCACCCCACAGTTGGCTCACACTGAGCTGCTTCTTTTTGAGGTGTAGGAATGGCAGTAATCTCACTTATTTCACAAGGCAAATGGTGGGACCGCAGGCCATCCCGCTGTTTCCTCCACTCCCACCCTGCCATGTCCCCCAATTCTGTTTTGCCCCTGTGCTCAGCTATGCCTCTTAGACATTCATCAAGTTGGCTGCCTCAGCAGATATCCAATTGGGAAGGAAATGCCATTCTCCCTTTCCTGCAGGCACTCCTGGTATTTGCTGGTGATTCTTGGGTGAGCTCTGGAACAGCTTCCAGGGTTCCTACAAATATTAGCATTACTCGATGGCATCTGTTACCTATACCTGTCCCAATTACAATTACATATGGAATATACTCTCCTGAATATGGGAACAAGATAAAATATTTTTACTTTTCATAGAACATATACTGGTCTTTGAAAAATATCTGTATTTAGTGTATTACAAGAGCTATGTAATGTTTTTTTTTAAAACTTTTTTTTTTTGGATTTTGGTGAAAGTTTGCAGAGCAAATTCATTTTCCATACAGCAGTTCAGACACATTTTGTTTCGTGACACTGACTGCCATTGCCCACCATGTAACAGCTCTCTCCCCAAGTCCTCGCTGTACTTACCTCTTCCCTGTGCCCTTCCCTTCCATGCACACCTGCCCCCTGAGCTGTCTCTCTGTGCAAACACTGCCCTTCAATTTTCCCATGATTGATCACTCTAAGGAATGTATCTACTTGATGTAAATGCTCACCTCATATGCCTGTCTGTTTTTTGGCTGGAAGCCACAGGAAGTAGATCAGCAAATCTGGCCTTTTTTTTTTTTTTTAATGATTTTTAGTTTGGTTCCACATTGTTCTCCTACTCTGTACTCCTGCATTGATCCCCCTCTGAGTGGTAGGGGGGCACCATCTAGTTCCTTTGGTCTCATGGTCATGTAGGCTGAGGACTGCATGGTCTAACAGTCCCTTGGAGAGTATATACCATATGTAATTGTAATTAGGACACAGGTACAGGTAACAGATTCTGTTGAGTAATGCTAATTGTTTCCATACATCTTTGGTTTTCTTCATCCTTCTTTGCTCTGGACAAGGAGTGATGCATTGTTGCATCTGGATGACCACTTGCAAGCTTTTAAGATCCCAGTCACTACTCACCAAAGTAGGACGTAGAACAATGTTTTATGTAGTAACATGTATTGGTCTTTGGAAAATATTTGTATTTAGCGTATGTAAGGAGCTATGTAATATTTTTGTCTTTGTGTTTTAACTTTTTATTGTGATTTGGGTGAAAATTTACAGGGCAAATGCATTTTACGTTTGACAGCTCACATGTGTTTTGTTTCATGACGGTGGAATGCTGTCCCAACAGTTGAACAGTTCTTTTTCCACTTCCTCCCCATGGTTACCTTTTCCTTGGTTCCTCCTTCCTGACCCTTCCTGTCTTCTGAGCTTTATCCCTGGGCAGAAGCTGCTCTTTTGGTCTCATATGACTGGATTATACTAAGGGTGTGTGGCCCTTTACTGTTACTGTTTACTCTTTAGGCCTGTCTGTTGCCTGGCTGGAGGTTGAGTCACTGGGGTGAGTTCGGTCCCAGGCTTGAAGGGTATCTAAGGGCCACAGTCTTGGGGGTTCCACCCATCTCTATCAGACGTGTCAGCCTGGTCTTTTTATGATTTTGAGTTTTGTTCTGCATTTTTCTCCCACTCTATCCAGGATCTCCAGTTTTGATCCCTTTTCAGAGCTCTGTAATATTTCAGTGGAAGGATACCGAATATTCTGGTCCTCCGTGGAGTGACGTGTGCTCTGATAGTCTTTTACTTGCCTTTCCAGTCTATAGAGATAGTTTCTTGTGGACCCAAACAATGCTTCTTAATGGGAATTTATAACATCAAAAGAGGTTACATGAGAGCGAAGTAATTATCCTTCGTGTATGAATATCAACCCAATTTACAAAGAAGTGAAATTAAGCATTGCAGTTAATTACAGGGACAAGCTTAACTTGGGGCCCATTAGGGCTCTTTTGTTGCAATTAACAGAAACCTTTCTCCCCCTAAATTAAGCAAATACGCTATCTAGTAACGACTATTTATTATAAGCTATTAATAACTTAGTAGTTACTGGGGAGATATGGGAAGTTAAAGGAAACTAAACATACAGTGTTGGCAACATGGCAGGCCCAGAACCCTTGTGAGGTCCTCCCAGTGGGAACCAAAGGCCCCTGGGCCTATCTTCCTGGGTCGTTCTGCTCCAGCTTCAGATCCCAGGACAGCACATGCCCTGTGCATGGCCCCTTAAACCCACCCTAGCAGAGAGGAAGGGCCTGGCTTCAGGTGCCTTCAGAGAACACCTCGTCTTTGACATGGGAAGACAAGGTACCCAATCGCTCATCCCCCAAAGACTGTACAAAATGGGGGATCTCTATCTCCCCTGAAAACTGCCGAGTGCTGCTGACAAAGGAGACCTGATTGCTGGGCAGTCCGGCAATGACAGCCACCCCTCTTTCTCCAGAGGCTGGTCACGGTCCGTCTGTCTGATGAGTTTCAGAGCAGCGTCAGGGCACAGTGCAGGCCACACTCCAAGAGCGTTGCTTGTCTTTCCCTTGCTTCGATGTCTTGACGCCCCTACAGTCATCT
The DNA here is from genome assembly GCF_000298275.1 of Orycteropus afer afer. Classification (NCBI taxonomy): domain Eukaryota; kingdom Metazoa; phylum Chordata; class Mammalia; order Tubulidentata; family Orycteropodidae; genus Orycteropus; species Orycteropus afer. The sequence goes on from NW_006921648.1 coordinate 5,484,026, forward strand.
TCCGCATTAGCCTGGTGTTAGCCCCTGTTCCTGCTGGGGCTGTGCCCCTTCTCTGCGCCTCCAAAGCCTCCCCCTCCTCGCTCTACTATCCTCCACCTTGAGCCTTCCTACAGTGCGTTTTCTTCTACTTCCCGGTCTTCTCTGTTCTTGTACAGTTTTCTTTCCTCACTTACGTGCTTTAGACAGCGTTGGCTCTGACCATGGCTGGCTCCTTGGGATTGCCTTGACCGCCTTGGGCTCAGTTCCTGTTTGTGTGCGCTTCGGTTGCTGGTTTTTTTCTTTGTAGTTCACTTTCCCTCCCCTTTCTTGGCCTGCCTCTCTCTGCTCCTAGGCTGAGCATGTTGTCATTACATCTTCTTAAAGCAAAGATCTCTGACTGCTCCTGCCACCAACACCACCTGTCACTTCTTCCTCACTCCCCACCCAGATGAAGAAAAGCCCGTGACGTTCCTCACGAACACTGTGATTATGCAAGGACCTTGCTACCCAGGAATCTGAGGGACTGGTGGTTTGCTGGTGGAACTCTGACCTCCCGTGCTGAAGAACTGAGTTGGGCTCCCAGTCAGTGCCCCTCATGAATAGCCACCACCTGTCTGTCAGCGGAGGCTTGCCTGTTGCTATGATGCCAAGCATATTTCAACAGAGCCTCCAGACTAAGAGTAGGAAGAAAGGCCTGGTGATCTGCTTCTGAAACATCATCCAGTAAAAACCCTCAGGATCACAATGGTCTGATCCTGTTGTACATGGAGTTGCTGTCAGTTGGGGGCAACTTAGTTGCAGGTAACAATGACAAATATATATGTGCACATACTCACAAATCTTTCATTATATACATTTGCTGTATATAATATATGCTGTGTATTAGGTGCATTTAATACAATTGGAATATATTTTTGATATATTTAATAAGATTTTTATCCAGATGATATGGAAAAACCCCTATAACTCAATCAAAAACACGCCCAAATTAGTGAATGCTAAGTGAATTTCCCAGTCACTAGTCAATCAGTTTCTTCAGGCCTCCTTTGAGGAGCTGGACCCTGAGGCTGTATGCATCACTCAGGCTTCTTGCCGTAGCAATCTGAGCCTCTCAAGGCAAGGCCCTTACAGAAGGTTCTTCCAGGTTTTGCTGGTGCTGCTGGCAGCAGCATAGAGTGTGTTCACTTTCTGCCTGTTCTGTGCTCCCATTCTGCCTCTCCCACCTCGCTTCCCAGGATGGTGACAATGTGGAAGACTCCAGTGCATCTTTTTGCAGTTCCTTCCCTTTTCCTATAATCTCCCTCTGAGCTGACACCTGCCTCAACCTGACACCCACAGAGAAGCCTGCTTCTGTTTCTGCTCAGGGACTTCCTACCTCACTATCTCCAAAACATCCACAACAGTCTGAGATGGGGGTCCCTGAGTTCATGATATTGGGATGGTCCCTCAGGAAATATCAGACGAGATGGGGGGTGGGGTGGAATTTATTAACCAGATCTGAATGAGCTTTGAAACTCAGATGTTTACAAGACCATTACCATTACCTGCCTGTTGCTTAAATGCACACAACCATCTAGGATTATGAACACTCTTGTTTCCTTAGGCTGAAGGTAAATTGGTCATATAGTCAGGTTTCTTTCAAGTCTCCCACTTGGTCCAGTTAATCTGATAAGAAGGAAGAAAACAGACATCTCCTTGCAGTATAAGCCCAGACCAGTATTCAGTTTAGCATGTCCACTTGGCTCCAGATGTTTTGCACATCCTAATTGTCATCCCCCTATTGTCTCCCCTGTAGACTGGAAGATAATGCCTAACATGAAGGAGGGCATTGCTCATAAAGTCTATATCATCCATGTAGTGTGGCTTTGAAGATGTACTGCATTGTTAATTAGAATTGTCACAAAAAGATAGGAGTGGGGCAAGAGTCTTCTCTCTTTTTTTCTCCCACTCTTCTCTTCTTGAAATGTGATACATATAATTGTACTTAGCCCCAAACAGAAGTGTGTCTTCAGCCTGTGTGGCTCCTGAGGGCCCTTGGGTCTCTATGACATGTTCAGATTTTATAACTGGTGTCTTAGGCCCAACAAGTTGAGATGGTGCCTTCATGGAAAGGGAGTTCTACAACATAACAGGAAAATTAATAAAACAGGAAGCTAGTGATGTTGATCTGTCTCTGTCAGGTTTGGGAATGCATTCCCGTGGTTCATTTTATTCACAGGAATCAAATAAGAATAGCATTTCCAGAACAGTACAGTCATTTAGAGGAGAGGGGGATAGCTTAGCTAAATTATTATAGGATGTGATTATTTTATTTTATTTTGTGGTGATAGTTCCAGTGTAGAATTGTCACCTTCCTTGAGGAGACCCAGGTCTGCTTTCCAGTCAGGCCACCTCCTGTGCAGCCACCATCTGTCTGCCAGTGGAAGCTTACGTCTTGTTCTGATGTTGAAAAGGTAGCGGTGGAGTTTCCAGACTAAGAGTGGGAAGAAAGGCCGGGTGATCTACTTTTGAAAATCAGTCAATGGAAACCCTGTGGCTCATTGAACATGCGGTTGCCATGAGTCAGTGGCCACATCAGGGATAGCTAACAGTAACAGCAACACCACAGAGAGTGAGAAGACCCATTAGCAGGTTAACAACGTCGTAGGTCAGGGGAGAGAGAACAGTAGCTGGGCTTAGATGGTAGCCATAGGTAAGTGGAGAAGCAGACAGATGCAAGAAATGGGCTGGGCATCAACATGAGAACTTGCCTTACATTTTGTGAGGGACATGAGCGAAAGAGACTTGCAAAGAAAGCTTGAGCATCTGAACAGATTAACCGAGAGAGGTCTGCCTCCATCCCCGCATCTAGCTCTCACTCTTGATTCACATCTGTTTTTCTAATAATCCTGGGAGCTGCTTGCCATGACTGACCAGAGGGCAGACTCTCACCTGCTTCTTCTGTCCTCATATAACAGCACACACAGGGCTGGATGGTTGAGTAAATAAATTCAGGGGTCAGCACAGGCATCCACCACAGGCTCGCCCGCTGCCTGCTTTCCTTTGAGCTCAGTGACTGCAGAGCTGAGAGGAGATTTCTTGGTAAGAATAGCATGATCTGCTCCCTACAAGGGACCTCAGGCTTCCACACCAGTTCTGCCTTCTCTGGGAGGCATCATCTTGTTCTTTCAGCCTGTCTGTGAACTTCATTAGCCTACCATTGACTTTCTCTTGATGCGTTAATGGAGAGCACAGAGTGTTGAGTCACAGTTTGAAAGGATGTTTGTCCTCACAGTGTGACATCTCTCTGCTCCTTGACACTCCGCTGTTTATCCTTTCTCTTCCTTTGTGTTCCTTCTGGGCTTGCCCTGCCTTCTCCAGTGATCACATCCAAGCCAATTTCAATCAATAATTGTGTTCGTTTCAAATTGAAATGAGCCCAATGTTTAGAGGCTGATGAGCTCTACACTGAAAATATGACATACTTACAACCCATCCGTTGGATTGAGCGTGTCAGAATGTTTGAGGAGGGGGAAATACTCTTGGCTTAATGTTTAAAATTCTTATCACGGTGTCTCCTCCATTCAGTCTGTAGCTTATGAATTCAGAACCCCTGGGCATTCAAACAGCTGCCCATCATTAAGGTACTTTCCTGCCTGCGATTTGAAAAGATGAAAATGCAGAAATGCCTCGGACTGTATTCACCCTCATGTGTGGGCATGAGCAAGTTCTGCCTGCAGAAATATTTCTTTTCTTAACCAAGAATTCTCGCTCAGCTTGAGAGACTATTTTCCTCGTTCTCTGAGGCCTTCCCTCCCAACACCTCAGGATTTGCACTTTTTCAACCTCACTAGATCTCAGAAAAGCTCTTTGCTGCTGCATTTCTCTTTGTATTCCATGTCCTTGCCCTTCTGGCTGGATAGTTTTTGCCTGAAGAGAGGGAGGCATCTTGGGGAAAATGGGAAGGATAATATGAAAAACTTTCCTACTGGTAGACCCTGAACATCTCATAAGAAGTTAGAAAGAGCCTCTTTCTAAGCACTGGAAGACTAGTTGGCTGAAATGCCATAGCTTAGGGAGGAAGAAGAATCCACGAAGGATACCTGTATAAGGAAAAAAAAAAAAGGCAGGAAGGACAAGATATAAAAGTCATCTGGACATTTGAGGAATAAAATACATCAGCCACTTTCCTTTAAAGCCTAAAAAAGATACAAAGGAGGAGATGATGAAAAATGTATGTGATCTCTCACCTTTGCCTGACTTAAACACCTCATACCATATTGAACTGAGAGTGTCTTGAGATGTGGGAATTCTTGTTCATCCCTATATCTTCAGCACCAGTAATGTACTTAACACACAGGCACCCAGTGATGCTCACAGTGTCCATTCAGAGGGCAAAAGGAACTGTGAAAGGTCACATCCATTTTGTGAAGCTTGGCCTCCACTGTGGGGGAAAGGAGGTATTTCTGGGCCACCCTGTTCATGACAACAAGATGTTAACCTGAGAACGCTGAGCGGGTTTGTATCAAGAATGTCTAGACAGTAGCAGAAGTGTCACTAAAGATGGAAAAGAAGCTTTTTCCCCCATTTCCAATCTGCAAAACATCTGGAAAATATATGCACCTAAATTAATTCTCACTTTCACTATGACTTTTAAATAGCTTGATGTTCTTGAAAGTACTGCAATTTCCCCAGTTTCATTGGGATTTACATGTGTGGGTTCAGTTCCAAAAACCCAAAATCACAGTCAATGAGTCAATTCTGACTCACAGCACTCCCAGGGGACAGATTAGAACTGCCTCATAGGGTTTACAAGGGTATAAATCTTTATGAGAGCCGACTGCTGCATCTTTCTCCCACGGAGCGCCTGATGGATTTGAATTATCAACCTTTTGGTTAGCAGACCGAAGCTTGAACACAGTACCCCAGAGTTGCTGGGTTCAATTCAGATCTCATTATAATAGACTTTTATTTTATTTATTTATTTATTTGTTTGTTTATTTATTTATTTAATTAGGATTTGGGTGAAGATTTACAGAGTAAATTCACTTTTCATACAGCAGTTCACATATACTTTGTCTCATGTCATTGACCAAAATTTACAATGCAGCAGCTCCCCTCCCACTTCCTCCCCATAGTTACCTCCTCCCAGTGTCCATCCCTTCATACTCTTCTGCACCCTGAGCTATCTCCCTGTGCATAAGCAGCCCTTCCTTCTCCCATGATTGTTCTCTCCAGGGCGTGTGTCTGCTTGAGGTAAATGTTTAACTCACATGCCTGTACTTTGTTTGGCTGGAAACCACAGTTGTGGGTTCAATTCCAGACCTGAAAGGCAGCTAGGGGCCATAGTCTCAGTGGTTACACCAGGCTCTATTGGACCAGCAAACCTGGTCCCCACCTTCTTTTTTTTTTTTTGTCCCCAAATGATTTTGAGTTTTGTTCCACATTGTTCTCCCTCTCTATCCAGGATCTCCTACATCCCTTCCAAGTGGATGGCAGTGGTAGCTGGGCACCATCTAGTTCTTCTGGTCCCATAGTTGTACAGGCTGCAGATCGGATGGTGTACCAGTCGCCAGGACTGATTGTTTCCATCAGTTTTGGTTTTCTTCTTTCTTCTTGACGAGGAGAGACCCGTTGTTGCATCTAGATGGCAGCTTCCTAGCCTTTAAGATCCCAGTCGCCACTTGCCAAAGTAGTAGGTGCAACAATGTTTTGTATAGTATGCCATGCCAATTGAGCCCTATGTCCCCTGCGACCATGGTCCCAAGCCCGCAGGATCAACTACTCGGTCCCTCTGGGTAGCTGGCTGTGACCAAGTAATGACCATAACCTTGCCCCTTGTCAGCTCTACTATACACCTGGGAATTCTGATCATTCACATGAACTTATAGGCCCATTGTCTGCCAACCCTATATATGATCTTGGATACATTTAGACATACCTAATTGTTTAGCTTGTTCACCTATCTATCCGTCCATATACCCATGTTTGCTTTCACTGACAACTCAGTACTGTACATGCAAAAGGGTTCATATTTGTTGTCTGTACTGCCCATGTAACTCTCTATGTCTTTCTCATCCTCAATGCTGCCATATTGGTCACTCACATTTGGTACATTGCCCTTCTCTTCACCCAAATCAATATTTATCTCTATCTATCTAACAGCATTCCCTCCCCTCCCCTCCCACCCCTGGTAACCAACAAAGAAAATGTCCTCCAATAGATAAACTTTTCCTTAACTTTTACAATAACGGACTAGTACAATATTTGTCCTTTTGTGACTGACTTATTTCACTCAGCATAATGTCCTCCAAGTTCATCCACGTTATGCGGTGTTTTTCAGATGCCACATTATTCTTTAGCGTTGCATAGTATTCCATTGTGTGAATGTACCATAGTTTGGTTATCCATTCCTCAGTTGATGGACATCTAGATTGTTTCCAAGTTTTGGCTATTGTAAATAGTGCTGCGATGAACATTGGCGTGCATATATCTGTTCTTGTTATGGCTCTCACTTCTTTAGGGTATATACCTAGTAATGGGATGGCTGGGTCAAATGGTATTTGTATTTCCAACTTTTGAAGGAATCGCCATACTGCTTTCCACAATGGTTGTACCATTTTACAGTCCCACCAGCAGTGTATGAGAGTCCCAATCTCTCCACAACCTCGCCAGCATTTGCTATTTTCTGTCTTGTTGAACTTTGCTACTAGTGCTGGAGCAAGATGGTATCTCATTGTTGTTTTGATTTGCATCTCTCTAATAGCTAATGATCATGAGCATTTCTTCATATGTTTGTTGGCCGCTTGAATATCCTCCTTGGTGAAGTGTCTATTCATGTCTTCTGCCCATTTTTTAATTGGATTGTTTGTCTTTTTGTTATTGAGGTGTTGGAGTGTTCTATAAATTCTAGAGATAAGTCATTATAATAGACTTTTAAAAATAATTTGTTTTTGTTGTTACTGAGAATATCACAGGATGACAGACACCAACTCAACAGGTTGTCCATGTACATTTCAGTGGCGTTCATTCTGTTTTCTGAGTCGTGCAACCATCTCACCCTCCTTTTCTGAGTTGTTCTTCCTTCAGTAACATAAACTCACTGACCCTAAGCTTCTGATCTATTTTTTCACATTTCTGTTGTCAGTTTGACCCCATAAGAAACTCATTGCTATTTAGTTGATTCTGACTCATAACGACCCTATAAGACAGAGTAGAACAGCCCTATAGCATAGTGCCTAAGGCACTTGACTGCTAACCAGAAGGCTGGTGGTTCAAACCCACCAGCCACTCCTCAGTAGGAAGGTTGGACAATCCTACTTCTGTAGTGATACTGCCTCAGAAACGCAAGGAGGGGTTGCTATGAGTCAGGGCTGACTCGACGGCATATAACATAAGTCTTTACTGAAGCTGACTACATAATCTTTGTCCTACTTGATTGTGTATAGATAGATCTTAAAAGTGCACAATGATTAAGACACCCATTCTTTACTAGGTAAGCTAAACTCTGGTTTTATTTACTTATTTTTAAACTCTTTATTGTGGTCTGGGTGAAAGTTTACAGAGCAAATTGGTTTTCCATGCAACGGTTCATACACATTTTGTTTCATGACGTGAAGTGCAGTCCCCACAATGTAGCAGCTCTCCTCCCATTTCCTCCCTGAGGTTCCATTTCCCTTTGTCCCCCTTTCCTATCCCTTCCTGCCCTCTGAGCTTTCCCCTTTTGGGCAAATACTGCCCTTTTGATCTCTTATGTTCAATTGTTCTAAGGAGTGTGTACCTCCTTGGTGTTACTGTTCACCTCGTAGGTCTGTCTGCTGTTTGGGTGAAAGTTTTGCCTTTTAGTGGTTTCAATTCCAAGCTTGAAGAGTGACCTAGGGTCATAGTTTCAGGGGTTCTCTCAGTCTCCATCAGAGAAGTAAGCCTAGTCTTTTTTTTTTTTTTTTTTTTTAAATAATTTTGAGTTTTGTTCCACATTTTTCTCCCTCTCCATCCAGTCTCCTAATGTGATCCTTTTCAGAATGGTTGATAGTGGTGGCCGCACCATGTCGCTCTTCTAGCTTCAAGGTCATGGAGGTTGAGGTTTACATAGTCCCTTGGACTAATCGTTGCCATATGTCTTAGCTTTTCATCACTCTTCTTTGCTCTGCATGAAAAGAGACCAATAGTTGTACTTTAAATAGCCACTGCCAAGTATTTAAGACCCCAGTCACAGCTTACCAAAGTAGAAAATAGAACCACATTTTTGGGGACTATGTTATACCCATTGACCTTGATGTCCCCTGACTATGGTCTTGAGCCTATAGGCCCAGCGACTCACTTCAGGGGATATTTTTGGCTTAAGATTTAAAGATGATCTCAGGGCAGTCATTTCAGGGTTGGATTTACCCTGAAGAAACAGTTCAGATATGTATTTTTTTTCTTGTTTTCAAATCTTGTTGGCTCAAATGCTTTTCAAAATTTACTCTGGTTCTTTGCAGCAAATCTCATGCATCTGAGGCCTACTCCTACAATTTCCCTTACTTCATATGAAACCCGTATGAACTGTGTGCCTTTGGGCACACTACTTCCCTTCTCCAAACCTTGGTTTCCCCATTTGTAAAATGGAGATGATAATGCTAGCCTCTCGAAGTTATTGTGAGACATAGAAGAGCTTAGGTATGTCATGTGTTACACAGTGTTGAGGGCCTGGAATTGGGCTGTGAAGGGAGCTCTGTGTTGATGTTCTTATTATCGGGCATGATCTAACTTGGAATCAGTTACCTTTGCCTCAGTAGCATTGTTTACACATGCCAACTTTATGGTTATTAGTTAGAAGTTTATCATTTCTTTTAATAGGGGATGTAGGGAGGGGTGATTGAGCTTAGGTTATTTGGTTTAAACTAATGAACTCTTTTTTTTTTTTTTTAATAGACTGACCATCTGTCAGGGAAGTGGCAGAAGGCATTCCAATAGGACTGAGTTGAATTAAATTAGGAGATAAAAGTAATAATAATGGCTTTCCTCCAAATGATACCTCAAAATCTGTCCACTTTTTCCTAGCTTCACTGTTGCCACTTTCATGCAAGCCACCAGCATCTGGACTGCTGCGGTAACCCCCTCACTGGTCTTCATCTTTCCGTTGCCCCCTGATTCCAATCTTTGCATAATCGTCAGAGTGATCCTTTTAATATTCAAATTACCACGTCCCTTCCACCCTCCCAACCTTGAATTAAAACCCAAAGACACAATAAAAATGGATAACTTGGCCCGCAGTCCTAGTATCATCTGGTGTGTGTTTCTCTGTAAACTTCTCTCTCTCCTTTCTCCCTCAGTCCTCACACCCTGGCCTCTGTATGCTTTCCAGCCTGAGAAACACATGTTCCAGAAGTCCCTTCCTGCTACCATCACCTGGTCATGTCCACTCTTGCATCAAGTTGTAGCCTAGACTCTCAGAGAGGCATTTTTCAATCACGGCAATAGCGGACATCCCCAGTGAGCCCTTTATCCTCTTCTTTGTCTGCACTATACTTGTTCCAGATTAGAAATGTAGAATTATTGATGTAGTTACTTGCTAAATCGCTCACTTTTGTATCCTGAGAACCCATTGCAGTGCTTGCTGGATGAAAGGATGCTTCAAACCACAAAGGGCGTTTGATGTGTGTTATTCCAGTTGAGGCTCACAGCATCTTTCTAAGGAAGGCATATGCTGGATTCTCTCAAATGGATAGGTGAGGAGTCTGACACTCACTTGGTAAAAGCTTGGTGATGGAAGACCTGGGTCTGCCACTCAGGTTTCTGATGCCAAGGCCAGAGCTCTTTCAGCCAGAGTACTGTGAGTACCACGTACTCGCTCACTATCTTTTTCGTCCACACTCGATAACCATTGTTGGTATGTAGGGTCATCTTTCATGAAGCACTTGAAAACATGCTTGCAGGTTTCCCAGAAAATAAGAAAAAGGAAGGGAACAGTAATTCTCAAGGACACATATCACCTGCCATGGATATCCCTACATACATTCCAAGTCCTTTCTTTTCATCTGGTCCTTACGAGGCCCTGGAATGTATATATTACAGTCCCTTTCCACAAAGGAGGCCACAGACTTCATGACTTCCTCAAGATTCCGCAGCTTGAAATGGGAAACACTAAGTTCAAATAAAGGTGAGGACTTGCAAATCCACGTTTGGGTAAAGAACCAGACAGACAGTTTTCAGACCCTCAGATCAAAGCTTGAACAGGTCAAGCAGATGAGCTAACAGGGATACAGTTGCTGCTAGCTGGCATTGAACCGGCCCTCGACCCGTGACGGTCTCGTGCGTGGTGGGATCGGACCTTCGTGGTCCACCAGCTCTTCACTGGTTGATTTTTGGATGTATATTATCAGGCCTTTCTTCCTAGTCTGTCTTAGGCTGAAGAGACACTGAAATGTGGTGAGTATGGTGGCATCATGCACCCTCCACTGACAGGTAGTGAGTGGGCTTGAGACACACGGGCTGGGAATCGAACGCATTTCTGAGATCCATGAGGAAGGGGAGATTTCTACACTGACCTACGCTCGCTGTCTAAACATGACAGGTGGGACTGTTTTTCTCCATGCACAGTGAGCTCGGCTCCTGGAGGGGGAACTTTCAAATGCCTGCATATGTCCTTTCCAGCTGGTTCTGTAAACAAAAGCAGAAATGTCTTCCCCAGACCAGCTCTACCGCATTGAGAATAAAGTCTGATACTTTTCTAAGGGGCGACAAGCCATTCTTCATTTTAATTGGTGGGAGAAGTTCATTATGAAGTGTTCTTCTCTCGACATAGTTCCCTGAAGTTGGGAATAGTGTCTGTCTCGCCTTCACTCCCTCCTCTTCCCAGGAATCATTACCAGCCCTGGTTCACGTTCCCAACAAATCCCCCTGTTGTTAATGACTACTTATTTTTCTATACAAAATGGGTTTTGCTCCCCTTCCAGAGGACAATTAACTGAGAATCTGGTCATAAATTACCGATAATGATCAGTTTGTCAGAGATGATTGTCAAATGATGCCATTTCCCATAGCAATTAGATAAAGTATATTTAATTGCTGATAACAACAGACAAATAGTGGATTTTTTTTTTTTTCCCCTTTTCCTTTTTTGAAACACTTAGGAAATCTTCCTGGCAGTCAGACAGCATAACACCTTTTTTATTTTCTTCTTTCTTCCTTCTTCTTTCTTTCTTTCCTTCTTCTTTCTTTCCTTGTTCTTTCTTTCCTTCTTCTTCTTTCCTTCTTCTTTCTTCCTTCTCTCTTTCTCTCTCCTTCCTCCCCTTCCCTCCTGGCACAGGGGGTAAGTGGAGAATCATTCATCATTTACCAGTTTCCAGAAATATAATCAACATGACAGGTTTCCGAGGCCTCCAGTGAGATGACCACTCTTTCCAAAGCAGGGATCAGAGAAAGTGTGCTCTGGGATGGGTTCTTTCAGACGGAAAGCAGAGGTCCTTCCTGGTCATGTTTGACATTTTTCCTCAGGATAACATCTTTCCTATTGGCATCTCCACCTTGGCCTTAAAACTGTGACTTCCTTGGACTCTGGAGAGGAGTGGTGTTTAATTCACAGGCTTTCTCACAGTTAGGATGCTGATGGAACCCTAGAATACTTCTCTAAGCCAGGCCATGGTAGACCATTAGCTGGGAAATAGGGAGGAGAGCTAGAGAAATGTATGTGGATTCCTGGGGCCTTTTAATGGCTGACCGTATTAGCATTATCTTACTGATAAGGCTCATCAGACCATTCATTGGTGTAGAAATTGCCAAGACATTGAATTAACTTTCTGTAAAGGAGATATCTATTGCACATATTGAAGAGTGGCTTAGCTAGAAACCCAGTTAAATGTGTCACTTTACTGACATGCCTTGAGTAGTGCTAGTCTTTGGGTATTGGGATACAGTAAGTTCCTAGGTTCTGAACATCCAACTTAAAGAGTTGTCCTTGCCTGCTAATGCTGTGTCAATTTGCCCTCCCTTTGAAATGATTGAAGCACCCTCTGCCAGCAACAAATTCTTTCTCATAATCACCTTCCCTTGCTGCACAGGCAGCTTTTAAATCATTGAAAAGCCTTCTAACCTGTTCTTGCACTAACCCACTGTCCTCAAATGGATTCTGACTCATGGCACCACTAGAGGACAGAGAAGAACTGCCCCAAAGGGTTTGCAAGGCTGCAGATCTTTACAGAAGCAGACTGCCACACCTTTCCCCCATAGATAGAGCACCTGGTGGGTTTGAACCACTGATCTTTTTGGTTAGCAGCTGAATGCTTTAACCACTGGACCACCAGAGTTCCTTTCTTGCACTAAAGTAAGACTAAATAAGAAACATATATATCTGTTCCAACTTAACCTACTCATTTGACTTAAAGACACACTTAGGAATGGGTCTTTTTCAGAATGTGGGGAATGGACAATCCTCTTCAGTGTTGTAACTTTTTTTTTTTTTTGGCTGTGTTTTGCTGGATGGCAGCAGCTGTCAGACAAGCGACAGTGTTTGAGATTGCTTGGATCATGTTGGCAGTTTAGAAAACAGAGTGATGCTTAAAGGAACTGAGATGAGGACCCTGAAGGGGATCTTCTTCTCCAAGAGACTGGGGGGGTGGGTGGCGTCTCTTCAGGCTGCCTAGGTTAGTTAGGAAAAGGGACCTGGAGTCCGTGCAGAAGTAGAATGCATTATGTTTCAGGGATACATAGGGATTGATTGATTGCAACAGGATGCGGTTAGTTCCAAGTGAAAAATAAAGTACAAAATAAACCCAATTCAAATAAGCTTAAGACAACAGAAAGATAGTTTCATGTTACTGGAAGTGCAAGACGGGTACTTGAGGAGAAGCTGGGTCTCGGGGTTTAATGTCGTCACGGGAAACCAGTTGTTACCTCATGGCCACTGATGTGTCCGATCAGAACTGTGCTCCCTAAGGTTTCTGGTGCTTGCTTTTTCAGAGGTGGATTCCAGGCTTGTCTGCTGAGGCACCTCTGGGTGCGCTCCAACCCGCAAACTTTCAGTTAGATTGTGCTACCATTTGCACTATCAGTGACTCCAGTGATGTCATATGCGCCAAAATTCTCTCCTGCATCTGCTAGCCCTCCTGGTGTTAGGCTTCAGCAGGCTTCTTTCGGATACACTTCCGAGATGTCAGCATGCTTGTTGGGGTTCCTCAAAAGTCCCAGAGAAGGGACTGATTGGGCCAGTTTGAGTCATGTGTCCACTCCTGAGCAAGCCCCAGGGTATAATGCCAGAGTTTCCTGATTGGTTAATCTTGAGTCTGGTCCTCTTGGAGTAAGGTAGGGAAACACAGCAGCTTCACCTGAAGAAGATAGATAACTGTAGGATGGAGTAAGGGCGGGGCTCTTCAAAGGAAGGAATATTAGGGGGACCAAAAGAAATACACATGCACACCAAAAGCAATCAATACCTAACAGAGGGGCCCTTTCCTCGCTTCTGAAGTTCACCAAGTTCCAACCAGCTGAGTTTGCTCTGCCGGTCAGTTCCCAGTCACTGTCCTCAGTTGGCTGTGCTCCCTTGGAGTGGGTTTTGGGATGCTTTCCTGACCTTGCCTAATGGAGGCTGACTGCTTTCCCGCCACCTATTAAGTCTAGCCATTCCCCACAGGACTCGCTTACTTTGGACACGTCATCAGGAAAGGCCAGACTCTAGAAAAGGACATCATGTTTGGTAACGGGTTGGCGAAAATGAGGAAAGCGCTCAAGGAGCTGGTTGACCCAATAGCCTCAACCTTGGACTCAGACATACCAAGGATCATGAACATGGGACAAGACCAGGCAGTAGGCTTGTTCTGCATGAGGTCACCATGAGCCAAAGCTGACTGGATGGCCACAAACAAAAACAGCATCTCAGTAACTGAGTCTGGCACACTGTTCACTGATGCCTCCCAACCTGAGCTCGTTCTGTTCACTCTGGAGTCCCTCTGTCTCCCCCACACCCCTCTTCACTGTTTCTGGAGGCACACTTCTCATTGCTCCTTCATGAACTCTTTCACTCTTTCCGGCATGAGCTACAATCAGCTTCTTCTTCCTTTGTGTCCTTGAGCCCGTCAGCCACCAGAGGCTGCACAAGAGAGAGATGAGGCACTGTGCTTCTGTAAAGATTTGCAACCTTAGAAACCCTATGGGACGGTTCTGATTTGCCACATGGGGTTGCTGTGAGTTGCGATCAACTTGGTTGCAGTGGGTTGTTTGGTTTGTGTTCTCATTGAAATTTCTATCACTCTTATCATTCATATATTAATTTTTGTTTCTAGTAATCCATGCCTTTTTTGGAAACAAAGTACTGTTCAGTCATTCTTTTATTTATATGTTTAATTTTATTTTTATCGTGCTTTGGGTGCACATTTACATAGCAAACTTGTTTTACATTCAACAATTTAGGCACATCTGTCTTCATGGCCCCGATGACCATCCCCAACCTTAAAAACTCTCCTCCCCATGACCAGCCCCTTCCCTATGCCCTTCTCATTCAGGCATTCCTGTCTGTCCAGCCTTCCCTCTATGTGAATGCTACCCCTCTGGTGCCTCATGGCTGCTTGATCCAAGGGGTGCATCTCCCTAAAGTAGGTGCATTGACCTGGTGTAAGTGCTCTGTATGTAGGTCTTTCTACCGCTGGTCTGAGAGCCAATCTATGTAAATAAGTCCATTTCTAGGTTTTAAGGGAAACCCGGGGCCACAGCTCAAGAGTTCCACCAGTCTCTTTCCAACCTGTAATTCTGGTCATTTTTGTGTTTTGGGATTCTGTTCCACATTTTCACCCTGACTCTCTCCAGGATCTCCAGGTTTGATCCCTTTCTGAGTGGTTGGCATTGGTAGCTGGGCACCATCTAGTTCCTCTGGTCTCACGTCCATGAGGCTGAGATCCTCGTGGTCCATCTTATCTTTGGACTAATTGTTTCCAGATGACTTTGACCTTCTTCAGTCTTTGCTCCAGATGAGAGGAGACCAATAGTTGCATCTTAGATGGCCATTTGAAAGCTTTTAAGACCCCAGTTGCTACTCACCAAAGTAGGTTGTAAAACAGAATTGTTATGAACTATGTGGGCTGATTGAGCATGATGTCCCTGAGACTGTGGTTCCAAGCTCTCAGGCCTGGTGACTCTTTCCCACAAGATGTTTGGTTGTCTCTGCAAAGTTCCTCCCACCCTTTCTCCTATTGCTTCTGTAAGGTATGTGGCTAATTTTGTAGCACAAGTGCATATGTAAGATTATCTTCAGCCAAATCTCACCTTGGTCTGGGGTGTATTTCTGTTTTCCTACCCCAACCTGCTCTTCTCACCTGTCTATGCATTTCTCCATAGCCTGGTGTTTGGTGCTAGTGATACTGCAGTGTTGTGCCTGTAATAGTATTTGCCTCTGTTGTCTAAGTCCTTTGTGTACATTTTAGTGTCTTTCCTTTCCATGTCACCATGCTGGTCACAGACTCTTGCCCTACCGATCCTTCCCTCACCCAAATCAACATGTGACCCCCAGATAGTCCGAGATTTTCCCTCCCCTTTCCCTCCCATCCCTGCTAACCAACAAAGTGAGTTTCCTTCCCTGAATAAACTTTCCTTGACTTTTTGCAGTAGTGGGCTTGTACAATACACAATAGTGGGCATAAGATAGTATTTAATTCTGGTGAACTATTCCCAGAGAAGAGTAAAGAATGAAGAGAGTATTTGAGCAAGTCTGTTATTGTTTGGGTCTGGCTGTGCTTACTGAAGGGATCATGAGTGTAGGGAGTAGGCCATAGTTGGTGGGAAGGGGGCTCTAGGAAGGTCTACTGAATTAGGAGGAGTGGGGAAAGATTTTGTTTCTGTTGGAGGCCCAGGTAAATTTGCCTCACCTGGCTCTATTTGACAGGATAACTCCTCTGAGCTACAAGTTGGGGGAGGCCACCAGGTTGAGCTCTCTGAAGTCCACACAAAGCAAGAGCCTCCCTTGCTTGCCTTTGTTGGTCCAGCCAACAAAGATTCAGCAACTTCTCATTAATTGGATGCAATATTTATGGAACACATTCAATGTACTAGAGATATGTAATGAGTACATGCTTGGAGTTCAGCTATGTGAGGTCTAGTCCGGGACTGTCACTTAGTCTCCTAATACTCTTATCTATAAAATGGGAATTGATATCTACCTCAAAGAGCTGTCATGGGCAGTCTGCCATAAATAACCCTATGAAGCTTAGTTCTACTTTGCAACCAGTTGGTTTACCATGAGTCAGAATCTACTCAACGTCAATTGTGTGTGTGTGTGCGCACACACACACATACACAAAAACATCACTTAGAGATAATTGTGGGTTCAGTTATTGACCACCACAATAAAATGAGTATCACAATAAAGCAACTCGCACAATTTTTTTTGGTTTACTAGTGCGTACGAAAGTAATGTTTACATTATTGTGCAGTCTATTATATCTGTAATAAGATTATGAAAAGAGTTGAAAATACTGTGAAATCACAGAGGCAAGAAGTGAGCATGTTGTTGGAAGAATGGCACCGATAGAGTTGGCTCAACACAGGGTTGCCACAAACCTTCAAGTTCTTAAAAAACAAAACAAAACAAAAAAAAAAACCACAACCTGCAGAGCACAATAAAACAAAGCATAATAAAATGAGATATACCCATATATGATACAAGGAGCCCTGGCAGTGTGATGGGTAAGTCCTCAGCTCCTGACCCAAAGTTGGCAGTTCAGACCCATCTAGTGGCTCCGTAGGAGAAAGTCCTGGAAATCTGCTTCCCTAAAGATTTCAGCCAAGAAGATCCTATGTGGCAGTTCCTCTGTGTCACATGGGGTTGCCATGAGTCAGAACTGACCTAACATCACCCCAAAACAGCATATATCAAATACAGAGTATATCTAAGAATAATCCATTATATATTTTACGTATAGCAAAATATTTCATTAGCCAGTATGCTAGAACACATGTAATTTTGGTATTTCTATTGGAATCTTTCTCCAATTTATAAAAAGGAATTATTTGTCTGTCTAAAGAAAAAGAAAACATCAGTTACCTTCTTGTTCTCTGAGGGCTGGTTTTCATTATTTGTTTTGACAATGCAGTGACAGGGGCTTACAGTCAGAGTGGGAGCCCCTGTTTGGAATCCTGTGGAAATGCCCACCGGTCATGGGAGTCAGTTCTGTTAAATGGGGATGATTTGATCTGTCTGAATAAATATTCTGGGGCTCCTCTTAACCCTGTGGATTTGAGATGTGAACAGGCAGGAAGGGTCATCACCATGAATCAATAGTTTCTGTACAACTGGAGCTTTAGAGCTGACAGCGGCCTTTTGGGTTGAAATAAGGATGGTGAAGTGTAGGCACAGGCAGCAATTGCTGGGAATAATGTGTGGAGATGATAGGACTATTTTGTGAACATATATCAAATGTGGATAGGAAAGAGAATCTTTGCTCCTTTTGAGATAAGTTGGCTAATTGAAATCAGCAAGAGCAGAAAGATAGAGGTACTTGGTAGAAATTGATGTCACACACATCCATCCACAGAAGCACATATACCTCCAAACCACCACTCAGAATCCAATGCATCCTTCACATCTCAGCTCAAACGCCAACTCCTCCTTCACACGTCTCACTGATTCTCATGCTACTCACAAATGGTTCTCACAGTGATCATTGGGGTGATAGTAGAACCAATGGAGTCGATGATTTCCCCAGGGAAAGAAAATTTCAAACAAAGGAATAATGTGCCTTCAGGAAGGCCTGCTTCATGAATGGTTGAGAGAAGAGGGGAGAAGGTGAAGGGCACCAAGAAGGAGTGGGAGAGGTACCCAACGGACCAGGTGAGGATGGTGTTCAAGAAGATAATTGCTCTCTATTCACCTGGAAAAGCAAGGAAGAAGGAGACCCAGGAATTAGAGAAGGAAATGGGCTGTAGGTTTAATGGTCTCCATGAATGACTGTGTCCATTACCATGAGATCAGAAGAAAGGGATGACTCTCAGTTGCCGTTACTGAGCATTTCAATCAAGGACCCAATAGAAGGATTCTGGTCAAAGAAGTATAAAGCATGGCACACAAAATCAAACTCACGAGGAAACCAGACTTACTTGATCCAGTGTGACTGGGGAAACCTTGAATCCAATGCCTAGAAATAATCTTTAGACCTTGAACCAAAAGTGTCCCATGAAGCCATCATTAACTAAACAACATTTTAGCCCAGTTAATAAAGAATGTTTCCCTCAAGCATAGCACTCTGATAAAGAATTAGCTACCTGAGAGTAAACTGTCAAGGACATCTCAAGGACAGATGAGAACTCTAAGGGGCAGAGCACCTGATTAATGAGGGTGAAAACAATGGTAGAGACTGAGAAGGTGACCCAGTGTGAAGTTAGTGACCAATGTTATTTACTGTTCATGTAGAAATCGTGAGTGGATGCATATTTAGTTGTCTGTATTACCACCAAAAAATAAATCAAATACCTTAAAAATAAAAGATATGATGTTCTAACCTCTGCTAGCTGTGAGCATGACTTTGTTTGGAAATTGGGTTTTCAAAGATGTAATCACTTACTGTGCTGTCATACTGGAGTAGGGTGGGTCCTATCCCAGTCTGAATGGTGTGCTTATTAAAGAGGAGAAGAGACACAGAGAGAAGATAGAAGAAGATGGAAGAATGCCATGTGACACTGCAACTGCTAGACCCAGGAAGCTGTTACAGATGGTGTGGCAAGAGCTAGAGGTAGGGAGTTCACAGACATCAGAGCTGGGCATGGCGTCAAATTCAATGGTGGATTCAAAGATTAACCAGAGTCACTGGATTCACCTCTTGGTGAATCTACTTTGTTTCTCTTTATACGATTTTGTACCCAACAATTAAGTATGAGCTTAATACATTTGAGTCTCCTCAGAGTCTGGAAAAATGGACCAAGGCCAATTGCCTGTTCACGTCATCCATGACGTTCTTCTGTGCTAGCCTCTTTGCTGTGCCCATGGCTCTTTCCAGTTTGCAAGAGTTGACATGGACTTATTGTCTATTCTGTACCAAGAGATCCTAGGTTACCACAGGAATTTTACCTTCTCAGGACGTCCAAGGCTTATAATCATTCCCATCATTTCCATTATCAAGTTCTCTTTTAAGACCTCAACTTCTAGGCCAAGGAATATCCCTTCATCCCCCATCACCAAAGGCTCAAGTATAGAAAGAGCTGCTGCAAGTGCCAATTTTTTAAAATTTCTTTCTGAAACTATTTTCTGTACTTGCTGGGTGGGGTCAGCTAATCGTTAAGCACGCAGCCACTAACTGAAAGGCTGAGGCTTCAAATTCACCAAGAAGTGCCATGACAGAAAGCCCTGGTGATCTGTTTCCAAAAGGTGACAGCTATTGAAAACCCTGTGAAGCACAGTTCTACCATGACACATAGGGTTGCCAGGAGTCAAAATGGACTAAACATCAACTATTCTTAGTGCTCTGCCTAGAACTTAGTAGATTCTCATTAAATATTAGAGCCATAGATATTTAGAATCTGGAAGGATTGTCTCTATTAAGGTAGGTGTCATTGGAAGAAAGAGATTCTTCATGGAAACCAGCTACTTCTTCTCCCTGGAAATAGTACTCTTCCTTTGAGGCACAAGAGCATTTTCAGAAGAGTGAAACTTCCCATGGCCTTGAGAATTATAATTTAAATCTTTTATCCTTGCAGAACTCAGTACATTTAATTTATCGTAGTTCATAAAAGACCAGTAATAAACACGATCTTTATTTAAACAAGGGTGGCATTGAGTCCCTGTTGCAGGGATGTAACGCCTTTTATCAGAGCTGCTCTATCTAGTTATCACGGACCCGGCATGTGTACAAAAGCCATTGTTGTCAGTCAGGGGAAGATGTTATTAACTGAAGGTTCATTTGCTCTTCGAGTGACACTATCTCTTTGGAATTACCAGATGTTGTTCAAACTGTGCCGGCCTGCCTTTTATTCTGATGGTGGCCAACGTTGAACGTGGTGAATACATATTGGGCCCTGTCCTCGGTCATCTGAAATAAATGTGATAAGATGAAAACATATCGCCTCCGAGGTCTCTTTTGTTCCCAGGAAGGCCACAGCACATTAAGGCCCACGGAAAATGAAAGGCAAGCCAGCCATTCACTGGACATTCCATTCTGAGAAGTTCTTGTCATTTTCCAGATCCCATTTTAGATTAATATATCATGAGAGATCAGATGGCGTGTATCTAAACGGTGACATTGTGCTGCGGCTGGATTGTTTTGTTATAATTACACAATGTCGACAATTAAAATCTGTTGCCGTGGCCTTCCCCGGGCTTTTGCATTCAAAAGGAAAAGTGGCATAAAATAAATCCACATGAAATTTCGTATGGCCTAGACCCAAAGTGGCTTATCTCAGTGAGGGTATAATATCTTGACCTTCCTCTTCCAACATGGCTAGTGCCTATCTTAGGTGCAAGAGTGGAGGAGATTTCGCTTAACTGGATGCTCGTAAACCTGAGGTTTTGCCATCCATTATTGAGCCATGTATTAAATATTTATCATAGAAAAGAAGCGGGAAAGAGCGATCTGTCAAAACAGACATTCTGGAATCATCTGTCCTTCTTCTGTGGGTGATACATGACACCCGTGAATTAACATTAAAAATAGGATCTAAAGCCGAAGCTTGCTTCCACGGTGGGGGAAATGCTCGTGACGGCTTTGATAATAATTGCTAATGATTACGCTCACATCATATTACATCAAGAAATGGAGTTGGGAACCAGAGTGGGGGCAGTGAGATTTCACAACAGCGGCTGGGATGCCTTCCACTTATTCCATTGTCAACAGTCTTGTGCTTCAGGGCCCTTCCTCGCGGCCCCAGGTAATATAGGGCATTATTATAAGTTGGTGACTGTTGTTCAGAAATGTTGAAAGAAATGAAGCACTTCTGGGCAGTGCTGCTGGAGTCCCGTTGAAAGTGTTGTGAAGTATCGTTGATTAATTTCCATTCTCTGATGAAATGGAGAAGGGGGCGATTTCTCTTCTCACAAGTATCTCATCACTGCGCAGTGCAGCCCAGGAGCTGCCTAAGCATTTCCCTTCCTCTGTATAAATTGATTTGGTGTGAAAAATCTCCGACCGTTCCATTTCAAGGCAGTGTTTTATTTGGTGATGCAGGACAAATCTAGAGCTAAGTAGATTTGTAGACTAATTTATTGGGCATTTTAATATTGTGTATTCTCCACTTCAGTGTTGTAGCACCTCACTGATGCTCCCTGAGCCATAGACTGTTCATAGCAGGCCCAGCTCATCTTAATTAAATTCTTTTCAGCAATAACCTTATTTTGGCTCATGGGATACATGACTGTCACCATGAAATATTTTCTAGGAAAATTGAGATACATTTTTTATGAATTGAGACTTTTTTTTTGAAACTCTAAATATTAGTCACTTAAATTAATATAAAGTTATTATAGTCTCCAAATGAGTCCTTTTACAAATCTTTCAAACACTATCTGCCACTTGGAGGTCTGGGGAGGGTGTGATAGAGGTGGAGAAGAATATGTGTTGAGTTAGTGATGGGTGAAATGACTTCCTGTGGCTGGTCCCCACCTCCTATTGTCAGAACGCAACCATTGGAAGCATTTTGCACGTCAAGAATGAGAAAGACCTTATGGAGCCTGAAGTCAGCTTGTACCGCTGCTAAGGTAATCTCTGATCATCTTTTAGGAGGAGGTGGGGAGTTTGTCCTGAACTGTGTGTTTTCTAAGAACACATGGGTTTTCAATATAGGAAGTGGGAAACGTTTGGAATCTTATAGTTTGAATCACCTGCAGTGTTGGAAGGGCATTGGAAATCCGCTGCCACATTTAAGACTTAATCATGACCTTCCAAAGTTCATCCCACAAAGGGACATGGGCTTTTGGCTTTTGTCCTGGGGGTGTGGCAGCTGTCATGTCAGTGTCAAGATACATTGTGTCTTTTAACCAATAATGTCTAATTAAACGAATCAAAACAAAACAAGCATACAGCAAGAATATGTTCTCTTTTAGCTCATAGAATAAGAGCATGTTTCAATTAAGAAAACATGATTTCCCTCTTATGCTAAAACTTGAAGCCTACTAAAAACCAAACCACACCAGTTGCTGTCTAGTCAGTTTTGATTTATGGGAACCCTGTGTGTTTCTGAATAGAACTGGGCTCCATGGGCTTCCCAATGGCTGTGATCTTCCAGAAGTAGTGCCTCCTTCTGAGGCATCTCTGGGTGGCCTCAAGCTGCCAACCCTTTGGTTGGTAGCTGAGCACTTACCCATCAGCATGACCCAGGGACTCAAGCCTACTAGCTTTTATGCCATAGCCACGATGACTGTTTTTCATTCCCTCATCACCCAAAGCCCTTCTTGATCAAGACATTGCGTGCAGTCTGTTCCCTCTTCTGGAGTGCTCATCCTGCCCTAGCACACTCCTTTACCAAATTACTGTTTATTCCGTCTGTATATCTTAGCTCAAAAAGGCCACTTTCCCTGAGAAAGTCTTCCCTGGCCTACACAGCCCAATCTCTCAGCATAGATGAGAATCTACAGTTTTGATTCCTCATAGCAATTTCTATTTCCTCTTCTGGTGTTAATTTAAAAAAAAAAAAAAATCAAATGCCTCTTAAGTGCCAGGCACATTTGTGATGCACCAGTGAAAAAGTAGAGCAGCCCTCATTCTGCCTACATGCTGTTGTGGTTGTTGTTATGTGCCGTCGAGTTGGACCTGACTCATAGCGACCCCTCCCTGGGTTTCCGAGGTGATATCACTATGGAAGTAGATTGCCCAACCTTCCTTCCAAGGAGTGGCTGGTGGGTTTGAACTGCCAGCCTTCTGATTAGCAGTCAAGTGCCTTAGGCACTACGCTACCAGAACTCCTGCTTGCATGCTAGTAGGGAAGAAAGACCGTAGAAAGTGCACATGGTGACTAAGAAATCAGGTGAGAAGATGACCAGGGTGTTGGCGACAAAGTAAGAAGGAGAAGTAGCCGCCAACCAGACTTGGAAGAGTTGGTTGCCATTTGAAATGAGAAGATCAGGTGGGCGCTCCCATTGTGAAAGTGAGGATTTAGCAAAGAGTGGAAGGAGGGGAGAAAGGGAGCCAGGTGGAGATTTGGGGGGAAGAATATTCTAGGTGGAGGAAACAATCAAAGCAAAAGATCTTAATTGTGCCCTTGTGTTCCAGAAACATCTGGGGTGAGCACAGGACTGGAGCAGAAGAGAGTAAAGAATGAGCGACATGGGGTGCATATCATGGAGGACATGGGGACGACATAGGGACTTAGGCTTATACTTGAGTGAAATAGGTACTTGATTAATATTTCAAGTGGATACTTCAGGATTCTGTATTGAGAGTATATTTTATTCTGGTTGTTAGCTTCCCTGGAGTCTGCTCCCAGCTCCTGGCAACCCCGTACACAGTGGAACAGAACACTGGCTGGTCCTGCACCATCCTCATGATCAATGCTGATGGGACTGTTGGAATCCATAGGGTTTCCATTGGCCGATTTTTGGAGCAGATCTTCCTAGTCTGTCTTAGTCTGGAAGCTCTACTGAAACCGGTCCAGCATCATAGCAACATGCAAGCCTCCACTGACAGGCGATTGGTGGCTGTGCATGAGGTGTATTGGCTAAGAATCAAACTTGGGTCTCCCATGTTGCAGATGAGAATTCAACCACTGAACTATCATTACCTCCTAGCACTTTTTAGGGGATTTAATCCAGTGTACAATCATAAAGTTCCATGTGTGGTCATTTGGTTGATGTCTGTCTGTGTTGCTCTTCACTGAATGCCAACAGTTGAGTGCAGTGTTTAGTACATCATTGTTCAATAAATATTTAATAGGAAAAAAAATAGCAGAGTGGGGGACAGATCAAGATGATACAAGCTGGCATTCAACCCTGAGAAGCACAGGCTGTAGAAGGCAACATGCAAATTCCAAGCTCAGGCTCTACGTTGGTCCATATAGGGATTAATTCAACCCCTATTCCAAAGACTTATGTTCAGTGACCACCGAACTGTTGCTGTATTGAACTGTTCTTTAATTAGTCCTTTTAGTTTGCAATATATAAACATTGGCATCTTTAACAACATGAAATTGGGTCCTTTTTGGGGAAGTTTTGCTCCTTAAAATGAAGACTCTTCTCCAGTGTAACCATAGACTGGAAAGGATCTCTGTGGGCCTCCAGGGTAATGATTCCCAGGGTAGGGAGCTGTCCGTGGCCGACCAGCATGTGACAGTCTGCTGGGTAATTGACCCATGTTTTCAGAATTAGTATGCATGCACCCCAGAATACACATTGACTTGGTAGTGAGTATCCATCCAGCAGAACAGTGACAGGCTAGTAGGCAAATAGCATATTTTTCACAATTAGAATGTGTCCCAAATGTTTATTCACCCAGTAGATTGTAGCAGAACTGAAGGAGCCATCCAGGACTCATGTCAGACTGACTTACGGATGTGGTTTTAATATTTGTTTTGAATATAAACATAGTGTACAAGAAGATGTGCGATTGTTAGAAAGATGAGGGGTTGTCATGTAGCACAAACCAATATGAGAAGGAAACTTTAATCCAGCTGTAGAATCTGTTCCTATTCTCCTTTCCTTCTCTCCCTTGCTGTTTCCTTCCTTTGCTTCTCTTTTCTCTCTTCCCTCCCTTCCTCCCCCATCTTCCTCTCTCTCCCTTTCACTCTCTTCTCTTTCGTTGTCTCTCCATTTCTTTCATTCACTTGGAAAGTCTTTGAAAATTGAGTGCTAGTAATCATAGAATGAATTCTGAAATATTTTCATTGTCACTAGCATGATCTAGCTCTGTGATTAGTGTACAGGCTTCCAAACATGGTCCATGACTGGTTTTCCACTTGCTAAACTCATGCTTTGGAGGATCCCCAAAGTTAAGACTCTAGTGAGTGATTGCATGACTGGGGCTGCAGCACTTTGGTTAGTGAATGTCTGTAACTCCAGTCTAGGTTAATCAGGCAAAAACAGCTCCTACTTCCACCAGCTGTGTCGATACATTAGGGAAGATTTTTGTAGAGATGATTATGGGGGAAGCCTTGCACGTCTGTTGTTGTGTGTTGATGAGTTGATTCCAACTTACAGTGAGCCCATAATGACAGAGCAGAACTGCCCAGTAGGGTTCTCTTGGCTATCATCTTTATGGGAGCCAATTGCCAGGCCCTTCTCCCATGGACCCACTGCATGGGCTCAAACTATCTACCTTATGGTTACCAGCCAAGCACATAACCATTGTGCCACTAGAGCTTCTGTATTTTCCATGGGATGTTACAATTCCCGTCTTAACTGACATGCTGCAGTATAAAGAGTTGCACACTTAGTTAAAGGTAGTTTAACCACAGGACCTGCACACTAACGATTTGAATTTGGGCTAGTGAGTTAACTGCTTCAAGACTCAATTACCCTATCTGTAAAATAGGTGTGATCTTAGGACCCAATTCATAAGACACTTGAGAATAAGATAATACCCATAAATCATTTAGTACTTCTCTGGGCATATATTGAATATTTAATGAATGTCCTTGGCTATTATCTATAATAATGAAAAGAGTTCAGCTGTGCCTCCCATCTGGGCTACAGCAGGTAGTAGAAGTGGCAAGGTTAATGCAGCCAGATCTCTTAAGTATTTGGTTTGAAAGTAAATGAAGAGACCAGGCGTGTAATTGGATGTTGCACTAATACATTATAAATGGTGGTGCAAGTTTCTAAACAGCCTGCATGCTCTAATAAATACCTTCAGTTGACAAGCAAGAAGGCAGCCATGAGTCTGGGACTCCTTACTTGGAACCATGCACAACAGCGACTTAGGAGATGCCCTTGAAAACTCCTTGGAGGTTCATATTCTGCACGAGTTGCTCTTTTTTCTTTCTAATGGAGAAAGCTGCTGCTGCATGTTGAATCTGCATAAACTTGCAGGGCCTGATTCTTGTTCAGCTCTGACTGCAGATTTCATTGTTCAGTGCCTGTAACTGCCTCTTGTGGGATAACACCTTCTGTAAGACTCACCATGGTGGGCATTGCAAGATTAATGTCATTTCCACATTTAGCCTAGAGGCTGAAGGAAGACATGGACAGTGGCTACTCATTCAATGTTACTACTATGGATTGAATTGCATCCCCACCCCCAAAAAAAGAATGTGCTGTAAATCCGTATGTCTATGCCTGTGATTAGGAGCTCTGGTAGCATAGTGCCTAAGGCACTTGACTGCTAACCAGAAGGCTGGCAGTTCAAACCCACCAGCCACTCCTCGGAAGGAAGGTTGGGCAATCCTACTTCTGTAGTGATACTGCCTCGGAAACCCAAGGAGGGGTCGCTATGAGTCGGGACCGACTTGACGGCACATAACAACATGCCTGTGATTATAGTACATTTGGGAATGGGCTGTCTTTGTTTTGTTAATGAAGCAGGGTTAGTGTAGGGTGTATTTTGAGTCAATCTTTTTTGAGATATAAAAGAGTTTAAACAAGCAAGCTTGGAAGCAGAGATGGAGGAAGAAATATTCCAAGGCACATGAAGAATGCCAAGGAGCAGAAGCTTAGAAGAAAACCTTCCTCCAGAATTGACACAGAGTGAAAGTCTTTCTTTTCTTTCCCTAGAACTCAGACTTCTGAATTCAGACCTCTGCCCCTGAATTCAGACTTCTGACCTCCTAAACTGTGAAAAAATAAACATCTGCTTATTAAATCCATCTATTGGTGGTATTTTTCTTATAGCAGCACTAGATAACAAAGAAAGAATTTGATACCAGAAGAGTGGGGTACTCTAAGAGATACCTGAAATGTGGGAGAGGTTTTAGAATTGGGTAATGGGTAGAGGCTGGAAGAGTTTTCAAATGCCTAATAGTAAAAGCCTGGATTGCCTTGAAGAGACTATTGGTTGAATTATGGATGTCAAAGATTATTCTGATGAGAGGTCAGAAGGAAGTGAGGAGAGCTGTAGAGAATGCCTTTGTCATCTTAGAGAATACATATGGTGCCAGCAACAGAATGTTGCTAGAAATGTGAGACTTTAAAAGAAAATGATGAATGTGTGA
Organism: Orycteropus afer afer; assembly: GCF_000298275.1. Classification (NCBI taxonomy): domain Eukaryota; kingdom Metazoa; phylum Chordata; class Mammalia; order Tubulidentata; family Orycteropodidae; genus Orycteropus; species Orycteropus afer. The sequence goes on from NW_006921648.1 coordinate 5,511,008, forward strand.
TTGGGCAATGGTGGAAGGGTGATACTTTTGATGCACTGGCAAAGAAGTTGTCTGAATTATGTTCAAATATTTGATGGAAGGTAGAACTTGTACAGTGATGAGCTTGGCTATCTGTCTGAACAGATTTCTAAGCAAGATCTTAAAGGAGTTGCGTGGTTTATCCATGCCAGTAACAGTGAAATGCTAAAGGAAAAAGATGGGCTTAAAAATGAGCTGTGCAAAATGAAAACATAACCTAAAGATTTGGAAAATTCTGCTGTACAAACCAAGGACACATATCCTGGGTTGTTCACCAAAGGCATGGCTAAACAACCTTTTGTTCAAGAGTATAAACCTATGACTGATGAATATAACCAACTATCACAGCAGAAAACCGATCAGCTTAGGCTGAAGCGGACAGAGAAAGAATGAAAAGAAAGAATGCTGTCTGTGTCTTGGAATTCTACAGGCAGGCAACAGGCCAAAGGCACAACATCTGTTGTTCTCCAAGAAAAGAAAGGGACCATCCCTGGAGTAGCTCAGAGATCAGCAGAACTATTGGAAGGAGCATGAGAAGCAGGGCCTTCTTGGTTTCAAAGGGTGGGGCCACAGTCTCCTGGATCTCAAAGGGTGGGGCTCTTTATCATCTTGATTCTGGACTATGGGGCTGTCATTAATCTGTGACAAGGGGATGGGGCAATAGATACTCAAGACACTGTGTATATCAATGTTATTATTATCCCCATTTGTCAGATGAGAAATTGAGGCTTGAAAAAGAGACTTCCCCTTATAGCTCGTAGGTGATGGACCTGACGGTCAAATGACACAGGGTGACCCTAGAATGCAGAATTCCTAACCTCTGTTCTACCTTGCCTCCCAAGGGGGGGAAATAATACTGTGAGGAGTTGGTTAATTATGTTAGGATATATCCTCAGAAAACAAATAGCAGGTAGGAATTAGATGTATTTAAGTGTCTTGTACCTTTCTGTGACCCAGTCTAGCTATTCCACACACTATATAGAAGTCACACTATTCTAGTTTCCTGAAATAACTCCTCTTACTGGAAGAGTTAATATTAACCGCAACCTATGCAAATGACATAATCTTGGAATTATACACAAAACTAAAAGGGAATTGAAGACATTGCTTTTGGTTCTATAGTGCCACTCTAACAGAAATACCACAAATGGGTGGCTTTAATAAACAAGAGTTCATTGTCTTACAGTTTGGGAGGCTAGAAGTCCTAGTTCAAAGTGCCAGGCTCTAGGGACTGGGTGAAGCCCCTTGACCTTGGACTTCAGCTCTGCCTCTTGCTCCCAGCCCACTGAAGCTGGAGGTTTCTTTGCTCAGGCAGCCACTGGCTGCTGAGGCTGACAAACCCATGGTCAACAAGTAAAAAGGCACAGTTTCGTATTACCAAACCTCTTGGCAAGCTACTGATTAAAGTCCATTAACAGTCCCAAGATCGACAGACAACATGGCAGGCTGCTGAATGATAACTTGGCTACTGGAGGATTCAAGCATGCCAAAAACTGCTGAGACCATTCCCAAAGCTTCTCCTTATACACTGGAAGCGACCACGTCCTTAAAGCAGTACTAAGCTGTACATGGCAGATTCCACCATGGAGTTGATTACTAGTCTTATCCTGGTGAATAACTACATCTGGCTGCCGAGCCACTCAAAACCAGGCCCAGCCAAGTTGACACATAACCTTAACTACCACAGACATGATCATGTTTCAACATGGCTGGATTCCTACTTTTCTATTAAGAGACTAATTGAATGATTGTTGGTCTAGGGTACCATTGAGTCAATTCCAACTCAGAGTGGAACTGCCACTTGAGGTTTCCTAGGCTATAATCTTTATGGAAGCATATCATGAGGTCTTTCTTCTACAGATCCCAAACTGGTGCACCATCAGGACTCCTGGGGTAGTAACATAAAGTGATGGGGGTAGCTGTGGTCTGGTGGTAGAATTCCTGCCCTCCTTGTGGGAAACCCAGGTTTGATTCTCAGCCGTCGCCCTTCACCTGCAGTCATCACCTGTCTGTCAGTGGAAGCTTTGTGTGTTGCACTGATGCTGGACAGATTTCAGTGGAGCTTCCAGCCTAAAGCAGAGTAGGCAGAAAGGCCTGTGGGTTGTCTTCTGAAAACCAGGCAATGAAAACCCTTTGGATCACAGCAGCTCAGTTGAGAACCGATCATAGAGATGGTGCAGGACTGAGCAGTGTTTCATTTCATTGTTCATGGGGTCACTACGTGTCAGCATTCTACTCCACGGCAGCCAAGAACAATATAACACATATAACTGAGACTACAAAATATGAAATGACTTTTTGTTGAACACTTACTATAAGCCCTACTTTAGAAAAGAGGGATTAGGAGGATTAGTAGCTAAACAAGGTTATCAATCAGGTTAAGTCAGGTTATGCTACTGTAACAAACAACTCTTACTCTCCCTGGCTTAAGAGAATGGGTTTGCTTCTCTTGTCTTCTCTTTGTTCCTCGTGGGCTGGGAGCAAGGCTGTGTCAAGTCACAGCTCCACTTTCTTTCTTTCTTTTCTTTCCTACAATTACCAGGCCAGTCAATTGCACACTGGTTCTTGCAGCTTCTACCCCAAGGTGACAAGTATCACCTTTGTTCACATTTCATTAGCCAAAACACTACATTTGGTCACACTGAAATACAAGCATGCCAGGAAGCACAATCTCCCCTTTCCTCTGAAAGAGAACCAGAAGTTTTTGCTGAATGACAACTAATGGCTTCCTCCATGAGAAAAAGCCATGGGCCCGTCTCACACAACGTCATGGAAACATTGATAGTTGTCTTTATGCAAGCTCCAACTCATGGCAAACTTGCATATAGCAGAATGAAACACAGCCCAGCCCAGTTCTGTGCCATTTGAGCCCATTATTGGACCGTAGTGGGGTGCCTTCCAATGTGGGGGACTTGTCTCCTAGGACTCTATTGGACGATGGTCTGTTGTGATCGGGTTTTCATTGTCTAATTTTCAGTAGATTTCTAAGCCTTTCTTGTTGTTGTTGTTGTTGTTGTTTGCCATCGAGTTGGCCCCGACTCATAGCGACCCCTCCTTGGGTTTCCGAGGCAGTATCACTACGGAAGTAGGATTGCCCAACCTTCCTTCCGAGGAGTGGCTGTGGGTTTGAACCGCCAGCCTTCTGGTTAGCAGTCAAGTGCCTTAGCCACTATGCTACCAGAGCTCTTAAGCTCTTAAACTGTCTTAATCTGGAAGCTCCCCTGAGACCTGTCCGCCATGAGCTTGCTGTTATTTGAAATACTAGTGGCAGGACTTCCAGCCTTACAGCAACACTCAAGCACCACACATAGTATGGCCCTCGGAAAGACAGGTGGTAGGTCATGGAGACAGCTGTGCCTACACATGTCTCAAGGAGGTCTGGTAGCACAGTGCCTAAGGCATCTGACTGCTAAACAGAAGGTTGGTGGTTCAAACCCACCAGCCATTCCATGGAATCAAGACTGGGCAATTTGCTTCTATAAAGATTTACCGCCTCTGAAACCCAGTGGGGGTTGCTATGAGTCGGAATCAACTTATTATTATTTTTTTTAATCTTGAATCCAAATGCGATCTTACCAGAAGAGATGGCTTTCAGCTGTGCAAACTCATTTCTGTAACTTTTAGGACTCTCACGATTGGACATACTGTCATCATCTGATTTATTTTTCTCTCAACTTACCCTACCTCTTGTCCTTTGATTGAAATGTTGGATCTCTCAAGCAACAGTGGCTTTCTCAATTAATATGGGATGAATTTTCAGTTTCAAATCACGGATTGCTTATTTCTTGAGAGACAATTTTACCAGAATGTTGTTTTGTTTTGCTTATTCTTATCATTTTTAGCAAGTATGGCTGATAGCATTCACTTAGACAGTCTCTCGGTTCTCCACCTAACCCTCCCTCCATCCAGGTGAAATCAGTATTCCATTCCATTTGTCGTCCTTACAATTCTCCTTGCTCTGCACTTTATGTGAGGTGGGGATCTGTGTTTGTCAAGCATGCTTACCCTTTGCTTACTGTTTTAATAAGGATTTCCATCACCATTTTTATCTGCAGTAGCAGTCAAGGCACTATTGATATCGGGATGCTAGATTTCATGGACTTTGAAATATCTCCCCCATATCTTTTTTGGCACATCTTTGAGCATAGACTACAAAAAATTGACACGTTGAAGATGAATTTGCAGACTCTAAGTTAAGTAATGACTACCTGTCCCAGTTTAAATTGTGTTCTCAGATTGAAACATTATATTACACAGTCAAATCATTGAAATTAATGGTCAGACTGTTCCATAACTGAGTTAGTTTCCCTTGAGACGGATACTTTATTAAATTAGCATGCTGTGGAAAATGCCCTACCGTCTTTGGTTTGGGGATAATATTGACCCAATCAGAGTAGTTTCAAAGGTCGTACCGAAAGCTGTTGTAAGACTTTTTCAACGTACAACATTCATTTGTATATGGAATCTTCCTCCATTCTCATTATTTTGTGAGGCAAATTATTATTGTCTGAAACATACAAATGTGGAAACCAAATCTTTAATGTTAGGTGTCGTGCTGAAGATTATACAAATACAGGGTAGCCTGAGTTTGCTCAGTGTTTCTGTCCCCAGACCCCTTCTTGGCTGGCCCATTGCCGTAATCACTCATGCACAGAGGTGTGGTCATCTCCTGTCTCCTTGTTCTGTGTTGATTTGGTAGCACTCATCACTGTCCCATCCTTTTGCTTATTTGTTGCCTTATTTCCTTTTGGTCTCTGTTGTTGTCATTGAGTCAACTCCCTCTCACAGTGACCCCATGTGTTCAGAGTAGAACTGCTCCACAGGGTTTTCAAACCTGTGACCTTTCAGAGGCAGATCTCCAGGCCTCTCTTCCAAGGCCCTTCGGCGTGTGTTTGAAGCACCAACCTTTCAGTTAGTAGCCAAGCGCTTAACAGTTTCTACCGCTATTCATGGGAATGCAAGTTTCACAAGGGAAAGGGCTTCATTTCTTTAGTTTAATGCCACATTCAAGGACTACAGCAGTTCCTAGCACTTAGTGGGTATTCCAAACTACTTGAAGAATGAATAGCTATTTAACTATTTTATTTTTTACTTAATGTTTGATGACAATATACACAACCAATCATATATCCATTCACAATTTCTACATGTGCAAGTCAATGACATTGGTTACATTCTTCACATTGCATCAGTATCCTGTCTCTTCTTCTTGTTGTTGTTAGATGCCACCGAGTCATCTCCAACTCATAGCAACCCCATGCACAACAGAACGAAACACTGCCTGGTCCTGTGCCAGCCTCATGATCCTTGCTATACCTGAGCCCATCATTGCAGCCACTGTGTCAGTCCATCTCGTTGAGGGCATTCCCCTTCTTTTTAGCCCTTCCACCTTACCAAGCATGATATCCTTCTCCAGGGAATTGTTCCTTCTGACAACATGACCAAAGTAGGTGAGATGAAGTCTGACTATTTTTGTTTCCAAGGAGCATTCCAGCTGCACTTCTTCCAGGACAGATTAGTTCTTTTAGTAGACCATGGTACTCTTAGCATTCTTCTCCAACACCACAACTCAAAAGCATCAACTCTTCTTCAGTCTTCCTTATTCATTGTCCAGTTCTCACATGCATCAGAGGCATTTGAAAATACCACAATTTGGATTAAGCATACCTTTGTCTTCAAGGATAAATACATCTTTGCTTGTCATCACTTGAAACAGGTCTTTTGCAACAGATTTGTCCAATTCAATACGTCTTCTGATGTCTTGATTGCTGCTTCCATTGGTGTTGATTGTGGAACCAAGTAATATGAAGTCCTTGACAACTTCAATCTTTTCTCCATTTATCAAGAAGCTGTTTATTGGGCCAGTTATGAGAGTTTTTGTTTTCTTTATATTGAGGTGTAATCTATATTGCAGAGTGTACTCTTCAGTCTTCATCTGTAAGTGCTTCAAGTCATCCTCACTTTTAGCAAGCAAATTTGTATCATCTGCATATTGCAGGTTGTTAATGAGTCTTCCTCCAATCGTGATGCCACGTTCTTCTTCATATAATCCAGCTTCTCAGATTATTTGCTCAGCATACAAGTTGAATAAGTATGGTGAAAGGATATAACCTTGACACACTCCCTTCTTGATTTTTGAACCATGGAATAAGCCCCTTGTTCTGTTTGAACAACAGCCTCTTGATCTATGTACAAGTTCCTCATGAATACAATCAAGTGTTCTGGAATTCCCATTCTTCTCCACGTTATCCATAATTTGTTATCATCCACACAATTGAATGCTTTTGCATAGTCAGTAAAACAAAAGTAAACATCTTTCTGGTATTCCTTGCTTTCAGGCAAGATCCATCTGACATCAGCAATGATATCCCTTGTTTCACATCCTCTTCTGAATCCAGCTTGCATTTCTGGAAGCTCTCTTTCAATATACTGCTGCAACTGTTTTTAAATTATCTTCAGTAAAATTTTACTTGCATGTGATATTAATGATATTGTTCAATAATTTTCACATTCTGTGGGATCACCTTTCTTTTGGATGGGTACAAATATGGATCTCTTCATCAATTGGCCAGGTAGCTGTGTTCCAAATCTCTTGACATAGCCGAGTGAGTGCCTCTGTGATGTAGATGAACTGTTGTCAGTTTAAACTCATACAGACATTTTTATATAGGGACACAATGCTCATAGGTAACAGTTTTTATTAATTGGGCTAAACTGTTGTTTACTTTAAGTATAGCTTTACGGGTTTGCTTTTGTTCAATGTTTAAAGATTATTTCTAGGCAATAGATTCAGGGGTTACCCAGATTTAATGGATCCAGGAAATCTGGTTTCTATGTGAATTTGAAGCTCTACACTTCTCCTCCTTTTGATACCATTAAATGAGTATTTACATACTGTGCTACTACCTCTGCTCTCAGGAATGGCCTTCTGCATTGGGATATCTTTTGGCCACTGAATGGCTACCATGTTTAAAGCAATGACTTGAGCATTAAGGTATTTACCAAGAAAAGGTTTCTGAGAAGTTCAGCTTTTCAGATAGTGTCTTGGCTTAGTTATCTAATGCTGTACAACTGATGACCCCAGAACTGAGCAGCCTGAAGTTAAAGCATTTATTATTGCACACAGGTGCTGAGAGTCAAGGATCTGGAGTGGCTTAGCTGGGTGATTCTGGTGCTTGGCTGGGCTGCAGTTAAGTGATGGTTGGAGGTTCTGCTTCCAAGCGCCTTCCTGTGGATGTTGGCAGGCCCCAGTTCTTTGCCACATGGGCCTCTCCACAGGGAGGCCTGAGTGTCCTGAAGTCATGACAGCTGGCTTTTACCAAAAGGAGTAATCTGAGAGCCAGAAAAAGACACACGCACACACCCACCCACACACAGACAGACAGACAGATTGTGATTGAAGCCAACGTCTTGTCTGACCTAATGTTGGAAGTGACATACCATAACTCACATTGGATTCTTTTGATCAAACAGACCAACCATTATGGGTACTGTATAAGGGTTCGGATACCAGGAAATGAGATCAGTGGGGACCATTTTGAGGGATGTCACCACATATCTTGTTTCTGTTCTCAGAATAAAGCCATGCATTGAACATGTACTTCTAATTTAAACCAGTAACCGGTTGCTGTCACATGTTACTGTTGTTTGTTGCTGTCAAGTCGGTTCAGATTGTTGGTCACCTTATCTCCAGCAGAAAGAAACATCACCTGGTCCTGTGTCATCTTCACCTCCCTTGGTACACTGGCACTTCATCTACAACAGAATAAAATATCACCTGGCCCAGAGTCATCTTCATATCCTTTGGTATGCTTGAGTCCATTGTTGGGCAATTGTGACCATCCGTCTCTTCAACTCACTCATTTTCACTGACGCTTTATCTTACCGAGCATGATGTCCTTTTCTAGACACATAAAGAAAGCTAGTTTTTGTCCCTGGGCTTCATGGACCCTGTCAAGTGTCCTTTCCATGACACGTATGTCCTGCGGGTACCATCCTACCACTGCAGCACCTCTGCACAACAGCTTGGCCATCATCTAGAATCCAGTGAGGGTTCATGCTTCACTCTCTAGAGGAAACCTTCCAGAAATGGCTGGATCCCACAGCCGTTGTGATGAGTTCGCTTTGCGCAGATTTCTCATGTCTTCCCTATTTATATCTTTTCAAATCCAATCTCCTTCAATCAATTCTAATCCTCTAATGTGTCTGCCATAAGTACTGTGCAATTCACTTGTCCTCAATAATAAGATTCATTCTGGTCCGGCCTGCCGGTAATTTGTTTGAGAAGAACTCATCAGGAACCCCTCGCATCCTCTTCTGATTTAGAGGACGACCTTCAGTATCAATAGCATTTTGTTGTCATGTGCTTCAAGTCGTCTGCCATGACACACAGTGAGGCTTAAATAATGGGCTGTGGAGCATTGGGCTGAAATGAAATCTGACTGCACTAATTCGGTTATATATTAGGAAGCTTCAAGCGGTTGACAAGGACACGTTTTCATTGACCATGGCTTCATTTGTTTTTTCAGTTTGTATAAACGATCCCCCACCATGTATTGCACCCTCCCCCCCCATAAAATATACTTTCTTTCCAAAACGAAGTGTTTTGATTACTCTCTGTGCATCCTGCGCAAGCAAAGGGCTGCATCTCACGCCCCTCTTGGAACACATCAAAACAAATAAAAGGGACAATTTCCTAGGCAAAAGATGGAAATTTCCAGCATTGTGGACTCAGTTTACATTCAAGTAAGGCTTGAAAGATACAGAGTTCAGTTTTAATGTATATATGTGTATATATATTTATACATATGTATTCATACGAAAACCAAATCCATTGTCATCGAGTTGATTGCAACTCACAGCAACCCCATAAGATAGAGTAGAACTGCCCCACAGGGTTCCCAATGCTGTGACTTTTACAGAAGCTGACTGGCACATCTTCCTCCCATGGAGCAGCTGGTAGGTTCAAACCACTGACCTTCAGGTTAGTGGCTGAGGGCTTAACCACTGCACTACAGGACACACACTCTCTGTGTTTCTCTCTCTGTATACATATATGCACACACACATATATACATGTATATATGTGTGTGTGTATATATGTACACGTGTGTATATATGTGTGTATGATCATGTTGTTATTGTTGTTATGTGCCGTCGAGTCGGACGCGACTCATAGCGACCCCTCCTTGGGTTTCCGGGGCAGTATCACTACGGAAGTTAGATTGCCCCATCTTCCTTCTGAGGAGTGGCTGATGGGTTTGAACTGCCAGCCTTATGGTTAGCAGTCAGGTGCCTTAGGCACTATGCTACCAGAGTTCCAACATGTTCACGTATATGTGTGCATACATACATGCACATATGTATGTGTATATATCTGTACATGTATACATGTACATGCACACCTGCATATATGTATGTGTATACATGTACATGTATGCATACATGTACATGTATCTATGAACATGTATTTATGTGTATATGTATACATGTATATGTGTGTATATCATGTATATATAAATATATGAGCTCTCGTGGCATAGTGCCTAAGGCATTTGTCTCTGCTAACCAGTAGCTTGACAGTTCAAACCCACCAGCTACTCTGCAGAAGGAAGATGGGGCAATCTATTTCCGTAAAGATTTACCAACTTGGAAACCCAATGTGGTTGCTATGAGTTGGAATTGACTTGATGGCAGTGAGTTTACACACGCACACACACACACACACACACACATATATAATATCTCCACCAGCCACTCCTTGGAAGGATGATTGGGCGAACTACTTCTGTAGTGATACCGCCTTGGAAACCCAAGGAGGGGTCACTATGAGTTGGGTGCGACTCGACGGCAGTGAGTTTTAGATATAAATAAATAAATATTTAGTTCACAAACACACATGTCCCACCTGTCTGTCAGTTTGTGTCACTGTGGTGGTTTATGTGTATCTCAGATCCCAGCAGGGTCACCCAGGGTGGACAGGTTTCAGGGGAGCTCTCAGACTAAGACAGATGAGGAAGAAAGGCCTGCCGATCTATTTCTGAAAATCAGCCAACGAGAGCCCCATCGGCACAGAATATCATCTAAGACTTCAGCTCGCTTGTTTTGGATGTTTCGTTAGGAGGTACTGGTCACTGGTGAAGGCCATCATGTTTGGAAAGTGAAGGGCTAGTGAAGGCAAGGGAAGCTCCTGATGAAATGGACTGACACATTGCCCACAATGGTGGACTACAGCAGACCAGGGATCATGAATTTGGCCCAAGACCGGCATTGTTTTATTTTGTTATTCATAAGGTCACCATGAATCTGACATAGCTCCACAACAGCTAATGACAACAACATATCTATACACGGACACACACATCCTGTAATTTCTTTCTGTAAGCTCAGTAAACACCAAGGGCATGTTTTATTGTTGATCTTAGATATCTAGCTTTTTAAGCAGTGCATGAAGACAAAGTGCGTTTTATTTAGACTTGGCTACAAATTATCAGTCATATGTAGATGAGCGTGCCATATCTGCCAACTTCCTACTCAGGAAAAGTTACAGCAGATGGTGAAATTGATACACCATGTGGCATTTGTTTAAGTGTAGCCGTAGCTAATACTTTTTTCCTCAATTATTATAACTATTTTACTTTTAAAGACTCAATTAATTTTGCAACCATCCTTAATGGTCGTCTTGGTTAAGGATGGGATGGGGAGATGGGAGAGAGGCTTATGAGGACTATTTGCCAAGCCTCCCGGGTCTTTTATTGAAAGGCTGGCATAGCTCATTCTAATTATGGGCACCGAGCACCCCGTTTTCAAAATAGCAATATGGTTATTCTAAATATATGCTCCTCCTGGAATCTTCAGGGAGCAGGCAGTTGTTCAGCTCAGTGAGCACTTTTGATTGGCCTTTCTACTACAAAAGGCTGGGTTTCACATTTTCAAGTTGGTGGCTCCCTGGGGAGGGCATCTCCAGTCAGCTTCATCTCAAGGATGTAATCATTTGTTTAGATAACTACACACAAAAGGGGCCTATTCCCGCAAGGCCTCTCTGGGACTTGTGAGAACCTCTTCCCTTTAATAATATAAACTGCAACTTCCTGGGCCAGAGAAGCAAGGCAAGGAGGAACTAAAAAGCCAGGCAGATAGGATGGAAACTCTGCCACTCTCCTGGGAGAACAGAACCATCTAGCCTGGGAGTCTGTTCTATGGGAACCAATAGCAGAGGACCTTGACTAAGGCTGTCCCAGTGTTCCGAGGGTTGATGGGCTATGTGTCACAGCCATTTCCTTCTGGACTTAAGTCTTCCCACTTTGAAATAAGAGGTGTAGGGGGTATGTGTGTTGGGCTGGTGGGGAAGGGAGAACAGACTTTTTTAAAAAAATTATTTACTTAGTTTTGTTGTTGAAAATATACACAGTAAAGTATACACCTATTCAACTACTACATACAACCTTCAGTGACACAGACTACATTCTTCAAGTCATGCAACCATTCCCACCCTCCTTTTCTGAACTGTTCCTTCCCCATTGACATGAACTCACTGCCCTTAAGCTTTCGATCTAATCTTTCGAGTTGCCTTTGTCAATTTCATTGGGAAGACAGATTTAGACAGAGAAAATCAAGCACTTAGCCCTTGCCAGTTCTCTCAAAATCCTCACCAGCAATTTGCTGCTCATGGCAGATCTTGGGGTTCTCCTGAGCCTCCTGGAGGTACACCTCATTAAATTCATTAAGGAGAAGGGATCTGTCAAGAAATATCTATTATGTAAATGGAAGAGAAAGGTACTGATAGAGTGCCAGCACATTGCAAACATTCAATAATATTCCTTAAGTGAATTCATGAGACAGGAGATGTAACAGACATGAGTCATGATCATAGGTGGGCTGATTGAAGATGGCTTTTCTGTTTTTGCAACTCCTGGCAACATTTGTTTAAATACTTTTTATTAGAATTAGTGCATTGTTGTTACCATTCCATATATAAATAATATAATTCTACTCCCTACCTTAGGAGCTCTGGTGGCATAGTACCAAAGGCATTTGACTGATAACAGAAGGCTGGTGGTTCAAACCCACCAGCCACTTTTCAGAAGGAAGATGGGGCGATCTACTTCCACAGTGATACCACCTTGGACACCCAAGGAGGAATCACTATGAGTCAGACCCAATTTGATAGCAGTGCGTTTGTTTTTTGGTTTTACTCCCTACCTTTATTAACAATCTCTTTATGTAACATTGGTTTAAACGCTTTGTGACTCTCTTTGATTCCATGACACGTGTTTATAAGTGGTTCATGTGTGTCAGGCTCTAGAAGGGGTACAGAGTAAGCCCATGATGTCACAGCTCGTCTATGATCTAATTCTGAATATTGCCCATTTTCTGTAATGATTATGTGGTACTTAAAAAATATTAAAATGTAAAAATCTTACTTTGAGGATCAAAACTGTGCACCTGAAAGTAACCAAAATGTCTAACTTTTGTTGGTTCTTAACCTTCCAGAGGATCCCCAGTTAAGCACTTGCCAAAAGGTTGGCGGTTCAAACCCACCCAGAGACTACTTTGGAAGAAGGGTCCGACAGTCTGTATCTGAAAGGTCCCAGCCATGAAGCCCCTCTGGGGCAGTTTTGCTCTGCAGACACATGCCAATGCCATGAGTTGGATCCATTTGGTAGTAGCTGACGATAGCAATCTTCTCGATACTGCCCTAAGTTCGCTGTGTGTATGTTAACTTATATCATCCATTACAAACTTAGTCAGCATGAACCACAGCCAGGAAGGATTGCTGGCCCTGCCCAGATAGGCAGCTGCATTTTCACAGCTCCTCCCTCTGCATCCGTGCATATCCACACAATAAACATTTAGTAAGTGCCTACTATGTTCTCAGCCCTGTTTTGTAAGTTGGAAGTTTGGCAGTGAGCACAATGCGTGCTTTCTCTTGGGGACCTTGCACTCCAGTGGAGGGAGGATTGTTCTCTGAAGAGGGCAGATCAACACTCAGCCCTTCTACCAAAGAAACAAACCAAACCCACTGTCATCGAGTTGATTCTGACTCACAGCGACCCAATTCCAAGGTGGTAAATCTTTACGGAAGTCGATTGCCTAGTCTTCCTTCCATGGAGTGGCTGGTGGGTTTGAAGTGCCAACCTTCTGGTTAGCAGTCAGATGCTTTAGGCACTGACCTGCCAGAGCTCCCAGCCCTTCTACAGCAATATATAAAGCCCAAATCAAATCCAATCCACTGTGTGGTTTTGATTCTGACTCACAGTCCCGCTAGAGGACAGAATTGAACTGCAACTGCATCATTGGGTTCTGGAGGCTGTCAGTCTTTTAAGCAAAGCCCAAACCAAGCCCACTGCTGTTGAGTCAATTCAGACCCACAGCGCCCTTAGAGGGCACAGTAGAACTGCCCCAAAGGGTTTCCGAGGCTGTCAGTCTTCACAGAAGCAGACTGCCTCATCTTTTATCCCTGAGTGGCTGGTGGGTTCAAATCGCCAACCTTATAGTCAGCAACCAAATACTTTAACCACTGCACCACCAGAGCTCATCCCGGAAACAGGTAAAAAAACAACCAAACAAATAAAAACTCACTGCTTTCGAGTCAGTTGAGACACACAGCGACCTCTCCTTGGTTTCTAAGGCAGTATCTCTATAGGGACTCCTAAACAGACAATACCATGTTCCAGTTTAACTTGACTCCTTCCAAGGCTCAGACACTGGACAGGGCGACCCATTCCCTTGGCCTTTATGGTCATTGCCATGTGGATGGAGACGTGCCCTTTGAATGTGATTGTCACACACATCCTTCCCTGAGCACTTCTAGAAGGTGCCAGAACAGCTCCTTGGAAGCTGGGCAACAGAGACCAGCTCTCTGCTGCTCCAGGCTGTATCTCTCTCCACTCTCAGAAGTGTCTCCAGAATGACACATTACCTCTGTTTGTCTCTTATTTAACAGGGCCAAGGGAAGTCACTGGGTCATGCCACCCACTCAGGTCATACTTAAGGAGCATGCTGGGCTTTGGAAAGGCTTCAAAAGTCAACTGATTAAATATGAATCCAGATTGCAACTGTTCCTGTGTCTTCGAATCCATCTTGATTATGTGTGGAGTGCAACCTCCTATCCGAACAGCGTGTTAGGCACAGGTAGAGAAATCCTGGATAAGATTGCTCATGGTACAGGTTGATGGCCTGCTCTGTGACAGGTGCCCGGGTGACATGCCCCACGAGAGGAACACACAGTGGTGAAGATTCTGAATGCAGACTGGCTGTGGTGTGAGCTGGGAGCGCGGCATGCCACAGGCTACCATGTGCTGCAGGCTCCCTCTGGGCACCATGAGGTTGCAGTGACACCCACTGGTGTCACAGAGACAGACCTGCAGCCGTCCATCTCCCCTGCATGGAACAGCAGGTACGTCCCCAGGGACAGCCTGCTGAATAGACAGAAGGCACATTTCATCCTTCTGCAGCATGTGCTCAGTAGTGTCACTAGTGTGACACTGGTGTGACTCAGCATGGTAACTCATGGTGTCACCCCCCCCAATGGAACCCCTTCTTTACCCAAATATACCGAATCCCTAGTACTTCTTAGTATCAATCTTAATAGTAGACTAATATGTGATAGATATAGCTAAAAGTTAATTAAACGTAATATTTCTTAGATTACATGGGTACTAACAACAAAATTGTTTTGCAAACTCTTTCTCCATTGAATTACAGCATTATTGGTAATTGAGCAGAAGCTTTGTAATTTTTTTTCCTTCTTTTAATTTAATTAATACTTAATTCTTAAAAAAGTTATCGGTACAGGTTCACAAATACTACTTACCACAATATTGTAGCCAAAACACTAAAAGATTTTACAATACCTATAAAAACACGAGGAGCTCTGGTGGCGCAGTGCCTAAGGCACCTGACTGCTAATCAGAAGGCTGGCGGTTCAAACCCACCAGGCACTCCTCGGAAGGAAGGTTGGGAAATCTACTTCCGTAGTGATACCGCCTCGGAAACCCAAGGAGGGGTCGCTATGAGTCGGGTCCGACTGGACGGCACACAACAACAACAACAACAGCAACATAAAAACACGAGCAGCAAGGGCACGTGCTTGTAGCCAGTGCGGGTGGAATGACAGCATTTGAAGCACCGTTGTGATTGGGTAGTGATGACAGCGCTGACGGAGGTCATTAGAAGGTTCAGAAAGTAAATTAGCAAAGAGTTTTAGCCTTGTTGGTATATTGATACACATAAGCTGGGCTTACAAAAAACATTGTTGTTTTTATAACGGACCAAAGAGATATTTTCATCAAAAATAATGAATTTCTAGTGGAACCCTGTAGCAACAGTTGATGGATAGTCATTTGGTTTCACGCCCCCTGACAGTGGCAGCTGGAATGCTTTACACCCCCAGTCCTTGCATTCCTCTAGTGGCATCACTGAGTCTGTTCCTGCTGATTTCGGTGAGCTTGTCTGGGCACTCAGATTCCTTCTAAAAGCCTTTCTGCTGACATCAGGATGGCCAGCTCTGTCCACCAGCCCAGCTCTGTCTCACGTCTGAGGATCTCCTTGTCTTCTTGAGGATCTTGCCTCTTCAGCAGGAAGCTGAGGGAAGCTAATACCTGACCTACATACTCAAAGACTGGAGTTTAAACTTTGGCCCTGCCACTTCATATCCATGGGATTATGAGCAAGTTACTCAGCTTCTCTGAGATTCAGTCTCTTCTGTAAAATGGGGTTATCATGAGTACCTCTAACCTAAGACCGAAGTGAAAGCTACCTAAGATAATACACATTGCTTACTTTGCTCTCTATATCTTTCGTGCTAACTCAGCCCACGTGTGCCCACATGAATAAGATGGTGCCCTCTTCTTCTTCTTCTTCTTTTTTTTTTTTTTTAAACAGTTTCTCACCAGTAACAACATCACTGGCCAGACTCTGGGGCCAGAAGGATGAGTGGTGTAGTGTGTAATGAAAACATCCTTCCTGGTAAAGGAGGAGACTGGGTGTGGCAAGGTTTTCTGTTCATACCAGTTTTTTTTAAGACTCAGCAACCAGGTATCTGATGTTCTGGAGCCATGGAAGCTGTATGAATGCCTGAAACTATTGCCTTGAGATGATCTTTAAACCTTAAACCAAAACTATCCCAAGAAGTCTTCTTAAAACCAAACAATAGTTTAACCTAACTAGTAAAGAACACCTGCCCTGAGCATTACACTCTTAAGATCTACCCAGGAGGGACAGACTGACAACAGCACTTCCTTGGATGAGACAGGAACCATGGGGGGCAGTGAGTTGACGTTAATTGGGGAAGAGCCCTTTGGAAGAGGAAGGTGAGGATGGTTGTTTAACCTGAAGGATGGAATCGGTGTCACTGAATTCTACAGATAGAAATCGCAGAATTCGTGTATGTTTTGCTATGTATGCTTTCCACAATAATAAAAACAATAAAATGAACTGTAACAAAGTAGAGCCAGCATCCAGGTGTCTGCCTTAAGCAATGTGCTCTTTGAAAGAACCGTGTATGTGAGATCAAATTGACAACACAACCGGAAAGGTCAGGGAAGTGGTTACTTCGACGCGTGCTTTGGGGTCCGCGTCTTCCTGTGAAGTGGTCAGATTGGGTTTTGACACATTCTTTTAGAGTCTGCCTTCAGGAAAACAGTCTAATTTTATTTCTGTGAGTCATTTCCTCGATGTCATGTCATAAGGGTGATAAAGATAATTACATCCCAGTGTCTAAAAGCAATTATGTGCTTGGTTAAGCACATGTCTGTGGTTTGGTCCTTGTATGTTTCTGTTTTCTGTAACTTTCAGTGCACTCCGCACTGTAGGTTCTCATAAACTAGGAAAATGTTGCGAACACTGAAATAACAGTCCTCTCTGCGATTTTGATGTCCACAGATGTCTTTAAAAGAATGCGCAAAGGAAGTTTACTTACTCTTTAGAACTTTCTTAGGTTTACACCTGAGAGGATGTAACAGCTAACAGGGGTCATTGTTGCTTTTGTTGATGGGGTGAGAGAGGTGCTTACTGAACTCAATCTCTGTAGAAGGCTGTCTTCTCTACTGAATAAAAAAGGCAGTAACTTTTTTTTTTTTTTTTTTTACTGCATCTTTGGGGATTTTGGGTAGAGAAAAGAAAGTTGCCACAATGTTTAGGGAGTGGTGTTAAACAGCAACCAAGATTTCCCATTTGGAATTCCTTTCTGGAAATATTGAAAGTTAGTGTGACAACATGGCTGTCTCTCCCTACCCCAGTTCCCTTGAGTGTCCATCTGATTCACAGTGATCCCGTGTTTCGGAGGCGAACTGTGCCCCATCAGGGCGTCCAGCGGCTGGCTTTTCAGGATGGCCCTGAATTGGAGTTTATTCAGCGGCAGCTGCCTTCATGTTTGAAACAGATGAGGGTAACAGCAGCTACCTGCGTTACGAGGAGCGTGATATGTCCAAGAGCACAGTCATTCTTGTTGTCCTAATAAAAGGGCCTTTCAAAATCGCTTGTTTGGAGTCCTGGCTGAGTCAGCCAGCTGCTCCACAGTGTTCAACGCTGTGATCTTTCAGACACAAATTGCCAGGCCTGTCTTCCAAGGCACCTCTGTGTGTGTTTGAACGGTCAACCTTTTAACAGGTGATCAAGTGCTTCACTGTTTGCACAAGCCAGGGACAACACACTTTTTCTTGGATGCAAACATCCTGGCCCGAAATGGGCCTCCATTGCTGTGGAGTCGATTCTGACTAGTAAATAAGATGAAAATAAAAACACATTGAAGACAAGGCCCCTCGCCTGAAGAGCACACAACCAAAACGAAAGGAAAAGCAACCGCTGCTGTCAACTTACTAGCCCCTCTTCGAGGGAGGAGGAGAACTGCCCACGTAGGGTTTCCAAGGCTGTCAGTGTTACGGAAGCAGGCTGCCATAGCTTCCTCTTGCAGTGTTGCTGGGGTTCGCACTGCCGACCTTTGGTTGGCAGGTGAGCGCTTCACCATTGCGCCACCAAGCTCCTCACACAGAACCCGCTGAAAAAAGCTCATTCATTCCTTTGTTATACACTTCCCTAAACCCACCATACCTGGAGTTGTCGTTTGACCCATTCCTGTCTCAAACCTTCACCTTATTTAAATCTGTTCCCAAACTGACGTGCTAATCATAGTGCCCAGCAAACTCTCTAACTCTGTCTCTGTCTCTTTCTCTCTCTCTCTCTCACACACACATACACACACACACAGCCTTCTTGGACTAGTTCAAGTTAACTCTAAATATACGTTATTCAACACTCATGCACTGCCGTGTGTTCAGTTTAGATACCAAATCAGACCTCCCAAAATCTAGAAGGATATCATGTATTTGAAGGTTTTTTTTTTTTTTCAACACACACACACACTCTACAATATATCAAACCAACAATAAAACCAAACCCATTTGCTGTCGAGTTGATTCTGACTCATATTGACCCTACAGGACAAAGCAGAATTGCTCCTTGGATTTCCAAGGGTGTGGTCTTGACGCAAGTGGACGGCCATGTCTTTCTCCTCCAAAGCAGCCGGTGGATCC